>NW_006921592.1:2799085-2822030 GCF_000298275.1 Orycteropus afer afer | reverse complement strand
AATTGTGAGTTATGCCAGTTAACTGTCCAGCTCATAGCAACCCCATATGAATTAAAGTAGAACTGTGCACCATAGAGGTTGTTTTTTTTTTTTTTTTTTTGTCTTAAAAAACTAAAAAACTTTAAGGGGTTTTAATGGCTGATTTTTTGGAAGTAGATCACCAAGCCTTTCTTCTGAGGCACCCTGGGTGGATTCACACCTCCAAACTCTGTTAGCAGCTGAGCATGTTAACATTTTTACTGCTTTGGGGCACTGGAACAATTAGCAATCCATGAGTAAAAGGCTGTAGTGGAATGTAGCAGTTTGGCCTGAACTTAGTAGGTATGAAGCGAGAGGTAACCTAACAACCCTCATACTGTGTATGACTTTTTCCAAAGTGTTTCTTTAGTGTGACGAACACATGTAACTTTCCTCTGTTGGGTTATGGTGAGCTGGTTTCCTCATAATGAAATGGCTTCAGTTGGGGAGTAGGTTTAACTTGTAATTCTGAAGCCTCGTTTAGCCTGGATTTTGCTCCTGTTTTGAGATCCTAGGAAATAACGGATAATACAAATTCTGCTTGACGATGTTATTTCATTTTAAAGAACACTGAATTACTGATCCTCATACCTAGGTCTACACATAGGAAATAAAACTATAATCACTACATTTAATTATTTTAAGATATGATTATTAATAAAGTTATGTAGATTCTTGTTTTCTGATTACAGTTAGCTCCCATTCAATGATTAATGGAAGCAGACATGATCTAGATAGCCAATTAAGTAGCAAGCTAACTAATCAACCAACACATTTAGTTATAGAATTAATAAGTTTTTGTTTGTTTTTTACTTTCAAGTCTGTGATCATTTCTGACCCATTGCCTTGCAAAGTGGGATGTATGCCTATGAAATGCTTTAAAATACACGACAGAGCAAGTGGGCACATTGGATCAAGAATGTGGTTTAGAGTACACAAGGGCACATGTAAAAATTGTTATTTGCAGTTTTCCCCAAGGAAGTGTATGCTGAAGATGTAGAACACATGCTATTTGCAATTTAAATTATTTATTCTACTCATTAGTGTAAGCTACAAATAGTGTATGATTTTATTAAGGCTATTGAGCTGCAAACTTCTGGACACATGGAAGGATTTATTGCATATTAAGAGTTGTGAGAAAATCCTGAAATTTCTGTCTCTAAACTTTATTGAGACAAGTTATGGTATAAATGATGAATAATCATAATGACTCCCCCCCCCCCCTTGGGTTTCTGAGATGGTATCTCTGCAGAAGTAGATTGCCCAGTCTTCCTTCTGAGGAGTGGCTGGTGGGTTTGAACCACCAGCCTTCTGGTTAGCAGTCAAATGCCTTAGGCACTACACCACCAGAGCTCCCAATTAAATTCAAATATTATTTGTGAATATCCTTGGTTAATATGGCTATGGGGTTCTAGCCATAAAATTTCTCTGCCTTTCTTCTCTTTTCTTCTCAGATTCATTTATAGGCTTCCAGACACTGAGCATAACGTAGAACTTCTCAGGTTTTTATTGTAGGTCTACTCATTCATTCACTGAAGTTGTCAAATATTTCATATTACTTGGTTCCATAATCAACACCAATGAAAGCAGCAGTCAAGAAATCAAATGATGTATTGCACTGGGCAAATCTGCTGCAAAAAGACCTCTTTAAAGTGCTGGAGAGCAAAGATGTCTCTTTGAAGACTAAGGTACACCTAACCCAAGCCATGGTGTTTTCAGTTGCCTCATATGCATGTGAAAGCCTACACAGCAAATAAGGAAGGGTCAAAAAAGAGTTGATGGTTTTTGAGTTGTGGTGCTGGCAAAGAATATGGAAAGTACCATGGATTGCCAGAAGAACTAACATATCTGTCCTGGAAGCAGCTGGAATGCTCCTTGCAAGTGAGAATGGCTAGACTTCATCTCACCTACTTGGCTCATGTTGTCAGAAGGGACCATTCCCTGAAGAAGGATATCATGCTTGGTAAAGTGGAGAGTCAGTGAAAAAGGGAAAGACCCCCAAAGATATGGGTTGACTTGGTGGCTGCAACAATGAGTTCAGGTATAGCAAGAGTTGTGAGGCTGTTGCGGTACCAGGCAGCATTTTGTTCTGTTGTGTGTAGAGTTGCTATGAGTCAGAGCCGACTCGACAGCACCTAGCAACAACAACAACTCATCCATTCATTAAATAAACATTTTTTATTGCTTATTGCCATGCAATAGCCCTTCTACTTAGTAGATGTGGTACCTGCTCTCAGGGGGATTCCCATCTAGTGGATTGGGCTTTAGTCCCTAGGTACAAACACATTCAATGGTGGAATTGTTTTCCCTTCAGGCGTTGGGTTAAAAGTTTCCTTGGTGTCTTTAGGATCTACGTGGATGTTCAGGTCTGAAGTTTGGTTGGCTGTCTAAGGACTGCCCAATCGGTGGGTTTCTCAGTGTGAGATTCAGGGTTACAGGAGCTCCTTAGCTAATGAATAAACTCTGCAGCTTTCAAACAAGTAATAAGAATGTCAAAATCAGCTTCTAAAATATTACTCATTGTCAGAGGGAAGAGCACTGTAAGAATCTCATCACATTTTATCAAAGGAAGAATTTTATTCTGAGGCTGTTGTTATGTGCCATCGAGTCGGGCCTGACTCATAGTGACACCTCCTTTGGTTTCCGAGGCAGTATCACTACGGAAGTAGATTGCTCCATCTTCCTTCTGAGGAGTGGTTGGTGAGTTTGAACCGCCAGCCTTCTGATTAGCAGTCAAGTGCCTTAGGCACTATGCTCCCTGAGCTCTCTTTCTGAGGCTACTATGACATATCTAAAATCTTGGTCCTTACCTCAGAAGTGCAAGTCCAACCCCAATTACTGATACTTAACAGTGGATGAAGCTGGAATATACTTAAAAAGAACAAACACAGGACATACCAAGATACAAATTAAAAGACTAGGATTGAAAACATTTAAGGTGGGAGGGAAAAATATCTATTAGTAGAATGGCAGAAAAGCAACATCTGATTATCCTAGGAGTAATTGAACATTTACCCAAGGGCCTGGGCAGACACTAACTATAAATATTCCCCAAGAGAATTCATGACTCCCCCATGGAAATTCTGCCAGTCATTTAGCAACATGAGGAAACTGCAGATGGCTTGTATCTTGTTCTCTTTCGTTTAAAAACCACCTTTGCCTTTATCCCCTAATTTGATGGTTTTGATGAGCTTTGTCTGAACTAGGATATTTTGGATGAGAAAACAGACGTGGAAAGATTGGTTACCAAGTGGTAAGATTGTAATCAAAGCTCAGGTCTTCTTTTTACTCCTAAGCAGTATACGTTTTCAGCTATACTACTGTATCTCTAATCAAAAGAGAATTTTAAGAAAATAATAAAAATACTTTACAAAATATTATATTTATACATTTGCCTTTTATTGCATAAACAATAGATACATTGGCAAATTTCAGAAATCTCCATTTTCCTATCTACAGAATGAAAATAGTAACAAATTTCCTAATCAATGTTCTCCTGAGGATTAATAACTTTGTTTCATCATCTGGGCAGGCACTCTGGGTAAGGTAGCTGATATAATGCAAGATTTTCTAAAATGCTTTTCTGTGCATGGTCTCTTGATGACAAACCTTGAAATGTGCTCTTAGCCTATGATAAAACATTACTAGTATCTTCAGATTTCTCAAAATACTTTGTTGTGGAACATTTGCCACTTAAGCATTTTTAAGTGTGTAATTCAGTGACATTACTTACATTTACAATGTTGTGTATCTGTCACCACTATGTGTTTCACAAAACTACTTCACTCTAAACGGAAACCAGTGCCCATAAAGCAATACCTCCTGTCTGTTGGTAACTGCTAATCTATTTTGTCTGTTTGCATTTGCTTTCTCTACATACTTCATAAAAGTGAGATCATATATTTGTCCTTTTGTGTCTGACTTACTTGACTTAGCCTGATGTTTTCAAGGTCCATCCATAGCATAGCAGGAGCTCTGCTGGTGAAGTGGGTAAGGCCACTGGTGGTTTGAACCCACCAGCCACTCTATGGGAGAAAGATTAGGCTGCAGTCTACTTCCATAAAGATACATAGCCTTGGAAATCCTATGGGGCAGTTGTACTCTTGCTATGAGTTGAGATCAATGGCAGTTGGTTTGATTTGTTATTTGGTATCACAAGTTCATTTCACTTTATGGTAGAATAGTCCATTGTATGTATATACCAGATTTTGTTTATCCATTAGCATGTTAATGGATATTTAGGTTGTTGCCACCTTTCGGCTATCATGACTAATGCTGCAATTATCATTGGCGTATCTATATCTATTTGAATTCCTGCTTTCAATTCTTTTGTGTATATACCCAGGAGTGGAATTGCTAGGCCTTATAATAATACTTGGTATAACTTTTTGAAGAACCGCCTAACTGTTTTCCATAGTGACTATACCAATTTATGTTCCTACCAACAGTGGATTCAAAATACTATTTTAAGGAAGAAAATGTGATTCTGAGCTTGCATTGAATGTTTTTCATGAGATCACTGTGTTTTGTTTTATTCTCTTACTGAAACAAGATTCTTCTAAAGGAAAAAAGTCATAAGGAATTCCTGATGAATTCTATTCATCATGTGCAAGTTAATGTCCTGTGCCTTCAAGGCATTTTTAAAAACTCAATTAAACAGGCTCATTTTCTTCGCAAAGTTTTCAAATCCTTTCTGTTGGTGGAATCTTTTCTGTATAAAATCCATTTGAATTTATTATGACCTTTTAAATTTCTGAATGTGCAGATTTTTCACAACCGAGTTATTTTTATAGGAGAGTAATCTGCATTGAAATTAATGAATTCATTTCTGGTAGACCTGCTATATCATTTAAAAAATACTTTAAACATATGAACAAGAAAGAAAAAAAAAAAAACAAAAAACCAGCAACAGACCTATCTCTTCCTCTCATGATGTACTACCTTAGAAAATAAATCATTACTGGGAGAATACTATTTGGGGGAGACAGTATTTTACGACAGCAAGTGATCATGTGTCCTTGGAATACACAGACAATTTTAGTAGGCTCTATAAGGGCAAGCCCTAAGCAAACTGGTTACATACCAGTGACTTGAGTGGGGAGACCCATATTGCCTCCTGTTTCCTCCATACCACTTTGACACACCTGTGCCAAGAGTCCCTCTGTGTTTGGCAGGGTGCTGAGAGCTTAATATGACTCTACCCTCCCTTGGTGAATGCTAGCTAGTCTCAAGCCCCGTACACCTCAGTCCTGCTCCTCTCCCTAAAGCTATTAAGGGGTGTTACTCCTTTAGGCCCTCAAACTTGTTTTCCAAGGAAACAGTAATAAGATGAAGCCCTCCAGGCCAATTTGCCTGAGGGGAATGTCTTTTACAGTCAAATAATACTTTGCATTTTAATAACATGGGTCCTAATGGTAGAGTGGAAATAAATATTTTTTAAATGTACAACACCTACAATTTTCAATGCTTGCTATGTGCTAAGCAATTAACATACTAGGTCCTTTTTTTTTTTTTTTTTTGATAATTGTTAGTGATCTTTGAAAAAGTTACTTTAACAGCCTGCATCTCATTTTATTCAGGTTTCAGCTCAAGTTTAACCTCCTCAGTAGGACTTGCAATTTAAAATGCACCCATCTACCTTTATCTCCTTTTTCTACTTTATTTTGTTTAACTTAGCACATGGGTATTACATTAAATATTTATTTGCATGTTCATATGTGTTGTTTTATATCCACTAAAGTGACAGGATAGCATGAATTTATCACTGTATCCCCATGTTTAGAACACATCTGGCATGGAATAAATGCTACATAAATATTTATTGTTCAGTAAATAAATGTGCAAAGACCTGGGATTAGAAAGAACGTGCTCAGAATTTTTCAAGTTCAAAAAACGAAAGGAAAAATTCAAGCCTTGTGTTATGATACTGAAGTATTCTATGGTCAAAACATAGAACAACGCAGGAAGCATCAAGAGAAGATGGAAGGAATACACAGTCACTGTACCAGAAAACATTAATCAATGTTCAGACATTTCAGGAGAAGATATATGATCACAAATCCATGGTACTGAAGGAAGAAGTCCAAGCTTCACTGAAGGCACTGGCAAAGAAAGATGGATCCAGGAATTGATGAAATACAAATGGAGGTATTCCAACAAATAGATGTAATGCTGACAGCACTCAATCATCTACACCAAGAAATTTGAAAGACAGTTACCTGGCCAACTGGCTGGAAGAGATTCATATTTGTACCCATTTCAAAGAAAGGTGATCCCATAGAATGAGAAAAATATTGAACAATATTATTAATATCTCATGCAAGTAAAATTTTGTTAAAGATAATTCAAAACCAGTTGCAGCTGTACATCAACAAGAAAGTGCCAGAAATTCAAGCTAGATTCAGAAGAAGATGTAGAATGAGGAATAATATTGCTGATGTGAGATGAGTCTTGGCTGAATGCAGAGAATACCAAAAAGGGTTTATTTGTGTTTTGCTGACTATGCAAAGGCATTTGACTGTGTATATCATAACAAATTATGGCTAACATTGGGAAGGATGGGAATTCCAGAACACTTAATTGTGCTCGTGTAGAACCTGTACATAAACCAAGAGGCAGTTGTTCAAACAGAACAAGGAGATACTGCATAATTTGAAATCAGGAAAGGTGTATGTCAGGGTTGTATCCTTTCCCCATAGTAGTTCAGTTTGTATGCTGAGCAAATAATACAAGAATGTGGTCTACAGGAAGAAGAATGCAGCATCAAGATTGGAAAAAAGACTCATTTAACATATGCAGATGACACAATGTTTAGGTGAAGAGGTCTTGAAGTACTTACTGCTGATGAAGATTAAAGACTACAGCCTTCAGTATGGATTTCCCCTTAGCATAAAGAAACAACAATTCTTACAACTGGACTAACAAGCAACATTATGATAAATTAAGAAAACACTGAAGTTGTCTAAGATTCCATTGTACTTAAATGCAAAATCAACACCCATGGAAGCTTTGGTCATGAAATCCAATGACATATTGCATTGGGCAAATATGCAAAAGATCTGTTTGAGATGTTAAAAAGCAAAGATGCTGCTTTGAAGACCAGGGTACACCTAACCCAAGCCACAATTTTTTCACTAGCCTCATGTGCATGCAAAAGCTGGTCAGTGAATAAGGAAGACTGAAGAATTGATGCCTTCAAATTATAGTATTGGCAAAGAATATTGAATATACCTTATATTGCCAGAAGAACAAATAGATCTGTCTTGGAAGAAGTACAGCCAGAACATTCCTTAAAAGTGAGGATGGTGAGACTTCATCTCATATACTTTGGGCATGTTATTAGGAGGGACTGGTCTCTGTGGAAGGATATCATGTTTGATAAAGTGGAGGTCAGTAAAACAGAGAAAAACCATCAGTGATTTGGATTAACACAACGGCTACAACAATGGACAAAAATACATAGAATATTTGTGAGGATGGCTGAGTGTATCATTCAGATGTAGATGGAACCAACTCAATGGCATCTAACAGCAATAACAACAATCTAATTCTTGCCTACCATGCAAGAGACCTAAATTTGATTCTCAGTCATTGCCCCTGATGTGCCATCACCACCCATCACCACCCATCTGAGGGTTGCCTGTTGCTGTGATGTTGAACAGGTTTCATTGGAGCTTCCAGACTAAGACTGAGAAGAAAGAAGAAAGACCTATTGATCTAGTTCAGAATGTTACCAAAAAACCAAACTCACTGCCGTCGAGTTGGAGCCAACTCATAGCAACCCCTCCTTGGGTTTCCAAGATGGTATCACTACAGAAGTAGATCACCCCATTTTCCTTCCGAGGAGTGGCTGGTGGGTTTGAACCGCCAGACTTCTGGTTGGCAAATTCCTTAGGCACTATGCCACTGGAGCTCCTTCAGAATGTTAGACAACGAAAACCTTATGGTCCACAACTGTTTGATCCCATTATGCTTGAGGCTGCCAGGAGTTGAAGGCTGATGCAAAGACACCTAACAACATCAACAGCAAATATTTCCTGCATGTAGTTGGATCATATCCCCATTTCCACCACTGAGGAAACTGGGCTGAGAGGAAATTAGTGATGACCAAAAGGATACATGCATAGAAAGTGCTAGAAATGGGCCTGCATCCAGGCTTGTTTGGCTCCTAGTCCTTATCTCTCTTATTACATCATGCTGTAACTTTCCTCACCCCACTATATATTTAATCAGGAGAGATGCTAATTAAATAGTAGGTAAGACAATAGTTCTTTAAGAGACAGGTTTTTGTTTGTTTTTTTGGTAAGCCACACTGTTCTGAATTCCTAAAATCATAATCCAAAGTACCATCTATTTTATCTGTGCAGTTAGTCCAGTTACACCATCCTATTTGGGGAACTTTTCGGATCTGAGATAAAGTCTCAAGAGTGAAATCAAATTGAAGAAACATCATTATAAGGCGAGAGAAATGATAGTCCAATTTGTGACCTGGATATGGAAAATAGGACAGATATTGAGACTGAATTCTTTATTATAATAATTATATGGGGTCTGAGATTTTCTCAGTAGGAAGATAAACATACACAAAAAAGCTAGAATGTGATATAATATTAAAAAGCAATTCATTTTGAACCAATGGGATGTTTGTGGGTAGCTTCTGCTCATTTATTGCAGGGACCCAGGGTCATAGTAGAGCAGGAGGTGTCTTAACCTGTTTGCTCCATTGAGCTTCAGGAGAAGTGGTCTGTGCTGATCTTACGTCCCTTGTTAGTTAGCTTATTTTCTTCTGTCCTTTTTCCCTTTTCTTTTGCAATCTCTATTCTGACCTGGTATAACCAGCACCAGGCCTTTCTTTTTGTTCATAGGTCTGCATTGTTAAAATGAGCAGATGCCAAGGAGAAGCAAGATTGTACCTTAACATTATTTTATTTCCTTTCTGAAAAGAAATAGATTCTTTTCTCCCAGGCAAATACTTATAAACATTTGTGTGATTTATTCAGTTAAAAAGAAAAGGATGTATTCTTGTGTCTGAGTAAACCTTTAGTGATTCACCAAGTTACTGGTTTGCTTACTTGAAGACTTCTCTGTCCTCACTTCCTATGCCCTGGATCAGTAATTTCAGATACCCAGAAAGATAAGACATTTTTTTGTTAATGAAACACACTACTCTCAAACTGTAGGTATAAATATTCTTTTATTGTCTTTTCCTTGGGATTCTTACTACCTCCCTCCTCCTAGATTTGCTGAAGAGTTTAAAATCACTCTCTTGTCCCAGTGCAGCTCTGAACTTCACATTAAACTCCAAGAGGATTTGTAATTAATCCTTTATAGTCACTTGGAATGACCAGTTGGTTTCTGCGATAAGCAAACAAATTAGCTAACCTTCTTCTAATGACTCTCCCTTTTCCCTCTGGCATCGGCTGAAGGCTGATGTGTTAAGGTAATCTGCCCACTACACGTACATTCTCCCTCAAGCTATTAGTGGGTCATAATGTCCAGAAGAATATCCCATTTAATTGGAAAAATGATGACTTCATGCATCTAGTTCTAGTTCCCTTAAATGGTTGGATTTCATAAAACATATCTCAAGATGTAGTTTCTATATTGTTTTGAAATTTATGAATCCTAATAATGGTAATAGAAATATTAAGTCTTCTCCAGGAATGACAGTGCTTTTTTTTTGTACAGGGGCCCAATTTTTCTTCCTTTCTCCTTTTTTTTTTTGATCATATTTTGTATGCTCTGCTTTTTGTTACTTTTTTTCCTCTTTCTTTTTTTCAGTTTGTGTAGAGATGTCTCATTCTCTTATAGTGAGATCACCTCAGATCTTTTATCCTTACTACTTTCTCTGGCTGGCTTTAATAAATGGCAACTTTCCAAAGCCAGGTGAACTTAACTACCATAAATTCCACATATTTAATCCATTTATTTCATAATTATTTTTGTACATGTATCGCATGCGTCGCTATGAGTCAGATCTGACTTGACGGCATATTACAACAACAATGCATGCTAGGAGGACAGTGGTGGTTCAGTAGTAGAATTATTGCCTTCCATGCAGGAAATCCAAGTTTAATTCCTGACCAATGGACCTTAAGCATAGCCACCACCTATCTGTCAGCACAGGCTTGTGTGTGGGCCGTGATGCTAAACAGGTTCAATAGAGCTTCCAGCCTAAGATGGGCTAGGAAGAAAGGCTTGGGGATCTTCTCATGAAAATTAGCTATTGAAAATCCCAGGGATCACAGGAGTCCAATCCCATTGTGTGTTGGGTCACTAAGAGTCAGCTAACAACAAAGAAATAGACTCAAGGATACAAAAGTGCATAAGCCAGGCCCATTGCACACCCTCAGCTATAGACCAGTAGGGTAATAAGCTTCAGCAAGCATGTAAATTCATTGTGAAAAGTGCTATGGTAATATGTGATTGCTAAGGGAACATGTATCAGAGACCTCCTCTCCAGGGACAAAAAAGAATTCCCAGAGGAAGTGTGTTGTAAGCTGAGACTTGATGGCTGAAAATGAGTTTGCTCAGAAGAAAGATTTTACAAAGCATGTTTTTTTTTTTTTTTTTTTTTTTTTACTACTTTTGGGCTTATGAGCTGCTAGTTCCAGCAAATTTATTTTGTAGATGTCAAGATCCAGAAGAGTTGTTTCAAACAAAAATAACTTACTGAGATAAAATATAGAAACTGGTGTATACTTTAAACACGGTGCCATGGAAAGAGAATGATGTTGTAACGATGGGACCTTGGGTTCAAATCCCTCTTCTGCTGTTTATTAACCCTGTAATCCTGGACACATTACTTAACTATACAAATCTCAATTTCCTGTTCTCTCTAGAGAATGTATTTAGATTATACGAAGTATAATCTGCTCACAAATACTTTATGCTGTTTATTCAGGGGCTATTTATATGTATATGTATAGCTCCTATATAAATAGTATCTTGTTACTGATTCGGACTCTAGGACAGAACCTGAGAGCTGTATTTTATTTTATACATGTGTAACACCATGGCCAAATTAACTTCCTAAAAGTCATTTGAACTGAGTGACAAATTTTACTGCGTTGTTCATGGTACAAGGAGTCCGTGCATGGTGCAGTGGTTAATGTGCTCGATGGCTAATGTGAAGGTTGGAGGTTTGTATCTACCCAGGGGCACCTTGGAAGAAAGGCCTGGTGATCTCCTTCTGAAAACACAGCCCTCACAAATCCTATGGATCACAATGCTCTAACACACGTGAGATCAGCATGAGTTGGAGTCTGTTGTTGTTGGTAGGTGCCATCAAGCCAGCTCTGATTCACAGAGACCCTGTGCACAGCAGAACAAAACACTGCCCGGTCCTGTTCCAGCCTCGTGATCCTTGTTATACCTGAACCCATCATTACAGCCACTGTGTCAATCTATCTTGTTGAGGTCCTTCCCCTTCTTCGTTGACCCTCCACTTTACCAAGCATGATATCCTTCTCCAGGGAATGGTTCCTTCTGACAGCATGACCAAAGTACATGAGACGAAGTCTGGCCATTCTCGCTTCCAAGGAGCATTCTGGCTATACTTCCTCCAGGACAGATTTGTTAGTCCTTTTAGCAGACCATGGTACTCTTAGCATTCTTCAACCAACACCACAATTCAAAACCATCAACTCTTCTTTGGTCTTCCTTATTCATTGTCCAGCTCTCCCATGTGTAAGAGGCAATTGAAAATACCATGGCTTGGGTAAGGCACACCTTAGTCTTCAAGGAGATATCTTTGTTATTCATTACTTGAAAGGGGTCCTTTGCAGCAGATTTGCCCAGTGCAATACATCATCTGATATCTTGACTGTTGCTTGGAGTCTACTCCATTGTAACTGGTTTTATTTTATTTAGTTTTTTTCATTCATCACATGAGTACCTGTTTCAGTATGAAATTACCCATGCCAGGCAAGATGGTGGTGATCATTTGCAATTTTCTTGTAATTAATAGTGAGTACAAATGATCTTAGTTTTACAAACAAGGAGAGTTTTACATATTCTTATGGACTCAAGAATCTACATCAACTATTTCACATTATTACTCTATTGCTACGTGATTTTCTGGAGTGTACCTTTGGAGTTCTATGTTTTATTCCTTTAATTATTATTATTATTATTGTTTAATTAAAAAACAAAACAAAAAAAGAATTTTGAATTAGGGGTATGTGTGTAACTGCTTGGTCCAGATTCTTTAGAAAGCCTTTCCATGGCAAAGCACATTTGGGCAGCATGCACAGGCATACCACAAGCTTAGCATGTTGTTTCATCTATTCATTACATAAATGTTTTTTGTACATATATGCTATAGGAGCTCTGGTGGTGCAGTGGTTAAGGCATTTGCCTCCTAACCAAAAGGTTGGTGGTTCAAACCCACCTGCCACTCTGTGGAAGAAAGATGAGACAATTTGTTTCTGTAAAGGTTTATTGTTGTGTTGTTTATTTGCCGTCGAGTCAGACCCGACTCATAGCGACCCCTCCTTGGGTTTCCAAGGCAGTATCACTACGGAAGTAGATTGCCCCATCTTCCTTCCGAGGAGTGGCTGGTGGGTTTGAACTGCCAGCCTTCTGCTTAGCAGTCAAGTGCCTTAGGCACTATGCCACCAGAGCTCCCAGCCTTGGAAACCCAATGGAGATCACTATAAATTGGAAATGACTCATTGGCAATGAGTATTAGATGCTAGACCTGGGGACACTGGGCATACACCAAACCAAGGGCAACTAGCATGGGGAGGGGCAGCTATGATAGAAGTTAGGCACTTAGATTGAAGTTACCCAGACTGTGCTTATATTCTGGCTTACAGGCTAGCTTGCGCAAGTTATCATCATCAAACCTTCATTTCCCCAACTCCACAGTGGGGATGATATTAGCAAACTGACAGTGATTTTAGGATAAATTGTATAAAGAATATAAAGCACTTACGACATACTTGGCATGCAACAAGGCCGTGGTTAAAACATTTGGCGGCTAACCAAGGCTGGCAGTTTGGACCCACCAGCTGCTCTGCGGGAGCATGAAGCAGTCTGCTTCTATAGGGATTTACAGCCTTGGAAACCCTATGGGACAGTTTTACTGTCCTAAATAATCACTGTAAGTTGGAATCAACTTGATGGCGGTGGATATGGGTGTTGGTTTTATAGTCTTTCAAGCTGGTTTTAAGAAAAACAAAACTAAACATTACTCCAGGTTTGTTGGCAGGTAGACAAGGCATTTAATTTTTCTTAAATGACGCTTACCTCCTTAATAGTAACTTTTGGGTTCCAGTGGAGCATGAACGTAGAAATTTTACTCTATGAAAATTTGATACTATGAAAATGGTAGAGTGGTCCCTAGGGAGTGATAACAGATAACACAGTATGTTGTTGTTGTTGTTATGTGCTGTCGAGTCTGCCCCGACTCATAGCAACCCCTCCTTGGGTTTCTGAGGCAGTATCACTACGGAAGTAGGATTGCCCAACCTTCCTTCCGAGGAGTATATAGTGAATAACATTATTTCTGATAATTAGGAAGGATGCTGGTTTCAAAATAATTGCTTTAAAGTTAATTTTGTGGGGTTTTTTTCTTTTGGTTTATTTGCTTGGTTTAAATGAAAGAACCACTGTTTATGTACTTAGGCAGTCCCCATGCAGTGCTGCTATGCTGTCCCAAACCCATGCCTACTAAGCTTAATTACTAAGGTAGCCATTAGTACTACTTTATATCCTTACACTGAACTAATTTACACATAACCATTAGATAGAGCCATAATTTGTGGTCACTAATCACTTGCCTTTAGTAGTTACAGGTACTGTTTAATTTGAAACTTTAGATCTAATTCATTATGTTATAAGAACATATATTTAGTTATGAATTACAAGAGTTGCTATCTGTTCAGAAAATTTATCCTCAGTCATAGTTGTTGTTGTTATGTGCCGTCGAGTCAGCCCCGACTCATAGCTACCCCTCCTTGGGTTGCAGAGGCAGTATCACTACGAAAGTAGATTGCCCAACCTTCCTTCTGAGGAGTGGCTGGTGGGTTTGAACCGCCAGCCTTCTGGTTAGCAGTCAAGTGCCTTAGGCACTGTGCTGCCAGAGCTCCTGTCATAGAGACAGGCAGTAATATTGAGTAGAAGGTATCATTCTGACTAACGATAGTTTGAAACCTTTATTTCAACTCTTACATCTTTAGAGGGCATGGTACACTGGCTTCCCTTAGTGGAATTTCCTTTAACCAGGTAATAGTAACAGGACCCTGTCCTTCAGGGCTGGCCATGGGGAAATAGGTAGGCAGAATTATTTTTGATACAGTCACAGTTTCCCTTAGCACAGGTCTCCTCAACTGATGCCTTGAGGGTGGGTATTTTTTCCTCTGTTTTCCTGGACCTTGCTCTCAGTGAGGCCAATATCTTTTGCTCTGGGCTGTTAATGGCTAAAGATGTGTCTCTTCCCAGGGACTTGGTTATGTATTTAAGTATTCCTAAATAAGGAAACAAACCTAAAAATCCTTCTCTGAAATGAGAGATGTTCAGGTCATGTGTGCAGACTACGTGGGGGTTAAGGAACCCTGAGGAAGTCTCTATAGTCACCATATGTGACCTTCAAGTGCCTTACCTCTGAGCATAATTAATGCATCAGAGTAGGCACTAATTGGGAGTTAGCAGCCTACGGACCCAGATGAATAAGTACAGGCAGTCCTTGTGTTACAAATGTCCAAGTTAGGGACAACTCATATTGGCCCTTTAATGTTACATAAATTTGCCCTCACTTTGAAACAATTGGACCAACCTCTACTCACAGCGAATTCTTCATCTTGGTCACCATCACTTGCTGCACATGCAGCTTTTAAATCATGGAAAAGGTTTTAAGCTTTTTCTTGCACTAACCAAACACCAAACCAGATTAGCTGCCATAGAGTCGATTCTCATTCATAGTGACCCTATAGGACAGAGTAGAACTGCCCCATCAGCTTTCCAAGGCTAGAAATCTTTCCAGAGCAGATGGCCTCATCTTTCTCCCAGTAAGTGGCTGGTGGGTTTGAACTGTTGACCTTGTGGTTAGCAGCCAAATGCCTTAACTACTGTGGCACCAGCACTCCTTTTCTTGCATTAAAGTATGTACCTATTCTGACTTATCTACAAACTAGACTGAAAGACACTGAGGCACGGATCTTGTTCATTACCCAAGGCCAGCCTGTAGTGTGCTGTTGTTGTTGTTATGTGCTGTTGAGCCGGCCTCGACTCATAGCGACCCCTCCTTGGTTTCCGAGGCAGTATCACTATGGAAGTAGATTGCCCAACCTTCCTTCCGAGGAGTGGCTGGTGGGTTTGAACCGCCAGCCATCTGGTTAGTAGGCAAGTGTCTTAGCCACTATGCTACCAGAGCTCTTTTTCAAATATATGTGAAACTGATCAGGGAGAGATGATTAGTCTTCTAACTAATAAATTCCACTAATTAGTGTCAGTTCATTAATTAAATGTAGAATCCGGAAAGTCAAAAGAAATTTCATACAAGATGTTTATGAACTAGAAATGAGAAGCTTCCTCATTGCTGTAGTGGTGCCATTGGATTCCACCAATAAATATGCAGCCTATATAAACAATGAGCTTGGGTGTAAACACAGATGCACAGCCAGCTTGCCCTACCTGACCCCGTTGTATATAAAACTCCTATAGCTACCACTGTTGGGATGACGATTTTGATTCTGGTCAGCCATAAGAACTGGGTTTGAACCAATCCCTGCCATTTAATATATTTCACCTTGGGGAGGTAACATTTTTAGATAAATTAATTCTAGTTTCTTTTTCTTCATCCATCACCACCTGGCCTCTTTTTTTTTTTTCCCCTAAAACCTCTGAGTTGAATTTTTCTATTGTCTCTGAAAACATCAAAGGGACATCTAGTCTTCTGATAAATTTATTAGTTTTTTAAATTGCAAAGGCTATTTCAGAAATGGATGGCAGTTAAGATTTGTCAATGTTTAATTTAAAAATATATGAAAAATTTCAAATATTCACAAAAGAAGAGAATAATATACTGAACTCCTGTCATTTGGAATCAACAATTACCAACATTTAAGCAATCTTTTCTTTTTATTTTCATTAAAATGAAAACAACACATTGATCATTTGGAGGCTGAGATGACTGAGATAAAGAGGAGATGAGCATAACTCTTGAATATTGATGGCCTTGGCAAGATCTCTAGGATACTGATATGGTAGACTGTCATTAAGACCTACAACATCTGTTGCAACCTAAAGAAACTGGGAGATTGACCTTGTACCCTACATATTTCATAAACATACCTCCAAGATTTACCTCTAGGGCATAGTATTATCCCAATAGGCCACTGTGGCTCTAACTCATTGTCCCCAGTCAGCGAATGGAAGGAGTAACTGCCTCTTTTGTCCTGGGCCCCTACCTGGCTTTGTTTCTATTGCTCACAGTTGACCAGTCATTGAGAAGTTTATTCTCAGGAAAATGATTCCAGGGAAAAGAAGCATAGGTTATAGTTCAGTATCCTCACAGATTTCAACTTGGATTTGTATCAGAACTAATAGAATAATTCTATAAAATCTGCAAAAGGATAAAATTTGCTTCATTATTTACATCCATGTATGTTTTTTTTTTTTTTTTGACATTCTCCTTTGCTCTGGATGAGGAGCACCCCATAATTTCAAGCTTTTGAATTCTCTTTCTGCCTCGTTGAAAGGTAAGCTTTCTACAACAATTACCCTTTCTTTGATAAATACTCTGAGCCCAGTGCCAAATTCACTGAATATTTGAACTGTGGTTTTCAATTTAGAGATGAGAATGATTTAGAATTATTTAGAAACTTAATGTATCCTTGTTGCTCTTTTATACCCAAACTGTTGTATCGTGCTGTGTAATTCAATACCTATAATGAAATGTCTGACTTATTTTAAAGTTGATTTCAGAGAAAGCAATATATCCTTTTGAAATTCCTAACATTTTCATCCATTGTTTAGCTCTTGTGATCTTTCTATTTTATAATATTTATAAGAATATTCTATCAATTCCTTGTTGCCCAAATCAACTGTCAAGTCAAATAATTGTGCTAGAGTTACAACTGGATTTCTGACTCAGTCTCTGACTAGGCACAATTTCTGCTACCTTACAGTGCTTTAAAAAAACTAACGGAACTTAGAGTAATTAAATTACTAGCTTAAAATCAGCTTATAGCTGGGTTATAGAGATGGGGAAAATCATAATGGTAAAAAAGATAATAATGAAAATAACAATAATAAATATTATTTAAATTGCATGCAATTGCTTTTCCGCCAGCACTGCTCATTCTTCTTCATTTGTTAATAAATGTTTATTGAATTCCTACTAAGTGACAGGAATTGTTTTAGATGATGGAATATATAGCAATGAGCAAAGCCTGAAATCCTGCCTTTCATGGACCTTATATTGTTTTAGATAGATCATCCCATTCATGGACTTGATACAACCAACTTATGGATAGCCACACTTGTTATCATCACTGTATTGTTGGAAAATTGGGTCACAGAAAGTTTAAGTATCTCACCCAAAGGCGGTGGGACCCCAAGATTAAAAACACACATGATCTGGTTTCAAGAACATGTTAATAATTGCTATCCTACACTGTTTCTGTATTGAGTTAAAAAGCCCATACATGTCACTGTACTTCTATGCTGCACTCCCATTGCCGTTGGATTGGATACTGAAGTTCTTGGCTTTGCCGTTAATATGAAACCATGGCAGGCAAAGCAGGTGATACATCTATATGTTTCAGCACATTTCCAGGGAACTTCTCTCGGAGACAATGGGATAGTTTAATCTCCAAACTCATTTAGTCATTGGTATGTTAGTTAAGATCCTCAGTTATGATAGCATTTTTTTGGATGGAAATCTAGAAGGTGCTGGTTCCTGCCAAAATCTGAGCAGCATTGATGCTCCGGATCATTCTTTCAGCTACCCAGCTGATATTCTTTAAGACAGCCAATATATAGTTGGATTTAGAGGAAAGAAAGATTTTTTTTTAAATCACAAGCACATTTAAAACACATTAATTTTTTTATTTCTAAAAATAGTTTTACTATAGGAGGAGAAAAAAGAAACAAAAAAAAATAATATACTTTTAATTACTGAGTGTTAAAAAGTACATTAGAATGTAAGATATGTATGGACCATCTGCACAAATGGATTAAAGCAGCCAGGAATTGGCAACATGGAAATTAAAAAAGTTGCTTTTAACAACAAAGCAATTTTCTTAAGGTATTCCATAGAAGAGAATTCTGGTGGCATAGTGTCTAAGGTATTTGAGCGCTAACCAGAAGGCTGGAGGTTCAAACTTACCAGCCACTTCTTGAAAGGAAGACTGTGCAATCTACTTCCATAGAGATACCACCTTGGAAACCCAAGAAGGGGTCGCTATGAGTCAGATTCAACTTGATGGCGGTGAGTTTGGCTTTTTTTTTTTTTTTTCAAATTATTCCATAGAAAATGTGCCCATTGATTAGATGTTTGGATTCAAAAGGAAAAAGGATATTTAGAATTTGGTTCATTCTTGTAAGAGCTTCATGTTGTTAAAGTAAACATAGTTTCATTTCCTCAGTGTGAGTTACTAAGTTTGACTGTTAAGGATATTATAAAGTTGGGTTTAAAAATCTTAAATTGTAAAACATTCTATGGAAGAATATAGTTGCAGAAACAACCATGAAGAGAGTTCTGACATAGATTGAAGCCATTAAGGCATTGTAGGTACTTGTTCTGTGACTGAAATCAAGGGTATCCCTTAATTAAATTTTTCAATAGAATTCAAAAGCAATGTGGTTTTATTGTGGCACTCTTGCTTGGAAATCAAAAAACCACCTGCATGCTCCTCCTATTAGCTTGAGCCCTGAAATAATGAAGTTTCTTCTTAATACGAAATTTCAGGAATGTCTTAAAATCCTGGATGGAAACATGTACCCAAGGAGAAACTGATTATGGAAAGAGAAAGAAAAAATGGAAAATACCAGGTGTGACATGAACTACAGTAACTGTAATATTTGTTACTAGCAATTAAATGGAGGGAAAAAAACAGGAGTTTAAAAAATTACCTACATTTTAGAAGAAAAAAAGAAAAGGTAGTTTAATAGCATGGGTCTTAGGTAAGTTATGATTTTAAAAATTGTTTAAATGAGAGGAATTAAGTCACCTTGAGACATTTACTTGAGCACATTTAAATTATTTAGTATCAAATATATTTTATTGGATTTAGTGAGAATGTACCTACACCTCCATATTTAAACTTCATATATATATGTGTGTGTGTGTGTGGATTTGTTCCCCTTATATGCCTGTCTGGTAGCATAGTGCCTAAGGCACTTGACTGCTAACCAGAAGGCTGGTGGTTCAAACCCACCAGCCACTCCTCGGAAGGAAGGTTGGGCAATCCTACTTCCGTAGTGATACTGCCTCGGAAACCCAAGGAGGGGTCACTATGAGTCGGGGCCGACTCGACGGCACATAACAACAACAACAACAACATATGCCTGTCTGTTGTTTGAATGGAAGCTAAAGCAGTGAGTTCAATTTCAGGCCAGAAGACTAACTAGAGACCGCAGTCTTGAGGGTTCTAACACTCTTTATCAGACCAGTAAGCCTGGTCTTTTTTTTTTTTTTTTTTAAATTATTTTGAGTTTTGTTCCACGTTTTTCTCCCATTCAATCTGGAATCTTATTTTGATCCCTTTCTGAGTGGTTCACAGAGGTAGCCAGGCATCATCTAGTTCTTTTTGTCTCAGCACCACGTAGGCCGATTTTTCCATGGTCCACTAGTCCCTTGGACTAAGTGTTGCCATATGTCTTTGGTTTTCTTCTTTTTTCTTTGCTCTGGACAAAGAGAGACCAAGTTTTGTCCCTTAGATGGCCACTTGCAAGCTTTTAAGACCCCAGTTGCTACTCACTAAAGTAAAATGTATGTATGTGTTACAAACCTCAATGACCAGTTGGGTAAGGCCGTATTTCTAGAACTGTCAGTTTTCTCTAATTTCTTATGATCAGGTAATTGGTGGTAGAAGAGAAATGTCACATCCCCACTTTAAAACTTGTACTGACCCACCCTTCACCTTTGATTATTTTTTCTCTCTTGGTCTTATGGCTATACCTTATTTTCTATTCTTCCTTTTCTATCTAGAACTACTCTGTTTTGGAATTTGAAATGTCTTGTTACTGAGACACTATAAAACATTTAGGCTCTTGGTCCATTTAATCTGAAGAACAAAACAAAGCTTGAGTGAATAGATTTTGTCACAGAGGAAAAATTTCAAGTTTACTTCAAGTAAAATAAAGAGGTTTATTAGAATCATTTGAATAGGGAATGTGGGCTCCACTGAAGCAAAACCGATGAATCTAAATGGAGGAGCAGACAGGTCTACGTGGTGAACAACAACTCTAGGAAGGTACATAGTCCTTAGAACAGTCAACCAAGATCAAAAGGCCAGCATTTGCCCAAAGACAAAGTTGGGAAGGCAGGAAGGGTTAGAGGAGAAGGAGGAATGGAAACGAGAAACACAGGGAGGGGCGATGTTACACTGAGGGGATTTTAAGCAATTACATAAAAAAAACAAAATTTGTGTGAATTGTTGAATGAAAAACTGATTTTGTCTGTAAACTTGCACCCAAACCACAATAAAAAAGTTTTATAAAAAAATTAATAAAGTAGGGGAGCAGTGGACACGTATTTAAGAAGTTACAACAAAGAACCTAAGTTATATCATTTGACTGGAGGTTAGATAATTAAATCAACGTAAGATAAGGCTAAGAAGAGGTTGGTTGTAGGATATTCTTTTAGAAACAGCTTGCTCTCAAGTGTAAACTTTTTTGTAAGTGGTTGCTAGGGAAGCTCAAATAGGAGTGGTGCCAAGGTCTTTTTCATGAAACATGGTTTCTGCATCTTCGTTGTGGAAGACAGATATATTGAGGCCATCTGGTACAAAAGGTAGTGGTAGACCTTGAAAAATAGTTTACTGAAATTCTTCCAGCTTGATCACAGAAAATGGATTTTTATGGTAATGTACGTGTACATGTAGCAGTCATACATTGTAGGTTCTAAAAATGGCAGCCTTACCATGATCATTGGTGGGATTTTTGCAGTGGATATGGCAATAGGGAGCTCTGGTAGCATAGTGCCTAAGCCATTTGACTGCTAACCAGAAGGCTGGTGGTTCAGATCCACCAGCCACTCCTCAGAAGGAAGATTGGGACATCTACTTTTGTAGTGATACCACCTTGGAAACCCAAGAGGGGTTGCTATGAGTTGGATTGACTCAACGGCAGTGAGTTTTTTTTTTTCTTTTTTTTTTTTTATGGCAATAGGTAATTTTTGGACAAACCTGAAGTCTTTGGGCATGCTCTGTGAGCCAAATCTGGTAGGAACCATTGTACTCTTGTTTCCTGCTTGCAACTGCTAGTTCTAAAGAAGAAACAGCTTTCAAGGGGTTACCCTAATTTCAGGAGCTCTGGGGACATGGGCCAGGTTACACTCTCTTAGCTATGACACTAGTGCTTATTATGATATGGAGCTGTAATCAAATACTTGCAAGTCCAGTAGGTCAGAGTTGTAATGGCCAATTTTTAGAATCCGATGATAGATATAGCAATTAGATTACCAGTGCTAACCACTGATGGTGCTAGCTCAACAAAGGCATTTTCATTCCAGGCATTAAGAAGGACTATGAGCCTCAGTAGTATGATACCTGAGATACACTTTTTAGCACAGAAACACTGAAAAAAGCTATAAAGTAAAGTAACAAGGCAGTAAAGGCAGCTAATTTAAAACAAACACCCTCACTCACTAACATAGGCTTAATAGAATATAGAATATGTAAAATTATAAAAAAGAAAAATATCTAGGGTACTAGGACAAAAAACTCAGCAGAGTCAAGCTCCAAATAAATCATAAACCTTAAAGGAGGGTGGTAAAAATTGCAAAAAGTTGCATTGAAAACAAAAGGCTTATAGGTTCACAAGGATAAAAATAATTAATTAAAACAAGAACAATAACCCAAGTCTACACTCCAATAATTATCACTAAAAGGACAATAACAATTAGAAACAAGAATTCAGAGATTTCAACTGACTACATGAGCTTTGGGTATAGGCCTGGTCAAGGGTCTTAGGAACAAAAGTGGTCTACTCAGATTGTTGTCTGCTTCTCTTCTGGGACCAAAAACCAAAACAAAACTGAGTGCCAAGGAGTTGGATCCAACACATAGCGACCGCTCCTTGGGTTTCTGAGGTGATATCACTACGGAAGTAGATTGCCCAACCTTCCTTCCAAGGAGTGGCTGGTGGGTTTGACCCGCCAGGCTTCTGGTTAGCAGTCAAATGCCTTAGGCACTACACCACCAGACCTCCCTCTCTTTTGGAAAGTATCTGATTTTTAGCTTAAGTACTTAATAGGTTGAACGATCCAGGTAGAGGCAATTTTGACTTCAATATTATGTTGAGAACAAGGAAGACAGCGAGAGATGTGTTTAGAAGCTTTTAAAAAAAATCTTCCGTAGAGATGTTGTTGTTGTTGTGTTTTGCCATCAAGTCAGATCCGACTCATAGCAACCCCTCCTTGGGTTTTTGAGGTGGTGTCACTAAGGAAGTAGATTGCCCACCCTTCCGAGGAGTGGCTGGTGGGTTTGAATCACCAGCCTTCTGGTTAGCAGTCAAATCCCTTAGGCACTATGCCACCAGAGCTTCTTCCCTAGAGATACTGCCTCAGAAACCCAAGGAGGGGTCACTATGAGTGGAATCGACTCCACATTTGGTTTTTGGTTTTAGATATAATGTAACAATCTTGAAAATAATATTACTCAGGGTATACTAAAAATATACCATAATGATTACATCTCTAAACATTTGTACAGTAATTAAAAACAAAACAAAACAAAAAGAAACCTCTGTGGATAAA
>NW_006921592.1:2793384-2796897 GCF_000298275.1 Orycteropus afer afer | reverse complement strand
GAGGAAGTGGGAGGGGAGCTGTTGCATTGTGGTAAATCTTGGTCAATGACATGAGGCAAAGTATATGTGAACTGCTGTATGAAAAGTGAATTTACTCTGTAAATCTTCACCCAAATCAAAATAAATTTTTTTAAAAAATTTAAATACCGTTTATTGAAATAAAATTTATGTACAGTGAAATACACAAAACTAAGGTGACACGGATCAATTCATTTTTCACCACTGGTAACCAACCAAGAAACTTTCCTTCCATATGTAAACCTTTCCTTGACTTTTTTTGAGGCTCTTTTGTTGGGTGCATAGATATTTATTATTGTTATGTCCTCTTGTTCAATCAATCCTTTAATCATTATGTAATGTCCATCTTTGTCTCTTATAGTGGTTTTTGTCTTAAAGTCAATTTTATCAGAAATTAATACTGCCACTCCTGCTCTTTTATGGTTGCCATTTGCTTGATATATCTTCATCCAACCTTTGATTTTTAGTCTATTTTTGTCTTTGTCTCTAAGGTGTGTCTCTTGTAGACAGCATATTGATGGCTTATGTTTTCTTATCCAGTCGGGAACTCTCTGTCTCTTGAGTGGTGTGTTTAATCCATTGACATTCATTGTAATTATCAACAAGTATGAATTTGTTGCTGTCATTTTGTTATGTGGTTTTTCATGGTTTGCCAATTTCTTTGTTTCATACAATATTCTTTGCTGAGCTCATTTTGTTTATGGATCATGTTATCACTTCCTTCGTTATTGTTTGTATTTGTTAAATATTTGTGCTGGTCCTCTTTTTTATTTTGATGTGAATGTTTATCATTTTTCTTTGAGGTTACCCTGTGATTTATAATTTTTTCCCCAAGTTTAGAACAGTCCATTCTATCTTGGAGTGGTCTGGACTTCTCTAGCATTTAGAAGTTCTGTAACCACAGTTTTTTTTGGTTTGTAGTAGTCCTCACTTGTCAATTCATGTCTCTGCTTCCCTGTTACAGTCTTCTAGGCTTATTTACCTTGGATACTTCCATAACTGCGTTGGTTTCTGAGTTATGTCATCATGTGTGTTAATGGTTGGTTGTTGTTTGCTGTTGTTGGTTGTCTATCTTAAGGACTCCCTTTAACGTCTCTTGTAAGGTTGGTCTGGTTTTTAACAAAGTCCCTTATTTCTGCTTATCTGGAAATGTCCTAATTTCACTATCATATTAAGGTCGGGGCCTGACATAGACACGGCCAGGGCTTGGAGGCTGCTTTTTGCTTGGATGTGCCTCTATACTAAGGCTGGGGCCTTAGGTAGGCAGGCCAGGATTCGTGGGCTGCTTTTTGCTTGTGGGTGGCTCTATTTTAAGGCCATTGCCTGAGGTAGGCAGGTGCAGAGAGGTTAGAAACAACTACGGGAGACAAATTTGTCTGTCAGTTTGTCATCCTGTGGTAGCTTGTGTGTTGCTATGAGGCTGGAGGCTATGCCACCATGTTGTAAAATGCCAGCAGGTTACCCATGGTGGACAGGTTTCAGCAGAGCTTCAGGGCTGAGACAGACTCAGAAGAAGGAAGAGACCATCCACTGCACAAAGGATTGGCCAGGGAAAACTTTATGAATAGCAGTGAAACATTGTCTGATATATTACTGGAAAACTTTATGAATATCCATGAAACATTGTCAGATATAGGGCCAGAAGATAAGCCTATCAACTTGGAATGCACTCAAAATTTAATTGGGGAAGAGCTGACCCCTCAGAGTAGAGACTACCTTAATGATATGGATAGAGTAAAGCTTTTGGGACCTCCACTGGCTGATGTGGCATGACTCAAAATGAGTAGAAACAGATGCAAAGATACATTAATAATTGGAACATGGAATGTACAAAGTATGAATCTAGGAAAATTGGAAGTTGTCAAAAATGAAATGGAATGCATATAGATCAATATCCTAGGCATTGGAGAGCTGAAATGGACTGGTTGGGCCATTTTGAATCAGACATCCCTATGGTCTACTATGCTGGGAATGACAAAGAGGAATGGTGTGGCATTCATTGTCACAAGGAGTATTTCAAGGTCTGTCCCGAAGTGTGCAACACTGTCAGTGATAGGATACTATCCATTTGCCTACAAGGAAAACCATTTAATGCTAATATTATTCAAATCTATGTACCAACCACAAGCCAAAGATGAGGAAATTAAAGATTTCTACCAACTTCTGCAGTCTGACATTGACTAAGCATGCAATCAAGATGTGTTGATTATCATTGGTAACTGGAACGCAAAAGTTGGAAACAAAGAAGAGTTATCAGTAGTTGGAAAATACGGCCTTGGAGTAACACTGGATAGAATAACACATGATAGAATTTTTCAAGACCAACGACTTATTCATTGCAGATAGCTTTTTTTCAACAAAATAAGCAATGACTATACACATGGACTTCACCAGATGGAACACACAGGAATCAGATTGACTACATCTGTGGCAAGAAGTGATAGAGAAGTTCAATATCTTTGGCCAAAACAAGGCCAGGAGGTGATTATGGAACTGATCATCAACTGCTCATATGCATGGTCAAGTTGAAGTTAAAGACAATTAAAACAAGTTATGAAATAAAAAATACCACCTTGATAATATGCCTCCTGAATTTAGAGACCATTTAAAGAATAAATTTGATGCGTTGAACACCAGTGACCGAAAAACACAGTAATTGTGGGATGAGCATAGTGCCTAAGGCATTTAACTGCTAACTGGAAGGCTGGTGGTTCAAACCCACCAGCCACTCCTCAGAAGGAAGATTGGGCAGTCTACTTCTATAGTAATACCACCTCAGAAACCCAAGGAGGAGTCGCTATGAGTCAGGTCTGACTCAATGGCACATGACAACAACAATATCAAGAACATTATCCATGAAGAAAGCAAGAGGTCTTTAAAAATACAGGAAAAGAAGAAAAGACCAAAATGGATGTCAGAAGAGACTCTGAAGCTTTCCTTTGAGTAGAGAGTAGTTAAAGAAAATGGAAGAAATGACAAGATAAAAGAACTGAACAGAAGATTTCAAAGAGCAGCTCGACCAGACCAAGCCATTCACTATAATGAAATGTGCAAAGACCTGGAGTTAGAAAACCAAGAGGGAAGAACAGGCTCAGCATTTCTCATGCTGAAAGAACTGAGGGAAAAAACTTAAGCCTCAAGTTGCAATATTGAAAGATTCTATGGGCAAAATATTGAATGATCCAGGAAGCATCAAAAGAAGATGGAAGAAATACACAGAGTCACTGTACCAAAAACAATTGGTCAGTGTTCATCCATTTCAGGAAGTGGCATATGATCAAGAACAAATGGTATTGAAGGAAGAAGTCAAAGCTGCACTGAAAGAATTGGCTATGAACAAGGTTCCAGGAATTGATGTAATACCCACTGAGATGTTTCCACAAATGGATGTCCTGCTGGAGGCACTCACTTGGTTATGCCAAGAGATTTGGAAGACAGCTAGCTATCTGGCCAACTGCCTGGAAGAGATCCATATTTGTACCCATTCCAAAGAAA
>NW_006921592.1:2791992-2793034 GCF_000298275.1 Orycteropus afer afer | reverse complement strand
GTTGTATCCTTTCACCATACTTATTCAATCTTTATGCTGAATAAATAACCCAAGAATCTGATCTAAAGAAGAAGAACATGGCATCAGCATTGGAGGGAGACTCATTAATAGCCTGCAATATGCAGATGACACAACTTTACTTGTTGCTGAAACTGAGGATGACTTGAAGCACTTACTGAAGATTGAAGAATACAGTCTGCAGTATGCATTATACACACACACACACACACACACACATATCTCCTCACCATTGGCCCAATAAACAGCTTCATGGTAAATGGATAAGAGATCAAAGTTGTCAAGGGTTTCATATTACTTGGTTCTACAATCAACACCAATGGAAACAGCAGTCAAGACATCAGATGGCATATTGCGCTGGGCAAATCTGCTGCAAAAGACCTCTTTCATGTGATGAAGAGCAAAGATGTCTCCTTGAAGACTAAGGTGTGCCTAACCCGAGCCATGGTATTTTCAATTGCCTCTTACACATGGGAGAGCTGGACAATGAATAAGGAAGACTGAAGAAGAGTTGATGCTTTTGAATTGTGGTGCTAGAGAAGAATGCTAAGAGTACCATGGTCTGCTGAAAGGACTAACAAATCTGTCCTGGAAGAAGTACAGCCAGAATGCTCCTTGGAAGCAAGAGGGACCAGACTTCATCTCACGTGCTTTGGTCATTTTGTCAGAAGGGACCATTCCCTGGAGAAGGATATCATGTTCAGTAAAGTGGAGGGTCAACGAAGAGGGGGAAGGTCCTTAATGAGATGGATTGACACAGTGGCTGCAAAGATAGGCTCAAGTATAGCAAGGATCGTGAGGCACAAGATTGGGCAGTGTTTCATTCTGCTGTGCATAGGGTAACTATAAGTTGGAGAAGGCTTGACGGCACCTAACAACAACAACAACAACAATTTGAGGGGCAATTTTGCTGGGTATATAATTCTTTGTTGGAAATTTTTTTCTTTCAGGATTTTATATATACTATCCCATTGTCTTCTTTTCTGCATGGTTTCTGCTGAAAAATCCAAGCTTAGTCTTAATG
>NW_006921592.1:2785246-2791437 GCF_000298275.1 Orycteropus afer afer | reverse complement strand
GTTTTCTCTGTGTTTTCCTCAATTTTGGCAGTGTTTTCCTTGATCTGTCTCTCAATCTCTTGAAAGTACCTAAATATAATTCTTTTGAACTCCTTATCAGGGAGTTCCAATGCTGTTTCTTCCTCTGGGATGTGTTCTGGGTCTGTAGTCATGTCCCGTGTTTTTTCCTGCTTTATCTTGTTTCTTTGTGTGGGATGTAATGGTCTCTTGTCTCTGAGACATTTTGACTTTTTGTGTTTATATTTATTTGATTGTATGTTGTAATGACTTGCCCAAGATTTTTGTTTTCTTTGTATGTTATCTGCCTAAGCAGGGTACTGTGCTGTGCTCCTCTATTCACTAGTTGGCAGCACTTATGCATTCAGCACCTGTCTCCTTTCCCATTGGTCAAGTTCCTATATGTCCCTGCCGTCCTTGGCAAATGCAGTCTATTCTGAGGTCCCTGGAATCTGAATGAGAATGCTGTCACTTTAAATATCCAAAATGGCTACCGCTTGTAAACAACCAAAATGGCTGTGCCTTCCGGACAGCCAAAACTCCACAGCTCATGTTGTCTGCCTCCTTGCTGTTTCCCATCCTAGTCATTGGCCACCAGAACAATCGTCCCTGCAGCCCTTGGTGACCAGAGCTGATCTTGAGGTCAATTCTCAGGTGCCAACACCACTTGGAAATACTCAGTCTGTTGGTGCCATCAGAGTAGTTGACAGTCTGCAGCTCCATCTATCTCTGTACTCACTGTTTTCATTCAAGTGTTTCCAGTAGTTGGTGCCTAATCCCCTTCTGTATAGTTCCTGTCATGGCTCAGGGCTCCAGGATTATCTTCTCTATCTCTGTCCATTGGTTTCTCTTTTCTTTGTTGAAGAGGGTCTGTATAGCTTGTCTACCTATTCCAACAACTTACCAGAAGTCCTTGGTTAAAATTTTTAGCCTTGATGTTGCTGGATTAAAAGGAATCAAAGTGGTTCAATTAGCAATTGAAATAAAATTATGACATAATACTAATATCAGGCAAACATTACTGACATGTAAATTTGAACACAAAAATTAGGATTTCTTTGATTTGACAACATATGTCATGTAATTTATAACATTTAAAATAAATCTATTACTCATAGCCGGCAAGTCTTCTAACAGTTTAGTAAATAGCTTTGTTTGTATTTAAAGCCAAACCGTCCTTCAGCTTTTACTATTTGGCTTCTTCTGAGTTAGGAATGTATGCTGGTAAACCTTAGCAAGAGTTCCAAACTCTTCAGCAAACTTAAAGAGATCCTCAGGGAGCTTAAGAAAATCTTGCACAGTGCTACCCAGCTTTGATTGCATCCAAGAGTAACACTAGGGGAGTCATTAGGCTCCGTGGAACAGACGTTTAAAAAGTATTTTTGGCACAATTTGATGGTTGGTTCTTTTGAGGAGGGGGAAAAAAAGTCAAAGTATTATCAGAGGATAGAGAAGAGTACAGAGAAGTAACACTCTCCAGTAGAAGACAAGAGGTCTAGAGGAGTGACAGCCAGCTGTAGAACAGAGGGGGTAGGTAGGTAGAGGATTCTGATATTATATTTGTTTCCTTTTGAGAGTAGTTTTTGTTTAGTTAATTTAATAAGGAGGAAATTTTATTGTCTTGCTGGTTTTTAAAGTCTCCAAGATTAATTAAAATGATCGTTATCAACCATAGCTTTTAACTTGATACAAGAAAGACAATTTAGACATAAAATTAAGTTAGAAAATTACATAAATTACCAGTTTAAGAGGCCAACTTAAGAACTAGATGTACACAATATTACAGACCCAAAACAAGTCAGTTTCTTAAAATTGATAATATACAACATTTCTCTGGTAAGATTAGCCTAGTTCAACAGAAAAAATACATTATAAATAAAACGTATTAACTTGTTAAAGTTTCAGATGGATAGATACTGTCCAGAAAAGTGATTTAGATGGGAAAAAAAGCTGTGTGATTAAGAACAAATGTATACACAGAAAAACAAAATCTGATTGCAAGAAGCATTACTGTCGGTCTCTCCATAAAATAACCTCCCCAGCGCCAAATTGTGAGGAGCAATGTCAAATGAGCAACAGACCGAAGTCAAACAAATTTAAAACGCACACATGCAAGCAAAACAGACAAAACGACAAAACCAATGACTTTAACCTGAATTTCCAAGCAGAAAAACAGTGAAAGTAGAGCTTAGAAACGCTTCAAAGAGGGAAAGTAAAAGAAAGGAAACCTTCACAGTAAAACCTCTAAGAGCCTCTTTATAAACCCACAGGTGGCTCAAGTGCTAGGCTTTTACCTCCAAGGGGATCCTGAGGGGCTTTCAGATGGAAAGAGCAACAGTGAACTCATTGCTGGGATCAAGTTTCAGTCCACAATTTCCCTGGGGTCCAGCTTGAAAGGGAAATACTTTCAATACTGCTGCTTATGCCAAGATAAAGGGCTTTATTGGAAGTATAGGAATCATTCGAATGGGGAATGTGGGCTCTACCAAAGTAGAACTGATGAATCCAAAATCGAGGAGCAGTGAACACATATTTAAGAAGTTACAGCAAAGAACCCAAGTTCTGTCATTTGATTGGAGGTTGTAAACTTAGATCAATATAAAGCAGGGCTGAGACGGGGTTGATTACAGGACAGTTCTCTTAGAAACAGCTTACCCAAGTGTAACCTTTCTTGTAAGTGGTTGCCAGGGAAACTCAGGTAAGAGTGGTGTCTAAATCTTTTTCCTGAGACATTGTTTCTGCCTCTTTGTAATGGAAGAAAGATTTTTTGATGTCATTTTGGAGAAAAGATATTGGTAGACCTTGGGAATTACGTTATTGATGTGGCTTGACCATAGAGAAAACATCATTTCCCTCATCACCCATGATTGCTGACCAGAGAAAGGACTCAAAGGTGTGCATTGTCAAAAATCTCAGTTTGATTTTGCTGAACATAGCAGGGGTCCAAGTTAGTTCAGCTCTTTTACTTTGGTTTAAGGGGTTTTAGGGTTTCTCCTGTACTAGCAGTCAAATGCCTTAGGCACTATGCCACCAGAGCTCCTTACAATATGCTAGCATCCCTTAATTTTAAAGATTATACTGTAATGCAGTAAAAAAAAAAAAAAAAAAAAAAGATTCCTTTAATTATTTTTCTGGTAATGGTGAAGGATTATGTTCATCTAGCCATATATCTCACTTGGCCCTACCTGACGATTAACATACATTTTCCAAAAGCTTGTCCAAAACTTTAAAGGGGGTCTGTGACTTGAAAGTGATGTGGAGATAAAGATCCATGTGGGGATTAAGCCTATAACCTTGGCCTCTTTAATCTCTACCAGTGAGTGAACTGTTTATACATAAAGGCAAACAGAAACAGAAACAAACAAAAACAGTTCTCAAAATGATAATATTTGATAACACAGTAAATTGACAGCTGATTGTTCTTCAACTTTCAGACCCTTGTATCAAAAGTGTTATTTGTACCCAAGTTTTATAATCTGTTGAAGATATAGTGTCTGTTCTGCTAAGGCTGTTCTGTTGTGAAGTGTGCTTTCCTAAAATATATTAATTTTACTTCCACTGTAGTGCTCACTTGTTTCTGCATTTGTCCTTACTTCCCAATGCTCTTATTGCATTAAGAGCTGGGACCAAAAATACAGAAGTCACCTACCTATTCTGACAAACTGAAATTTGTAACAGATTGTTTTCCTATCACTGTCCAAGTGCTTTTAGAATAACTTTCTTTCCTAACAGATTATGGGGAAAATTTCTGAACTGAAGAGTTAATTGACTCTAGATTTCTCTAGGTAATGATTTTTTTCTTTCTCTCTTTTTTTTTTTTTTAGGCATTTCTTTTGAGGACTGAGTATCACTTGAGTATGAGCCAGTTAGCCCTGCTTGAGCATTGTTTCAGTGAGCTGAGGGCATGATTTGTATTTCAGAGACAGACAGTTAATTTTGGAGTGCTTTAAGACCACACACAGTGTTCTCATTGCCAGCCAAACAGCTGGCAGATGCATGCAGATGTGTGCTGTTATTAGAGAGGCTGGACCAGAAAATGTTGATGAATGCAAATTCAGTCAGAGCAAAAAGGACAGTAGAGCTATCTTTGCTCCTCATGGATAGAATTGATACTGATTTTGGTGCAATAAAGGATGTATGTTTTTCCTTGTATTTGAAACTCCTGATGTTTTATTCATTATCAAGTTACATATATATCTTCACTGATTGAGCTAATGGCTTTTGAAGAATGTGATCATGTGTTCTAGGAAATTTTACCACTTTTGTTTGAGATGAATAACATGAAATTGCATTTTTGTACATAGTGCCCTTTGCTTCTTTAGAAATAACTGACTACACAGAAAATACTTAGCAAGAGGAAAAGCTGGTGATGTTTGAAAATTGTTGTTGCTATGTGCCATCAAGTCAGACCTGCCTCATAGTGACCCCTCCTTGGGTTTCCAAGAAGGTACCACTATGGAAGTAGATTGCCCAACCTTTCTTCCGAGGAGTGGCTGGTGGGTTTGAACAGCCAGCCTTCTGGTTAGCAGTCAAGTGCCTTTGGCATTAATACCAGAGCTCCTGTTTGAAAATTAGACAAAGGGAAAAAGAATCAACTAAGGAGAAGGTTTCATTTTTAAACATTATTTCCCCCCATAGGAAACTTAGGACTGGGGGGGAGAACATGAGAGCAATGATTTGCTGGATGGTGGGATCCAGAACCATGCAAATGCACCTTGTCATCCTCTCTCACTGCTTTGCCCATGAGTGCCATCAAGCCATCCGCTTCATGGCTTGCCAAGAAATGTCCTGGAAGAGTTTTCATATGCATTTAGGCTAATCATGTTATGGTCCCTGCTCTTTCACTGACTTACGTCCTTGAGGCTCAGAGCGTGGTACAGAGGGGAGTAAGAAGGATTCAGAATTGAATATGCATAAAAAATAGAAGGGCGCTCTGGTGGCATAGTGCGTAAGGCATTTAACTGCTAACCAGAAGGCTGGCAGTTCAAACCCATTAGCCACTCCTCCTTGGGAGGAAGTTTGGACAATCTACTTCCGTAGAGATCCTGCCTTGGAGAACCAAGGAGTCGCTATGAGTCTGATCCGACTTGATGGCAATGAGTTTGTTTGTTTGTTTGTTTGTTTGTTTGTTTTTTTTGGTTTAATAATGAGAAAATGGTAGCAGTCTCCTGGTTTTATGTTATTGTGTTTTAAAAAAAATACTATACTTTTTCATAATAAAAATTGCTAGCATTTATTGAAAAGATATTATATGCCAGACCCAGACCCAGGTGATTGCCATGGATTATTTCATTTAATTTCTTTAGTAAGCTAATGAAATTAGCAACCCCTTTTTGCAGTTTTAATAAAATGAAGCTTAACCAAATGAAGTAAGGAGCCTAGAAACGTAGAGAGAGCTGAGATTTGAATTCAAGTCCATTCTCTTATCCATGACCCTATTTTGCCATCTCATAGTAGAAAGACATTAACCTCTGAATTTCTTGGGCACAAACCTTACCCAAAATTGTTCAGTTAAAAGACATGATATTCAGGGCCATAGTCTTGGAGCTGTTTCCATTGGCTGAGTGGATAGCAGCCTACTTGCCTTGATCTCAAGAGTGGCAGAGAGACCCATCTGCTGGCTATTGCCAGAAATTTCACGATTAGGCATTTCCTTTAAGAATGAAAATACACTGAAGTCTAACCCACCAGCCACTCCTGGGAAGGAAGATTGGGCAATCTACTTCTGTAGAGATACTGCCTCAGAAACCCAAGGGGAGGGGTCGCTATGAGGTGAATCGACTCAACAGCAGGGATTTTGGTTTTTGGTTTGAAATCAGCCACTAGCTTGTTTGTGACAATGGGTTTAGAAAGTTTTGTTTTTCCTGTATTGTGCTTTTTCTAATGTAATGGTAAGCCATTTGGACTTTAACATAACTCTAATTGTCTATTAAAAATCTTAAGTTGTTTTTTAGTGTATCCAGTTCTTCTAAGGTATATTGAGAGTCCTATCTCCTGGAATTAACAAAATAGGTTCCATAATGCTATGGTTAAATTCCCCCACCACCCAATGCCAGTGATTTATAACAACAAAGGTTTAGTTTTAACCCTTGCTAAATGTCCACGGGAGCTCTGGTAGCATAGTGGCTAAGGCACTTGACTGCTAACCAGAAGGCTGGTGGTTCAAATCCACCAGCCACTCCTCGGAAGGAAGA
>NW_006921592.1:2780015-2784261 GCF_000298275.1 Orycteropus afer afer | reverse complement strand
CTACTTCCGTAGTGATACTGCCTCGGAAACCCAAGGAGGGGTCGCTATGAGTCAGGGCCGACTCGACGGCGCATAACAGCAACAACAACAACGTCTTGGGTTTTTTAAAACTCATGTAAGGAAACAATTTACTAAATGTTAGACTGAACTCTGCTTAATGGAATTTCTTGGTATTAGTTTCCTGGAATGTGAACTGTTCTATAAATGTTAATCTCCTCTTTAGTGAGGCCTCTAGAAATGGACATTTCTATTGTTCATTAAAGTAGGGGTTCCTTCTCTCTCTACTAGACAATCTCCATTTAGCTACATGACTACGAAGTCTTGACACTGGAAAATACACTTTCGTAATTTTCTCTTCAGTCAGAAAGAGTGATGTGGATTTTATTTTGGTTGTCAGATAGTGGAGAGGTAATTTCAGAGCCATCATCTAGCTAATATAAGATGTGGGTGTTTTTAGATTCACATTATTCCCATCTCTATCCTTCTAATCCAAAACACTGTTGCAGAAGACAGTCTTCAGAAGAATGCAGGACTTTCCTGACACTAATGTGAAGATGATGTTTTCCTGGAGGGTTTGAGGTGCTTTTTATTTCATGTGCCAGACTTGTAACTAACTGATCTTCAGTAGCTTTATTTAGGAAATACCACAGAAAAGAGAATCAGTGGCCATTCTAGGCATTGCTTCTTGTAATTCTCTCAGTAATAATAAAAATTGACTTCAGAGAAGTCAATCTATCAAAATGACATTAAGAATTAAAGAATTTTTGAAACACTATCTCTCTATAAAAATGGGAAAGGTAATCCTTTATTTTCTGGGTTATTTTGAGGATTAAATGACCTATAATACTTGTAAAAATGCTTACCACAGAGCAAACCACCCAGGGGAAAGTACTGATACAAGAAAATTTTGCTGCTCTAAGATAGTTAATCACTAGAGAACAGAGAAATTACTTGCCTTATGGATATAGCAACTGCTAATCAAAGGAGGCAACAGTTTAATCCCAAAACACTTTCTGAGTAATTGGTGCATAATCACTAATATTTCTTTGAATTCTTCCCAGTGTTGCTCACTGAATCACATGTGTGTATGTGTGTGTGTGATATTTTAATTTGTACCATTAGGGAAAACATATGGAAATAATAGAATTTTATTTCAAGGTTTAAACATTAAATTCCTTGTCAATAATTGGAGCAAATTACATTTTTTTTATTCTCTATTTCCCTAAGTCATTTGACTTCTGTAGAAAAGTAAAGTTTATTTAAAGCTCATTAGAAGGATTCATTTTGACTTTTCTCCCAACCAAATAGTATCAAAACATTTATTAATAAAAACATAAATTAACCAGCTCTGTCTCTCCAGGGAATATGTAATACTTTTCGAACTTTTTAAGAAATGAGCAATTAACAACATCATAAACTTTGAAAGTATACTGTTAAAAACTAAGGATTTTAATTTTAAAATTTGAATTTTTATTTTAAGTGTCATTAATTTAAATATCATAGTAACTGTTGATGATATATTTGTTTGGTGGATATGCTATTAAGGTATTTAATCTAAAACATATATTTTGTGATTTTAAAATGTATAATTATAGTATCTACATAAAATTTTATATTTCAAAATCATTCTCTCAAGTATAATAACTGTGCATTTTAATGGTAGTTAATTATCTGGAATATTGAATAGCCCTAAGTTAAAATCAAGGCACTCTGGTAGCATAGTGCCTAAGGCACTTGACTGCTAACCAGAAGGCTGGTGGTTCAAACCCACCAGCCACTCCTCAGAAGGAAGATGGGGCAATCTACTTCCATAGTGATACTGCCTCGGAAACCCAAGGAGGGGTCGCCATGAGTTGGGTCCGACTCGACGGCACATGACAACAACAACAACAACAAGTTAAAATCAAAGAAGAAAAACCCCTCTGTGCTTGCACAGAAAACACAAGAAATCAAGGCTCAACTATCTAGGAAAAGAAATACAGATGTCTATGATGATAGTGATGATGAAAGAGTTCTAAGAAGAGCTGTAGGAAAAACTGACAAATGGAATGGTTTCTCTGTATTAGGCGTTTCTACATTTGTTATCATGGCTAACCTTCCCAGCAACATTATTCTTGGGTGTCTGTATAATTGTTTATTCAAATGGGGATATCTTTTAAGCACTGTAATTCTAAACCAGGCATGATGTTGAACAAAAGGATTAAATAAAAATTTTTATGCAAAGCAGAACATATTGTCACACCCACATTACCTTTTTCATTATGAGTAACTTATCTTAGAGATTAGCTGAGTAACTGGCATTCCAGATGTGGCAGTTTCCCCCATCAGCTTCGTTGATTATGGTTTATGCCATATTTCTTTACTAAGTGATGGGAGCAATGTTATAATATCCTGGCCCAATAAACAAAAACAGAAAACAGATTCCCTATCTTAACTCCCCTCACCCGACAGCATAGTTATCTCCTGTAACAGGAAGGTACACAACAACTGGTTGGCTCTTCTCTGCATTCCTACTTCAACCCAAGAATTAAGGCAGAGATGTCTCTACCCATTCATCTTATTTTGGTATCTTTTATCATTGTTTTGAAGTAACTGTGGTGGTGTAGCGGTTACAACATTCAGCTGCTAACCAAATGGCAGATGATTCGAGCTGACCAGCTACTCCGTGGGAGAAAGATGAGGCAGTCTGCTTCTAAAGGTTTACAGCCTTGGACACCCTCTGGGATAGTTCGACCCTGTCCTACAGGGCCACTAGGAGTTGGAATCAACTCAAAGGAGTGGGTTTGGTTTGGTTTATCATTATTTCATCTCAGACCAACTCCTCCTTCCTGTGCCCTCCTCTCTGCTTTCTTGGACTCATAGTCAGTGGCTTTTCTCATTCTCAGAAGGCACCTCTTTCCATTTCTAGTTTACAGTGGTGCAAGAACCAAAGGAAGTTGAATATCCTTTCCAAAGATGATGAGCTCCCTGTAGGACTAAGGACAGTAACAAAAAATTGATTTACCATGAAACTAGTGGAGCTTAAGTCCTGTGCCAATTTAATTTTTCATTTGTAAGTTTGTGTTCCTTTTCTGAAAGTGTGCATTGATCTTTAAAACTTGGATCTGTTCTTGGTAAAAATTCTAGATCAGAAGAGAGAAAGATTCAGGGAGTTAAAGTGAAATAGTCATAAAAGGCCAAAACCAAACCAAACCAAGCACAATGCTGTTGAGTCGAATCCAACTCATAGTGACACCTCCTTGGGTTTCCGAGGTGGTATCACTACTCAAGTAGATTGCCCAACTTTCCTTCCAAGGAGTGGCCAGAGGGTTTGAACCACCAGCCTTCTGGTTAGCAGTGAAACACCTTAGGCAAAAAGGCAGAATCAAGATTTTTAAATTATTACTATCATGATGAAAATATATACAACAGAACATTTGCCAATTAAACAGTTTCTATGTATATAAAACTGAAAACCAAACTCACTGCTGTTGAGTCAGTTCCAACTCATAGAGACCCCCATTGGGTTTACAAGGCTGTAAGTCTCAATGGAAGCAGACTTCATCATTTTTCTTCCATTGAGCAGCTGGTGGGTTCAAATCACACACCTTTTGGTTAGCGGCCAAATGTCTTAACCACCATACCACCGGAGCTCCTCTCTTGTATATATATTCAGCGTAATTGCTTACATTTTTCATATCATGCAGTCATTATAACTATCCTTTTCTAAAATATTCCACCATTATAAGAACATAAACTAAATGCCCTGTAAGCAAAAACTTCCCCTTTCTTGCCCCCTCCCATAACCGCTAATAATCTTTGGTTTCTGTGTATTTACTTATTTCATGTAAGTGAGATTATACTTGAACTCATGGTCAGTGACTACTTCTTTGTCCTTTTGTAACTACCCCGTTTTCCTCAGCATAATGTTTTTCAAGGTTCATCCATATAGTGACATACATCAGGACTTCATTCTCTTTAGGGCTGAGTAATACTTCATTATTTGTATATTCCACATTTCTTTTTTCCATTCATTTGTTGATGAACATTGTGGTGGTTTCTACATTTTTAGTGTGAAAAGTGCTGCAATGAACATTGGTGTGGTTTTGTTTTAAAATATCTTTTTCATAGGGGTTTAATTTCCATGCAATAAAATGCACAGATTTTAGGTGTGTTGTTGTTGTTGTTGTTATTTGCCGTCGAGTCGGCCCCGACTCATAGCGACCCCTCCTTGGATTTCCGAGGCAGTATCACTACAGAAGTAGGA
>NW_006921592.1:2776442-2779915 GCF_000298275.1 Orycteropus afer afer | reverse complement strand
TCAAATCCACCAGCCACTCCTCGGAAGGAAGATGGGGCAATCTACTTCCGTAGTGATACTGCCTCAGAAACCCAAGGAGGGTTTCAGTCGGGTCTGACTCAATGGCACATAACAACAACAACAAATGTCCACGTCTACTGCAGATTGTTAGAGACCCGTGCCAATGGAAAGAGCTTCTGGAGGGCCTCACATTGACAATTAATTGCTTTCTCCTGGAGGTAATACATGTACTTCCCCTTATAGTTGATTGATTGGAGAGAGTCATATTGCCCCAAATATCCAAAAGGGGACCAAGAAGTACAACTGGACATGAGGTTGGAAGAGACATAGAAATATTTGGCACAGGACACCAATAATAACTACACTCGCCTTTGAAATGTGAAACTGAGGCACTTCTTTTCGGAAATTGCTAGAAATTTAAGAAAGGTTTGCAGCTCAAATAACACTGACCTTATTATGGCTATAAATTAAATAGTCTTGACTAGCTGGTGTTTGAGTAGGAGAAATGGTTTTTGAGAAAGGAGCCACAGGATATTTATGCTCTCAGGTGTTGGATGCCTCTATGTATCTCTTATTTCTTCCTCTTCATGGAAGGGAGTGAAGCATGGCTTTTGTGAGCACAGGGACAAAAACGTGTAAGCCAAGTTCTTTTACTGAACTAGAATGTTTCGTACAGATTGTGAGCATGTTCTTGGAGGTAGTTGTGAAAGGGGGTAGGCCAGATAGAAGTAGGCAAAAGACATCATGGTAGGAACTGGCTAAAACATGTAGTACTCTGAGTTGGTAGGAGTCATATAGGGCCTGGACATTTATATTATGAACAGAGTGGTTTAGATACCAGCTTGTTTTATGACCTTGAGTTTTAGGCCGTTTTGTTTCCAGGAGGCATGTACGAAGTCAGGGTGGTTCTGAAGCCCCACAAAGAAGTTTTGAATGAGGATTAGAAGGGGGCAAGAAAAGAATCTGGTTATGTATGAAAGATGACAACCTCCAAGGGAGCTTCTAGCCTGAATGAGTTTTGATGGATGTTGACACAGAGGAAGGGAAGGCTGGACTGTTTGGGAACAGTCTGGGATTAGTTTGGTGCAGCCAGGAGGACACAGGTTAGAGGAGATAGTGACATGGGGAGGCCTGTTTCCTTCTTGCTTGAAAAAATAGAAAGTTGAATGTATCTCATAGTCTTGTGGCAAGGTTTCATAATGGGATGAGTAATGTTCATTTAGGTGCTCTACCCACCAGCCACCTCAGAAGGAAGATGGGGCAATCTACTTCCATAGTGATACTGCCTCAGAAACCCAAGGAGGGGTCGCTATGAGTTGGGTCAGACTCAACGGCACATAACAACAACAACAACAACAACGTTTCACATAAGAACAGTGTAGCCAAGTGTTATTAGTATTGTGACAACATCTGTAGATATTTTGCATTAACTCCATAGGTCAGATGTTGTATTAGCATGTTCCATTTTTACCAATAAAGCATTCTAAAAAAATATAACTAGGTGATGATCACTTTTTAGTGCTTCAATAATACCTTTATGTCAGTCTTACTAGGGAAAAAAAAATTAATCCAACATAATCAGTAAATATCTTGAAGTTATATTTGAGTTGCTTTTCGAATACTCATGGGAAAAACTTTTCAGTATTTTTTATCTTAAAATTTTTGTCAATTTTTTCTTTTGTATTATGAAATACTTCTACTATATAAAAGGGTAAAAATGATAATAAAATAAATATCTATGCATACACCAAGCTTCTTGGCCTTTTTAAAAAAAATTTATTGTTTTAGGTGAAAGTTTAGGTAGCAAATTATGTTCTCATTTAACAATTTTTATACAGATTTTTTCCATGACATTCGTTACAATTTTCACAATATGTCAGCACTCATTATTTCTATTATTTGGTGGTTTCCATTGATCTATCTTCTCTTTCCCTCCTTGCATTCTCATCATGGCTTTTGGGTAAATGTTGACCATTTGCACTCATATAACTGCCTCAGAAACCCAAGAAGGGGACGCTATGAGTCGGGGCCAACTCGACGGCACATAACAACAACAACAACAACTGGTTGTTTAAGGGAGCACATTGATTATAGGTGATACTGTTTATTTTATAAGCTAATCTATTATTTAGCTGAAAGGTGATTTCCAGAAGTAGCTTCAGTGCGAAGTTGAAAGGGAATCTTAGAGTAATAATCTCAAGGATTCCTTTAGTCTCTTGGTCTAGTATGTCTGGCCTTTTTTTTTTTTTTTAAGGAATTAGAATTTTGCTGTGCTTTTCTTTTTCCCCCATTCTATCTGGGATCTTCTATTGGGTCCCTGGTCAGAATGGTAAGTAGTGATAGCCACGTGTACCATATAGTTCTTCTAGTCTCAGGTTAGAAGATGCAGTGGTTCGTTTGGGGTGTTAGTCTTGTAGACTTCTTTCTTCTTTGAGTCTTTAGTTTCCTTCATTTTCTTTTGCTCCTGACAAGTAGAGACCAATAGTTGTATCTTAGACGGTCGATTGCAAACTTTTCAGACTCCAGATGCTAGTCACCAAACTAGGGTTTACAATGCTGTCTTGATGAACTGTGTTATGCCAGTTGATTGAGTTGTCCCACAAGGCTATGGTCCTAAACCTTTTAACCCAGTAAATCAATCTTATGAATCATTTGGATATGTCGAGGAAGTGTCTGTGTCCTGTATATGCTATATTATAGCTATATATGCAATACACCCAAATATATACTGTATTTTTACACAAATAACATGTGCCTTCTACATTTGTTTGCCAACAGCTCCCTCCCAGCAGAAGATATTTTTGTAAATGTGCTATGCTAATTTTTTGTATTGTTACAACAGCAACAAAAAAAACTGTTTTTACAACAACATGTAAAAAGAAATTGACATAGTGGCATTCAAGAAAATATCTCCTGGGAGGAGAAAATGGTTGGTAAAAAAAATGTAGCAGGCATGTGTTATCTACATAAAAATACCATATATACTAATGCCTACAGATACACCTATATTTGCACATACATGTACTTGGATATGCCTTCTCATACACATATATGCATACTTATCTACCTTTTTTTAAAAAAAAAAACATATTTTCTGTTATCACTTCTGTTGCAGTTCTTGGCCTTTTGGCTAAGATCAAGTGTAGTATATGTACACAATTCAGTCTAAAAATCTCAATTCCATTCCTCTTCTTTTTTTCTTTATCACTCTCCACCCCTGCACTGTTAATGCCCATTTTTGAATTTGACAGTTATCATTTAATACATTTCAAAAAAATGTTCAATATATGTATGTAACCTTAAACAAACACATTATTTAAATCATAGCCTTCTAACAACCTAGGTGCCCATCAATTGAGGAATGGATATCCAAATTATGGTACATACACACAATGGAATACTATGCAACCCTAAAGAATAATGTAGAATCTACAAAACACCGCATAATGTGGATGAACTTGGAGGACATTATG
>NW_006921592.1:2763018-2769842 GCF_000298275.1 Orycteropus afer afer | reverse complement strand
GTGGCTGGTGGGTTTGAACCACCAACTTTCTAGTTAGCAGTGTGCTACCAGAGCTCCATTTTCTTATATAAACTCTCTGAACTGTCTCACTTAGTTCAGAATCCTCTGGACTTTGTAATTCCCAATTTGCAAATTGCCTTCCCCCTCAATAAAAGCTGTTTACTTTCAACTCCAGACTCTGCCATTTTTGCTCTATGGCATTGTAATTATATATATATATATATATATATATATAACATTTGCCAGTTCAACAACTTTTACATACATAATTCAGTGACAATGATTACATTAATCATGTTGTGCAATCATTACCATTATCCTTTTCCAAATTATGCTACAACATCGAAAGAAAACTTCAAAACCAAAAAACCTGAATCCACTCCCTTGGAGTCTATTCCAACTCATAGTGACACTATAGGTCAGAGGTTTTAGGTGTAGTGTAATAAATTTGGACAATTATTTACATTTGTGTAGAAGTTCCTAGGCGATGTAAGTGGGTAAACCACTAGACTCCTAGTGGAAAGCTTAGAGGCTAGAAAACACCCAGAGGTACCTTAGAAGACAGGCTTGCAGATCTGCTTCTGAAAGGTCACGGCATTGAAAACCCTATGGAGCACAGTTCTGCTCTGCATACCTGGCTCACCATGAGTTGGAATCTACCCAATGGTAACTAACAACATACGTCCGTGTAACCACTACCCAATCAAGCTGTTAAACATGTCTGTCGTCTGGAAAATTCTCCTGTGCTCTCTCCCAGCCAATCCCTTCTTCCTCCAGATGCAGCCATTAGTGAACTTTGTATCACTAAGTTAGCTTTGATTTTCCTCTATTTCTACTTGATATGACTGGAATCATGCAGTATGCATTCTTTTGTGTCTGTCTGTACTCTTTTGTGTCCGTTTACTTTCATTTAGCCTGATGTTTTGGAGATTCATCCTTGTATAAGTAGTTCAATGTCATTTTATTGCTGGGCACTATACCATTATAGGAATATATCATTTGTTTATCTATTCACCGGTTGATAAATTCTTGGCTTATTACCAGTATTTGGATATTCTACACAAAACTGCTATGAATGTTTATATACAATTCCTTTTGTGGGCATATGTTTCATTTCTGGGAAAAAAAAATTTTGCTTTATATTTAAATACAAATTTTAGAATGTGCTTGATAATATCTATGAAAAGTCTACCTACTGGGCTTTCAATTGATAGTCCATTGAATCCATAGATCAACTTAGAAAGAACAACTATCTTAAAGTGAATTTTTTAATCTATAAACATGGCATGTCCATTTATTTAGGTTCTTATTTAATTTATCTCTGCACATTTTTGTTAAATTAACATCTTATAATTTTTATTCTACTGAAAATAACTTATGAAATAAAATTTTCTAATTATTTCTTTCTGATATGTAAAAATATAATTATCTGTTGTTCTTAAGACCTACCATGTCTTACATTGCTAAGTAGATTGGTTTTTTTTCCCCCTTTGGCAGATTCCTTAGAATTTTTTTATGTAAACAAGTATTTTGACTATGAATAGCGTTTTACTATTTCTGTCCAGTGTTTATGTGTTTACTTTTCTTGCCTGTTGGACCACCAGTATAATGTTGAATGGAAAGGGTGGTGCAGAAATCTTTGCCTTGCTTCTGATCTTAGAAGAACAATTATAATTTTTGTTAAAAGCATATTGTTACTCCTTAGAACAGTCAACTGTGAGAGATTGGAAGACAACATTTGTATGGGGGAAAGCTAGACCGATACAAATGCAGAGGTAAGAAGGATACAGGGAGGAGGTGGGAGGAGAGCTGTTTCATTGTGGGGATTGTAATGGTTCCTGTGCAATGAAATGTGTTTGAACTATTGAGGGTAAAACAAATCTTCTGTAAATTTGCACCCAAATCACATTTTTCATAGATGCCTTTAATTAGAGTGAAAGTTTCTATTCCTCATTTGGTGGCAGCTTTTTAATAATCATAAATAAATGTATTTTTTCAATTGCTTCTTTGCATTTATTAAAATACTTATGTGAACCTTATTCTGTTAATGTAGTCATTTATTTTGATTTTTTAAATATCAAACCAACTTTGTCTTCCTTGGATAAATTCCAATTGGTCATGATATATTATTTTTCAAATATGTTGTAAGGTTTTATTTGCTGATATTTTCTATATATTTTTGTGGAATTTTGACCAGGAATTTTTTTTTTTTCTTGTAATGTCCTCATCCATTTTGACATCATGATTATGCATGTAGTAAGTGGAGAAGTGTTCTCTCTTCTGTTTTCTGAGTTTGTGTATGATTGGTATTATTTCTTCCTTAAGTGAGTGATGGTATCCAGCAGTAAAATAACTTGGGTCTGGCATTTTGTTTTGGAGATTCATCCTTGTATAAGTCTGATGAGTGAGAAATGGAATGTCAGTGTACTCTTACATTTACCCCGTCTTGAGCCAATGATCACAACAGGTTGAAGAAGGAAAGCAAAAGGTTTATTGAGTATTGACACCTAAGGAGACAGTGAGAATCACTTCTCTAAAACGCCTGTCTCCTGGAGCTGGGGGGAATGGTTAGGGCTTTAAAGGGAGTCAGGCTGAGAGGGGAATAGGTCTTAGGGATGCTAATAGTGTTTTCCTTTCCATTACAGGATGAGTTGTATTTGTCTTGTACTTTCTGGGTCTGTCTTCTGATCAGTGATAAAGAAACTGTCCTTGGTCTTTCAGGTGCCTCACACCTGTCTAGAGGGATTTATTCTCCAAGGAGAGAGAGTATAGGAGTGGGCATCTTCAGGCCTCTCTTTCTGCGAGAATATCTCCATTTCCTTCTTCCCTTGGTTGCCCCAGGGCCCGGTGTCCCCTTTCCCATGGTAAATAAAGGCTGGCTATACTGTTTACTCAGGGCTGACTCGATGGCACATAACAACAACAACAACAACAATACTGTTTACTCAGAAGAGAATGATAAGGGAAGGGGAAAAACAGCAAGTTAGTCACTAAGTTTAATGTCTGCTTTAATCCTGCCTGTTAGTTTGTAAAGGTTTTGCAGGTTTCAGTTGGAGGCTCCTTCAGCCTTCTATTTCAGCCTTCCTCACTACTTCAGTCTTTGACAGTTCAATAATTGTACCTTGTCTTTCATGACTTTGGTGTTTTTAAGATCACTGATCAATTATTTTGTAGACATCCTTTAATTTTTTTTCCTAATGTTTTCATGATTAGTTTGAGATTAATTTGAGGTTGTGCATTACTGCAAAAGAACCCACAGAAATGATGGGCCCTTCTCAGTATATCATCAGTGGGTACATGATATCAACCTGTCTTACTACTAGTGACATTAAGCTTGATAATTTGATTAAGGTGATATCTTCCAAGTTTTTCCATTGTAAAATTACTGTTTTTCCTGTTGTAATTATAAAAATTCAGGGGAGATACATTGAGACAACACATATGTCCTATTTCTGCTTACCCTTTAGCCTGCAGCAATTTTTACTGTGGTGTTCCAATGGTAATTTTCTTTTTAATATATTCCTTCTGCATAGTTTAATTGATGTTCTTCCAAAGAAAGAGTTGCTGCTTCTTTTCAAGTTGTTTGTTTATTCAGTTATTATTTTTTATTCCATTGCTTAAGTTGTTCCAAATTTGGTCTTTGAGAGACTTGCTGGCTGACTTCTATAACTTTTTAACATATACCCATTTTTGTTTTATTTGTTTGTTTAGCATTATCTTTAGTATCAGAAGATGTTCTAGATTCCTTTTATTTTAGTCTTGCTTCAAGTATGGAATCAGTAACTTCCCTTTGATTGGAAAATGATACTTAGAAACCAAGATCTGGTCGCTAGGTGCATTTGTTGTTACTGAGGTGTCACTGATTTAGTTTCTTTCACTCTCTCTAGAGCTAATGTGTATACTAGTCCCTCCAGACACAAACATCTATGTTTATTTCTGTATTTATATATCAGTATAAGATCCACGAGGCCATACTGATAGCTTATTTCAGCCCAGCACTATAGGGTTTATTCTAGCGTCTCTTCTTTCTCTTTCTCTGGCAAAGAGAATCTTTCTCTCATAATACACAATATACTTACATATTGGTTCAACTCTACTGTACATGGAAAGTAGTTTCAGAATTGGTGAAGCATACCCCCATAAGAAATAAATTTATCTACCAGAATAGAGTGTTTATGTACAATTCTTTCCATATTCATATCATTACAATATCCTGTCAAAACACTCTCAAAGGTAATTAGGTCAGCTTCTTCCTCACCTTCTTTGATATGCTTATATGATTAATTTGTGATAAAGTTAGATTTGTTTATTACAGTCTTCATTTCCCTATAAGCTGGTTGATTTTTGTTTTAATTTATATACAGAAAACAATAATTCATTGTAGTGTATTAAAACAAACAAACAAAAAACCAAAATTACTGCCGTAGATTTGGATCTGATTCATGGTTACCCTTCCTTGGGTATCTCTATGGAAATAGATTGCTCAGTCTTCCTTCCAAGGAGTGGCTGGTGGATTTGAACCACTAGACTTCTGGTTAGCAGTCAAATGCCTTAGGCACTATGCCACCAGAGCGCCTATGGAATACATACATAATTCATAGAACTATGTGTCCACCATCATAATTCCATACAAAATAGTCCCATCGTCCCAAAATTTCTGACTTGCTTCACCTTTATAGTCAACACTCCTCCACTCAACCCCTAGCTACCATTGATCTTTTACTGAACCTATAGTCTTTGCTTTTTATAAACCAAAACCAAACCAAAAACGTACTGCCGTCCAGTCAATTCTGACTCATAGTGAGCCCCATTGGATTTCCCAGGCAGTAAATCTTCATGGAAGTAGATTGCCCCATCATCCTTCTGTGAAGTGGCTGGTGGGTTTGAACCTCCAGCCTTATGGTTAGTAGTCAAATGCCTTAGGCGCTGCACCCCAGAGCTCCTTTTGATAGTGTTATTTAAATGTAATCATAAAATAGATATCACTTAGTGCCTAATTTCTTTCACTTAAAGGTGCCATTGAGTTGATTCCAACTCACAGCGACCCTATAGGACAGAGTAGAACTGCCCCCCATTGAGCAGCACTATTTCTTGAAGAACTTAGCTTTGCCCCAGTAATGTGATGTTCTACCTTAATCTTATGCTAAATTTTTATAAATACATAGATTAGAAAGCCCTGAAATAGATCTATTTTATTGGTTTGTCTGTTTGCCCTAGTACACACATTGTTTTAATTTTAGAGGCTTTGCGATAGGCTTAAATATCAGACAGGGCTAGGTTTCTCTCATAACTCTTGGTTTTCGGTGTTTCCGTAGCTATTCTTATTTATTTTTTTCCATATGAACTTTAACATCCACTTGTCTAGCTCCAGAAAAAAAAAAAAAAAAAGCTTTTTGAGAATCACATTAAATTTATAAATTAACTTTGGGGAAAATGTGTGTTTTTGTGATTTTAAGACATTCAAACCAGTAATAAAAGATATTTTCCATGTATGCAAATCCCCATTTGTATCTTCAGGGTTAGTTTTACAATTTTCTTCATAGAGGTCTTCAGCATTTCCTTCAGATTAAGTTCATTTCTGAGTATTTTCCTTTATTTCTATTTTGAATGGAGTTTTCTCCATTTGTTCTTCCAAGTTATTTGTTAGATATATACTTGATTTGCATAGTTTTATTTCCTCCTGCCTTGCCTTATTCTTTAGTAGTTTGAGTTTTAATATTCTTTAGGCATTTTCAGATATATTTTTATGTTATTATTAAGCACTGAACTGCTAACTGAAAGGTTGGCTGTGGGACAGAGGCTTTTTCATTTTGTCTGTCTTCTGATTTATCATATTATCTGCAGATAAAGATTGTTTCTCTTCTCTCAACTAGTTACACTGCTAATATCTTCAGTGCAGTTCTTAATAGAATTGAAGATAGTGGGCACTGAGCATCTTTGTCTTGTCCCTGTTGTAGGAGTATCTGTGATATTTCCCCATGAAATAAGATGCTGACCAAGAGTGATGTAGGTAGGTAGAAGTACGTGTGTGTACATGTTTATTTATTTACTCATTCATTTATGTTAAGGTCACAGCCACTCACTCCTCTTTCTTAAGCATTTTAATTTGAAATGCCTGCTGAATTTTGTCAAAGCCTTTTTCATGGTCAATTAATTTTTTCTTTCAGATTTTTCTTTCCACTTCTAGGATTCCCGGTTATTTCTTTTCTACAGTTTCCATATCTCTCCTGAAATCCCTATCTATTTATACATAAAAATTAATTTTTTTGTAGTTTGTTTAACACTGGTATAGGTTCTTTTTTTTTTTTTATTCTCGTGTTAATTTAAAAATCTGACTTTTCAATCAATCTATTTCTGTTCATTTTTGTCTTGACGATAGCCCGTATTTTCATGTTTCTTTGCTAGTAAACTGGATGTTATTTATGGTACATTGTGGAGAGTCTGGATTCTGTTATTTCCCATAGAAGGATATTGAGTATTGGTGTAACAGACACTTAAGTTGACCGGCAGATCCCCTTGATCTGGTGAAGGCTTGGTTTCAAGTTTGGTGTTCTGGTTTTATTTCAGATTTGCTTTTAATCTAAGGCAAATGTCTTCATTACAAGATGTGATTTTTACTCTTCAGGTATGGTCCTTCTGGGGATTTAATGGAAAAGTTGAGTCACTGTTTCTGCCTCACATCTGTGGTTTAGCCCTAAGCTGTTTGGAGGAGCTCTGGTAGCATAGTGCAGCCACTCCTCGGAAGGAAGGTTGGGCAATCCTACTTCCGTAGTGATACTGCCTCGGAAACCCAAGGAGGGGTCGCTATGAGTCGGGGCCGACTC
>NW_006921592.1:2760157-2762508 GCF_000298275.1 Orycteropus afer afer | reverse complement strand
TTTAAGAAACATTTTGTTGTTGTTGTTGTTATGTGCCGTCGAGTCGGCCCCGACTCATAGCGACCCCTCCTTGGGTTTCCAAGGCAGTATCTCTACGGAACTAGGATTGCCCAACCTTCCTTCCGAGGAGTGGCTGGTGGGTTTGAACCACCAGCCTTCTGGTTAGCAGTCAGTAGAAACATTTTAGTTGGCGTTTTTAATTGTTAATGTCAATAAGGTTACTATGATACAAATTATTCCACCATTATTTCAATCCAGAAGTCCAGAGCCAAGATTTAATTCCAGTGGAATTATTCAAAAGTATGTGCACTTCCCATTCTACAGCATTGTTCTACCTACTATGATTGGTAGCACCTGGTAGTGTAGTGCCTGAAGCACTTGACTGCTGACCAGAAGGCTGGCGATTCAAACCCACCAGCCGCTCTTCAGAAAGAAGGTTGGGCAATCTACTTCTGTAGTGAATACTGCCTTGGAAACCCAAGGAAGGGTTGTTGATACAACAACAACAGTTTAAAGGCATTAGTTTTATTATTTTCTGGACAGTTTTTAAAGTTGGATTACCAGAAAATGCCTGCTGGCCTTCTTGGATTGTATTAATAAGCTAATAGTTTGACTTTCTTGAATCAATCGATTGATAGTTTGGAGGCACAGCCACTGTGATTATTTTCTCCTAGCTTCTCTGGTCTCACTGACTTCACGATGATTTATCTGGTTTTGGTAAACCTATATGCTACTTTTATGTGGTTTATATCCAGTGTCTGAAGCCTAAGAGCACCATACCTTTCCACTTCTGAGGACATTAAGAATTGAAGTCCAAAACTGGTTTCTAAATTTTAAAGTCTGATAGATTCTACTCAGTACCTCTTACCTAGACATCCTTTGTTAATACGTTTTAATTTGAAGACCTGGAAAATATACAGTGAATGTATAGGAAAGAACTTAGGGAATAAAAGAATTTAGGAACTTAGTCTTTCAACTAACCCAAGGGCAAAATATTAAACTCATTATTTTTCCTTATAATGTTTAAAATAGAAAAAGAATAAATTTGATTTTAGTGCTTGTCTGAAGAATTGTATCAGTGGTGAGGAAATACTTCTAGATGCAGCATCAAGTTATAAAATGTTTGTTATGAGTCATATATTAGAAAAATTATAAAGGTGTGCTATTTTAGTGTTGCCAAAAGTCAGAATTGACTTGATGGCAGTGAGTTTGGTTTTGTTTCTCAGTTTTAGTATATGAGAATTTTGTTTTAGTTGTTAAGTTTAAGGATAGCTACTCGATTTATGAAGTGTTATTTTCTTAACAGGGGTTTTTAGTTGTCTTCTAATATATTTATATATATAAATATATAAATTTATGTATATAAATACATATATAATATGTATTTATATATTCTATAATATATAAAATATATATCATATATATTAAATATACTGAAGACTTCATGGGAAGACCTAAGCTTGTTGCAATCTATAATCACAAGTCTAAGAGTAAACAGCATATTTTACAAAGGAAGGAAATTCACCACTGGCCACCTGTGAGCCATGACCATGTCTCTTGTCTGCAAACTTGCTATTCTACTTTCAGGTCATTGAAATCAATTACAGTAGCTTATGCCCCTAAAAGGAGGTCAGTTTTGGGGAGAGTGTGTGTGTGTGTGTATGTGTGTTTATGTAGAACAAATTAGTAGTGGAGTGAAAAGCTGGAAAGAAAAAAGATGAATAGAAGAAAATAACATACTAATTTTGAGTCTTAGCTGATGAGGGCTTAATCCAGTATTAATATTCTAGAAATACAAAGTATATATTATTTGATATAATACATATAAAAAATATAAAATATAAATATAAAATAGATATAAATATGTAAAATATAAATATATACTGATTTATGTAAATAAATATATTTTAAAATATATGCCGTTGTTGTTATGTGTTGTCGAGTCAGATATACTATACATATATATTTAATATATATAAATATATTTATATAAATATATAAAATATTTTTTTATATTGTTGGTCATGGGATATTGTCACATGAATCTCTTCATAAGACAACTTATGATAGGGAGGTTACTTTTATCATGGCAAAAATGAGAAGAGCCAAAGAGAGTATTAACAAGACAGAAGTCAGTCTTTTGTCACCTAACGTTGGAGATGACGTGTATCACTTTTACCATATTTTATTCACTTGCTTTTGACCAGTCATTAGGCCCAGCTCATAATCAAGAGGAGGGTATTACTCATGGGTGTGAATACCTGGGGGAGCTATTTTAAAGGTTGTGTGTTACTCGTCCTACATTTTTATAGCACATCATAATATATAAATTTACAGTATATAAATTTAAA
>NW_006921592.1:2750474-2759916 GCF_000298275.1 Orycteropus afer afer | reverse complement strand
TATTTATTTACATAATCTATATTTATATATATTTATATTTCAATATAAAACCTATTAAAATATAATATATATATACATATAAAATATATAAAAATATAAATATAAAATATAAAAATATATATAATATCTAAGACTTAATAGTGAATAAAACACATGTGGAGTGAGGCAAGGAGAGGAAATTTGGGAAGAAAGATGGTTGTTGAATGAGAAGTAGGATAACTAGAGAAAATACAATTTTGAGATAAAGAATTGTAGCTTAGGACTGTGGCCAGGAATATAAATGTGTATTTGGGATTAGTTCTCATAGAATTGATAGATGGAAGGTTGAATGGATAAGATGGGCTTAGCCATCATCTATAATAGAGCAAAGGATGTTATGTTAATTCTATGGTACAAATTTATAGAAATATTTTGTCTTAAAATATTTTAATATGACTTATATCCCTAAGTACATTTCTCTTGGAAATTGGCCTCTTTTTTTGCTAGCAATTTGAAGCTCATGTGTATTAACCATGGTATAGTCTTTCAAATTTAAAAAGGAAAAAATAATCCCTTGGGTTTACTCTGGGGCTTGCTTATTACCATTCTGTAGAAAACAAAACATTAAACAGATTTAATATTAGGGCTTTGATAGATTTGAGGTTTCCCTCTGGTGAATTGCTCGCTTAGTTATGATTTTTTTCTCTGACTGTGTTACCGATTATCACATCTACTTGCAACTGGAACTTTTTACCTTTTAATAGACTATCTCTGTTGACATATTTTACTTTATGACTAGATGAAAATATAATTTTGTTATTCTATTTTAGAAGAACTTCTTTCCCCATTCCTTTAGTGGTTATCATCTCTGGCATTTTCCTTTTTAGTGTATCAGTGAAAAATGGAAAATCTTAACCCTTTCACCTTTTGGATGTGCAGTTTTCCTCTGTGCTACATATTTATCTGTTAAATTACTTGGTTATTAAAAAAATAAAATAATAGATTTTACACACACAAATTTGGATTTTCAATGCTTGGTTAAAACCTAGAAAAACTGATAATTTATCTACTAGTGTAAATCCTCTCTCGCTTTATGTGGTTCGGAAGTCCAGATGCAGTTTAACTCTGTTCTCTTGTTCAGGAGTCTCTTGTGAGGTGGCACTCAAGGAGTTTGCTGGGAGTGCACCATCTTGAGGCTCCAGGGGAAAAGAATCTTCCCATGGTTCTTCTAAGAAGTCAGTTGGTCGTGGGATATTGCCACATGAATCTCTCCATAGGGCAACTCATGACATGGTGGTCACTTTTATCATGGCAAAAATGAGAAGAGCCAAAGAGAGTACTGGTAAGACAGAAGTCAGTGTTTTGTCACCTAACCTTGGAGATGACATGTATCACTTTTACTGTCTTTTATTCACTTGCTTTCGGCCAGTCATTAGGCCCAGCTCACACTCGAGGAGGGTATTACTCATGGGTGTGAATATCTGGGGGAGCTATTTTAGAGGTTGTGTGTTCCTCATCCTACGTTTTTATAGCACATCACTGCACATCATTTGTTAGAGTTGAGTTCTTACTAGCTTCTACAAGCAGGTCATAAACTTGTTGGTTTGTGGCCAGCCTTATTTACTCCTTTTAACTTGTGTGTGTTCCTTAGTGTTGTTCTACATATAATTGAGTCTGTGATCCGTGTTTATTGTAATTGTCACTATGTTTTTTGGAGGACTGTTTGTTTCATAGTTCCAAATTCCAAATTCTCTGCCTTGTAGACACTAAATAACCAATGAAGTCAGGGTTTTAGACTTGGAAAATTTAACACAGACCAGTTGTTTAATATAGACCTTTTGCTTTTCCAGAAGGTCTGTTGGAATTCTCCAAATTTTGATTCAGATTGATTTGATTCTAGATTATGTTACATAGAAGTTGTCACACTTAGAAACCAACAAAGGTTAATTTGTGTTTTTCTACATAAACTTCTGCTTTGCACGTGTGGTATAGTGCCTCAGGCATTTGACTGCTAACCAGAAGGTTGGTGGTTCAAACCCACCAGCCACTCCTCCGAAGACTGGGCAATCTACTTCTGTAGAGATACTGCCTCGGAAACTCAAGGAGGGGTTACTGTGAGTTAGAATCAACTCAGTGGCAGTGAGTTTGGGTTTTGTACATGCATATGAATTTTTTCTAAATGTGTTATTCAAAATTTGTGACACTGCACTGGTCTTTTGTGAAATTAGGACTGTGTTTGGTTCTATAAAATTATATGACTGCTTACTGGTGCGATGCAAGGTCTTCATGAAATTGTACTAACATGAAAATAATCAAATATAATACTGCAACTTTCATTTATATGCTTTAGACTTTTTATGTACTTTGGCTTTAACAGTAAAACCAAAAACTCACCACTGTCGAGTCAGATCTGACCCATGGTGACCCCTACTTGGGTTTCCAAGGCAGTATCACTGCAGAAGTAGATTGCCCAATCTTCCTTCTGAGGAGTGGCTGGTGGGTTTCAATCGCCAGCCTTCTGGTTAGCAGTCACATGCTTTAGGCACTATGCCACCAGAGCTCCCTTTAATAGTAAGTAAATTTTAAAAATGTTAACTTACTTATATTACTAAAATTCTACTTTTATCTCAATGGGTGCACTGTGTAAGATTTCACTTCAGCAAAGGATTTCACTGCCAAAAGTCAGAAGCCAGTGACAACATTGAAACGTACTTGTCTTAGCTATCTAATGCTGCTATAACAGAACGGCCACAAGTGGAGGGCTTTAACAAACAGAAATTCATCATCTCACAGTTTAGAAGGTCAGACATCTGAACTTAGGTTGCTAGCTCTAGGGGAGGCTTTGTCTCTCTATTGGCTCTGGGGGGAAGGCCCTTGTCTCCTTTCAGCATCTATGGGACTGGCATTCTTTGGAGATGTCCATATGTCTTGGTGTCACTTTTCTCCTGGGTCTAAGAAGTTCTCAGTGTAGGGACCCTGGGTCCAAAGAATACCTTTTATTCCTGTTTCTTCTTTCTTGGGGGTCGTAAGGTCCCTCTGATCTCTCCTCACTTATTTATATCTTTTATATCTCAAAAGAGATTGACTCAAGGTGCAGCCTAATCTTACAGATTGTATCTTGTCTCATTAACATAATTGCCTTGACTCTTGCCTCATTGACATCATAGCGATTAGGAGTTACAACACATAAGACAACTATATCAGATTAAAAAATGGAGGATAATACTGAGAATTGTTGCCGTGCCAAATTGACACATATTTTGGGGAGACATAACTCAATCCATGATACCACTCTAGACTGATTTTCCTTTGGGTTAAATAAAGAGATTTTAGCAAAAGACATCTCTAGTAAAAGCTTTATTATTCATAATCAAAATAATAAAATACCCAATTAGAATGAAAGCTTGCCTTTCTATATTAGCTACAAATAATATTTAGAGTAAAGACACTGAGATGCAGCAAGATTATGAATATTTCTTCTAATCATCCAAATTTAAATATGCATTATGTAGTTTTCATATTTAAGAGGTTATCCAAGTTATCCAAATGTATTACTTTAATTACCAGTATATTCAATTAACTCAAATTTTCTATTCCCTGACCATGCATGTTAGTTTATTTCATAAATACTGTGTCTGCACAAAAACATGCATGAATATTAGTTTATTCACCACCATTCTTTCTCACTATTTTTAGATTATAACTTAATGACAAACATTAGGCTTGATGTCTACTGGGGTTCCTCTTCCTACTTTTTTTTTTTTTTTCCACTCCATTAAGAATTTAATAGAGAAACGTGGCAGCTGTGGAAGTAACTGTGTTGGCAAATCAAATACTGTTGTTATGTGCCATGGAGTTGGATCCAACTCATAGCAACCCCTCCTTGGGTTTCCAAGACAGTATCACTATGGTAGTAGATTACCCAACCTTCCTTCCGAGAAGTTGCTGGTGGGTTTGAACTGCCAGCCTTCTGGTTAACAGTCAAATGCCTTAGGCACTATGCTAGTCATATTTGTTATAAGACTACATTATAACCTAGGTCAACTGAAAGGCTATTTATGATTTAAAAGGCAAGAGAAATACATGGCTACTTTATCTTGTCTGCACATTCATGAAAAGTTTCATCTTCGAACACTTTGAGTTCATAACCTAATTTTTTAGTATGAGAGTTTCTGTTGTATATTTGTTTTAAAAATATGTTTTATAAATACATCTGAAATTTTGCCAAATTTAGGATTATTTTTATTGAAGCATAATTAATATACCAAAAACTATCACCATCAAGTTGGTTCTGACTCATAATAACCCTACTGGACTGAGTAGAGCAGCCGCAGAAAATTTTCGAGGCTGTAAATGTTTGTAATGGAAGCTGACTGCCTTGTCTCTCTCCTGCAGAGCAGCTGGTGGGTTCCAGCTGCTGACCTTTCATGCAGAAGTCAAGCGCTTAACCACTGCACCACCAGAGCTCCTTAATTAACACACATATAGGTTATTTTGAAATAATATTCTAGAGTACTAAATTATATAAAATCATTCAAGTTTGGAGTTTTAATTTGTTCTATGTGTGAAAAACTGAGCTATAGATAAAAGATTAAGATTTAGGAGTTTGTTTGCCTAATGTCTCATATTGTTGTTGTTATGTGCTGTCGAGTCGGCCCTGACTCATAGTGACCCCTCCTTGGGTTTCCGAGGCAGTATCACTACGGAAGTAGATTGCCCAACCTTCCACTTGGCTATTGCAACACTTATTACATGTAAAATTCAGTGACATTAATTTCATTCATTATGCTGTGCAACCATCACACAATTTTTCCATCTTCCTTAACAGAAACTCAGTGCCCCTAAATAATGACATCCCTTTTCTCTCTCTCACCTGCAGTAACTACTAATAAACTTGGGTGTCTGCACACTTACTTGCCTATTCAAGGTATTTCATGATATTTGAATTGTTCTATAATATTTTCCCTTTTTCTTATTTCATTCACATGTTTTTAAGGCTCATCCATTGTTGTCATATGTATCAAAACTTAATTTCTGCCTGAATAATAATACATTGTATGGATATATACCACATTTTGTTTATCCATTCGTCTGTTGATGGACATTTAGATTGTTTCCACCTTTTGGTTATTGTGAACAATTCTTCAATAAACATTTGTTATTGTTAGGTATCATTGAGTCAGATTTGACTTATATCTACCATGTGTACAACAGAAAGAAACACTGCCTGGTTCTGTGCCATTCTAGGAACTGTTGCTCGAGCCCATTGTTGTAGCCACTGTGTCAATCCATCTCGTTGAGGGTCATCCTGTTTTTGGCTGAGTCTCTACTTTACTTTGATGTGTTGTTGTTGTTGTTATTTGCCATTGAGTCGGCCCCGACTCATAGCGACCCCTCCTTGAGTTTCCGAGGCAGTATCACTACGGAAGTAGGAATGTCCAACCTTCCTTTCAAGGAGCGACTGGTGGGTTTGAACCGCCAGCCTTCTGGTTAGCAGTCAAGTGCCTTAGCCACAAGTATCTATTTGCATTTCTGGTTTTACTTCTTTTGATTATGTACTAAACTAGAATTGCTGGATAATGTAGTAATCCTCAGTGTAATTATTTTCCACAGCACCTGCACCACCAGCAGTACTTAAGGATTCCAATTTTTCCATATCCTCACCAACACTTTTTTTCCATTTTTGTGATCCATTTTTGTGTTTTCCCTAATGACTAATAATGTTGAAAATCTTTTCACGTGCTTGTTGACCAGTTGCATTTCTTCTGTGGTGAAATGTCTATTCAAGTCCTTTGGCCACTTTTTGATTGTTTATCTTTTAAGTTGTAAGAGTTGTTTATATATCTGGATAATAAACAGTTAGGATTCTACCCAATTTTCCCTCATTCTGTAGGTTGTCTCTTCACTTTGTTAAATTATGATGTACAATCTTACAGCCATTTAATGGAAAAAGAACTTTTCTTCATATTCAAGCAAGTCCTTTAAGAAAAGTAAACACTTATCTAGTCTAGGTCAGCATCTCCATCAGTTGCCCAGTACCACCTGAAGGTATGGAAACCCTACAATGAAAGACTGTGGGCCCCCTCTGATTCCAGGATTTTCGTAGACTTTACTTCCTGTCATCCACTTAAATCCTTCTCACTGTCATCTGGTGTCTTTGGATCTTATCCTGCTGCTGCCTTATACCCAAATTCCAGCTCTCTCTCAGGCAGACACTTAGACTCAGACTTTGCACTGCATACCTCCAGGGGACACCATTCACGAATACTACAACATGAGTGATGTCCCCTGAGAGTGTTCAGCCTGTACGTGGCATCATGTTCTTGGCTGCTTGGACGGGCCAGTTTTGGGGATGGTCTTCCTGCCTTTTGAATCTGCATGGGGCTCTGTCTTGCACATTGTCCTTTACATCCTTGACTCCACCACAACTTATAGCCTAAAACACGTACATGCCTTAGTATTAGCCTTCAACGTACCCATCTAGCTCTCTGTTGTTGTTATGTGCCACTGAGTCAGCCCTGACTTGTAGCGACCCCTCCTTGGGCTTCCGAGGCTGTATCACTATGGAAGTAGATTGCCCAACCTTCCTTCCAAGGAGTGGCTGGTGGATTTGAACCTCCAGCCTTCTGGTTAGCAGTCAAGTGCCTTAGGCACTATGCTACCAGAGCTCCTATCTAGCTATCTAGTCCTGTGCTAACAGAAACACCACAAATGGATGGCTTTAAGCAACAGAAATTTATTTTCTCACAGTTTAGGAAGCTGGAAGTCCAAATTCAGAGTGTTGGCTCTGGAGGAAGTGTCTTGTCTCTTCAGCTTCTGCTTCCTTAGAGATCTCCGTGTGTCTTGACAACAATCTTCCCCTGGGTCCAGGATGTTCTCAACACAGGGACCAAAGGACATATTCCACCCTGGTCTCTTTCTTGATAGCTGGTGGCACAATGGTTAAGGCATTCAGCTGCTAATCAAAAGGTTGGTGGTTTAAACTCACAACTACTCTGCATGAGAAAGATGAGGCAGTTTGCTTCTGTAAAGATTTACAGCCTTAGGAACTCTACCTGGCAGTTCTACTCTGTCCTATGAGGCAGAAGTTATATCCTTCTCTCTGCTTGCTTCTCTCTCCTTGTAGCTCTTCTAAGATAAAATGTGTGACTCAAGCAATAGTCTGATTTCAGTAATGGTGGTGACTTGAGTAAGGGTGTGACTGTGACTTGAGTACAGGTATGACTTGAGTAAGGGTGGGACTTGGTTCATGCCTTTTTGTAAGGCTGTGACTTAAGATGCACCCCACACCAATCCTGCCACATTAACATATAGAAGTTAGGATTTACAACATGTCACGACATGGAGTCTACTTATATCAGATCACAAAATGGAGGACAACCACACAATACTGGGAGTCATGCCTAGCCAAATTGACACATATTTTGGGGGGGACGCAGTTCAATCCATGACAATATCTATCACTCTGTCCTTGCTTCTCTGACATGGAGAAATCAGGAATTTCTACTGTATCATACTTTATCAGACTGAGTTTGTTTTCTTGGTGTTAGAAAAATACGGACAATAATAAATTCTAACCTTTCAGGGACATTGTGATCATTAATAGTGCAATGTTTGTTGGGTGAGGGGTACTTATCATTCTTTTAGTGTAAATAATTAGTGTAAGACTCTGAATTTCAGTAGTACCATTTATTTACAAATCAACACAATAATTATAAAAGCAGTTTGTCTTTCATTGTAACAGTTGCCTCATAGAACTAAAGAATTTTGTTAACCTAATTGAGTTACTGTATGTTCTGGAAAGTAATTAGATTATATAACCTGAAAAAAAAAAAAAAAACCCTGCAGTTTAGTTTTTCACAAACTGAAATTTTCCCCCTAAATAGCCCACATTAGTGAGAGAGACATGAGAGTTACCTGCATGAAGGATGTACAATAATTAAATAAGGAATATATTTTTGAGTGTTATTTTGGGAGCTCTACCACAGTTGATACCAGGCTATGATTTCTGGTGGGTTGGCTTTCCTCTACTGCCTGTATAAATTCGGGTCCTTTTTGGTATCTTTGTGTGTGTGAGTGGTCTGCCAGCTTACATCCTATAACTCCTTCAAAATGAAACTGAGGGTGTGAGGCTTCCAAGAATTTTTCTGTATTTATATGTGTAAAGTGGCATGAATGTTTGTGTTTGAATTATTGGATACCCTGTAAATAGCAAGTGCTTAGGAATGCTCCTTAAGTAGAATTGGGGAACCATAAAAGCATGTTTCACTTGATTCCTGTTGGCGCAATAGTTAGGTGCTCATCTACTAACCAAAAGGTCAGTGGTTTGAATCTGCCAGCCACTCCATGGGAGAAAGATGTAGAAGTTTGCTTCTGTAGAGATTTATACCCTTGGAAACTCTATGGGACAGTTCTACTCTATCTGCAAGGTTGCTATGAGTCAGAATCATTGTGACAGCAATGGATGTAGGGAGAAGGCCACCCAAAATTCTGGGGTCATTCATATGAATTTTCTTCAGGATAAAGAACACAGAAAGAACATAGACAAAGATTAATCTAGAATTTAGGGGCAATCAATTGTTTGATACAAAATAATGTGCATACTTATTTGTCTTTAAGGTTGCATAGCTATTTGATTGCCTATGACAATGATTTTCTGCTCTTCTTTTAATACACAGTCCCATTTTCACCCATTCTTAATTCCAATTTATAAAATGCGTAAGATAGAGTTTCTTTAGCTTAAGCCTCATCTTCTTCAGGCCTTTGAATTCCCAAGCTAAGCTCAGCTGTATGACTTTAGGATACTTCTTATCCAGCTCTTCTTGGTCAATTGATGTATTGAAGTCACATCAGATAATTAAAGCTGCATTCCATTCTGTCTACTGTATGTTCAGAATTGCATTAGATTCTTTACAAAATACAGACCAATTATAAGACCTCGTCACCTCTCCCCAGGTGCTAATTTAAGAGAAAATAAACACATGAAATGAGAGTGAACAATCAAGATAGTTGATAATTAAGTATGAATACACTGCTGTTCTGAGAGCTGGTGCTATCGTTCATGTTAATGCATGTTGCAAAGCCCCAGTTAGCAAGCACCAGCTAACATTTATTCAGTAGTGTCAGGCAAGTTTCTTATCTTACCCATTTTACTGCAGTAACAGAACAGCTCTGTTTCTACCCCTCTTTTGCAGATAAAGAAACTAGGTTTCAAAGAGATTAAGTGCCTTTCTCATATTCATACATAGTTGAATTTTAAATCCATTAAGTCCATAGTCTGAGTTACTGGCATTCAGGGTAGTCCATGCACAAGAGTATGGAAGGTCTTGGTCGCTGGGTGTGGTTCTAGGAATGCATTTCTTTGGGCTACAGCATTCAAGGCAGCAGTTAAAATTAAAATGATAAATGTGCTTTAATGCTGCACATGAGGTATAATACAAATGGCAAATTAATCATTTTTATT
>NW_006921592.1:2736173-2750374 GCF_000298275.1 Orycteropus afer afer | reverse complement strand
ATACATACATATATATGAATTTATTATGGCAAGCCATTGAGTTGTTACAGACATCGCTATGAGTATTGTGAAGGTAAAAAACAAAACAAAACAAAAAACCGTACCAAAAGACATCCAATAACTTGTATTTTACCAAGATGGAGACAAATCTGTGAATAGAACTCAGCATTCCAAACACATTTTCATTGAAGTTTTCTTCAGAATTGGGAGGCATAATAATAACTTAAAAATGATATTTGAATAGACTGAATATTTTCATTAATAGAAATTTAAAATCTAAAACAATGGTCACCCTTGTTGAAAGAGATTTGAACTTTATTCTACATGAAGTTTTGGTTCATATTTATTTTTCATTTTTCAATGATCTTTCAAATGTCCCCTGAAATTAAACTTGAACTCCTTAATGTTTAATCATATTCTCTTTCAAAGATATTTGTAGAGTAATTCAAACCTACTTGCATGACACATGGTGAGTCATTTTGACAGTAGTAGTGACAGGGAGTTGTTAGATCACTCTGGTCTATTGCTCTTGGCTGTTAACTGGTTAAAGCTTTTCTCCCTTTGCTCAAACTTTGAGAAATGTCACATTTCAGTCACATTTTGAATTCTTGGTCATTATACCCATGATACAAAGGGAGAGCATAAAGAAAAGGTCAGGAAGGGCATGCAGTGGCCTGAAAGTATATCCCGGTAACAAACCAAGAGAAGGCTGAGTTTCTAGGGATGTGGAAAAAATGAAGGTAGACAGAGTGAGACCCTTTGGCTAACACTATGTTTTGTCATTCCCACTGTCTTTTTATATCCAGAGACAATCTTTCCCCAAGTGAATACAGCCCAGCAGTGCTACAGAGCATTCAGCTGCCAGGCAGAAAAACTGCTGTACTACTTAATGTTAAACACTGTGCATAGCTGACACTCAAGAAACTATCCCCCTTATATCCTTTATGGGAGCAGGTAAGGTATAGTGATCAATACATTACAACATTTTTACAGCATTGATAAAACTGCTGTGTAAGATGGTAGTCAGTGCAGAGTATTGCACGAGGAAAGATCACTTTTGAAGAGAATTCAGTAATTTGGGGAGGATAAAAGACAGGTCAAGGGAGCGTGAGTTCCAACTCTTCGTCTTCCCTGTCACAAAAGGGTATTCTTTGACTAGCCAATCAGAATCTCTCAATGGCAGTAGCAACCAGAGTAAAGACTGCGTTAAAACAAGCATCTACTTTTTTGCCTTAATTACTCATAGCTGAGGAGTCTCAGCACTTCAGAGTACATTCTTGCTGAGCCAGGCAGATTATTGGGTACTGTCAAGTCAATTCCAATTTACATCAATCCCATGTGATAGAGTAGAACTGCCACGTTTGGTTTTCTTGGCTGTACTCTTCATGGGAGCAGATCAACAGGTCTTTCTACCCAGAGCCACTGGGTGGATTTGAATTGCCAACCTTTCAGTTAGAAGTCAAGCACTTAACCATTGCACTACAACGACTCATTTATTGATTGCTAGAGTTGCACAAATGCATGAAATACGTACTCTTTGACCTCCAAGAGCTCATAGTAAACTAAAGAAATACAATGTAATTAAAGAGTGCCCAATGAATATTACTAATCCACTGGTCACCTGGGAAAACCTTAATTTTCTCATCAGTTAAATGGAAATGTGTGAAAAAGTCTCTTGGATTTTCTCCAGGTTTCATGTTGCATGAGTTCTAATTCTTAATTATTATCAATAAATAACATGGCTCTTGGAATGTGGAATATTTTGCCTGATATAAGACAGCATATTTTGCTGATTCAATCAGACATTCATCGTGTACATGCTCTTCTCCACAGTTAACAAATGTGATCAACAAGTTTATGTTCAGTGACTGTATATTGCTCTTATACTGGAAGGGGAAAGCTATTTTCTGACATGTGCAAATAATTACTGAACTGGAGAAAATATATAGAGGTCAGATATATTGGTTGTTTATCACATGATTGGAATCTGTTCTTTAGAGTGAACTTCTGCTGGAATAGAAACAACTTTTGAAATAGTATTCTTAGATTCTGCCTAAGCTTGCTGCAAATATGTAAAATTTCTGAGTCCAATTATGATTCACTATCAAAAATATATTGCTGTAAGCATAGTGAGATAAAGCAAGTTCCAAAGAAAAATCATCAAATTACCATTCCATTTTAATACAGTCTGTGGGCAGATCCTTCATCACTCTAGAGGGAGAAACAGAGAATGAACATGGTGACCATCTTTAAGAAGAAAGAAAGAACTCTGCACTTAGTAGAATCGACCTCGTCCTCTTCCTAAAAAAATCTTCCCTTAATTAACAAATTTATTCACCTATTATTTGAAAGGCAGTTCTTTAAAATGTAGCTTACCCTCTCTCACTTCTGATAAAAGTACAGTGGCATGTATATAATGCTTGCTTCTATTCTTGGTCTTATAATTTATAATCACTGTTAGCCTAGACTTGACATTCAGTCTCTCCAAGCCTCAATTTTCTCACCTATTAGATGGGTGAGCACTCTCCTCACAAGTTTGTTGTAAGGATTTAGGTATGTGTGGGAAAAAAAAGGTCAAAGACACTTCAGAGCCTTCAGAGATGATGAATATTATGTTGACTGGCACTTGAAGACATGTCAGCACATTTTTTGATTATCACATTGACTCTAACTGTAGGAAGTGGCTTTTGTTGACATTAGTCCTGTTTCACAGTCAGTGGAAGCCATGGTTTGATATTTTGTGCTAGAGAAGTTCTACTCTTTTCATTTTGGTTTCAGAAAATAACTGATAATTTTGAAGCATTCTTCATTTATATATTTTCCTAATTATTATGGTGTAGTACCCAAGGCATTTGACTGCTAAACAGAAGGCTGATGGTTCAAACCCACCAGCCACTCCTCGGAAGGATGATTGGATGATCTACTGCCATTGTGATACCACCTTGGAAACCAAAGTGGAGGGGTCGCTATGAGTTGGATCTGACTCGACGGCAGTGAGGTTTTTTTTTTTTGTAACAATAATTGTTAATAAATCAGTAAATCAACCAATAAATTGTTTTTCTTACATGCATACATGTAAAAATCCTTTTTATATGTGTATTTCAAAAATAAATATTATACATATATATACACATACATACATACAAGCCATACAAAGCAAGCATATTCTGATACTCTGTTAAAGTATCAAATGGATGGATTCCATGAGGAAGTGAAACTTAAAATTATATACATGACAAAGAATATAAATCTAGAGGATTCAGGTCAGATTTCTATGACTGTTTTATAGTCAAGGCAGTTTTGGTTGTGATAGAGTCCACTCATTACAAGCCTGTAGTAGCCCATCTGATTTTCATCAAAGAACAAGTACAGGACAGTACAGCCAGGCCTCATGCATTCAGACCAGGAGATCCCAGGGAATGAAATAGTTTTCTTTCTCTTTCCTAAGCTCCCAAGTTCTCTTAATGTGCTCTTTTGTTGAATTTTGCTGTGTCAACTTCATCTTGTGTTCTTAACCTGTTTCTTTTGCTTGCTCAATTGAATATTCCTTAGTGTAATAATTTCTTGCTTCCTCTGACTACCCTTTGGCTTTTTAGTTTCAATGCCTGTATCCAACTGACTACATTCTGTGTCTTGCTTCCAATTCTCATGAGAGTCTCATGGGTTGTTGGCAGATTTTGGGTCAAATACCTGATCCTGATCCATGTAGCAGTTTTGATATCAATAAACCATAGCTAGACATTTCCCTAATAGCTTCCTGAGCTTGAGTAACTCAGATAAGTTTTCTCATCTGAAAGAAAAATGAGAATAACATAATCCTCCAATGGCAATGAGTTTACTTTTGGTTTCATCAAAGGATTCTGTGAGGATCAAATAAAATAACGAATTTGATGCTCATGGGTAGTAAGACCGAATATTATAAAAATGCCAGTACTACCGAAAGTAATATATAGATTCAATACAATTGGGATCCCATCAACTTTCTTTAAAGATATACTAAAAGCAGTCATTAATTTTGTATGTAAAGGAGAAACCTCAGATAAGCAAAGCACTATTGATGACAAAGAACAAAATAGAAGGTCTCACGCTTTCTGATCTCAAGACCTACTACACAGCCACAGTAGTCAAAACAGCCTGGTATTGATACAGCGACAGACACACAGAGCAGTGGAACAGAATTGAGAATCCAGAAGTAGATTCATCCACCTGTGGACAGCTGATCTTTGACAAAGGGCCAAAACCCATTGCATGGGGAAGAGATAGTTTTTTTAACAAATGGTGCTGGTAAAACTGGATATCCATTTTGAGAAAAATGAAACAAGATCTATACATCACACCATATACAAAAACTAACTCAAGGTGGATCAAAGACCTAAATGGAAAACTTAAACTATAAAGATCATCAAAGAAAAATAGGGGCAGATATAAGAGCCCTAATTTGTGGCATAAATAATCTATCACATAACCAAAAATGTACAACAGCAGAAGATAAACTAGATGATTGAGACCTTCTAAACATCAAATTTTTATGTGCATCAAAAGACTTCTCTAAAAGAGTAAAAGAAGAACTTACAGATTGGGGAAAAATATTTGGCAATGATGTATCTGAGAAGGGACTTATTTCTAAAATTTATAGAAAATTTCAGCACCTCAACATCAATCCAATAGATGGGCAGAGGACATGAATAGACACTTCACCAAAGAAGATATTCAGGCAGCCAACAAACACATGAAGAAATGCTCGCAATCATTTGTCATTAGAGATTGCAACTCAAACAATGAGCTATCATCTCACCCTAGCAATAATGGCAAAGTTCAACTGACAGACTACAAAAAATGCTATCTAGAATGTGGAGAGATTGGAACAGTCATACCGCACTGATGGGACTGTAAGATGGTACATCTACTGTGAAAAATTATATGATGTTTCCTTAAAACGTTGGAAATAGAAATACCATTTGATCCAGCAACCCTGCTGCTAGGTATATATCCTAAAGAAGTGAGTGCCAGGGCAGAATAGATATATGCACACCCATGTTCATTACAGCACTATTCACAATAGCAAAGAGATGGAGACAACCCAAGTGCTCATCGAGGAATGAATGGAAAACCAAGCTATGGTACGTACACACAACAGAATACTATGCAACATTAAAGGATAATGAAGAATCCATGAAACACCTCATAACTTGAAGGAACTTGGAGGACATTATGTTGAGTGAAATAAGTCAATCACAGAAGGACAAATATTGTATGAGTCCACTATTATAAAAAGTCAAGGAAAGGTTACCATATGGAAGGAAACTTTCTTTTTTTGGTTACCAGGGATGGAAGAAGAGGAGTGGGGGAGAATTCTTAGCTAGGTAAGAGACACATTGATTTAGGGAAAAGGAAAGTTTTATTTGAGTGAGGGGAAAGCAATGTATCAAAAGCAGTGACCAGCACAACATCACTAAGGAAAAAGAAGACACAGGAAGGTGCACAAGGGTACAGGCAAAAAGATAAATATAATTACTTACACTATGTTGCATTATAGGAGCTCTGGTAGCATAGTGGCTAAGACACTTGCCTGCTAACCAGACAGCTGGCGGTTCAAACCTACCAGCCACTCCTCGGAAGGAAGGTTGGGCAATCCTACTTCCGTAGTGATACTGCCTCGGAAACCCAAGGAGGGGTCGCTATGAGTCGGGGCCGACTCGACGGCACATAACAACAACAACAACAACAACATGTTGCATTATTAGTAATGACAAACATTAATCCATGGATGGATACATTGGTAGGCAGGCAAGATGATGGGATGTGAGTAGGCAAATTAGAATATATCCATGACCATAAAGAGATTTAGCAGATAATATTTCTACATGTATATTATTGCATATTATAAAAATGTCCATATGTATAATAGAGCAAAGAAGGGGAAAAACTTATGACAACTTCTTAGCTACAACCAAACACCTGAGGGAGTGAGTCACTGGGCATATGGGCTCAGGCCCATAGTCACCAGGGAAGTCAAACTCGAGTGACATAACATATAGTACATAAAAACGTTGTTCTACCTCATATTTGGTGAGTAGGGATTGGTCTGAAAAGCTTGCAAGTGGCATCTAAGATGCAACTATTGGTCTCTCCTCATCCACAGCAAAGAAGAGTGAAGAATATCAAAGACACATGGAAATAATTAGTCCAAGGGACTTGTGGATCATAGGAACCTCAGCCTCTAGCACCCTGAGAATGGAACTAGAGGTTGCCTGACGACCATGACCAACTGCTTAGTAAAGAGATCAAAATTAGAGATCCTGAATAGAGTGGGAGGAAAAATGTGGAACAAAACTCAAAAACATAAAAAGACCAGGATTACTGGTTAGACAGAGATTGATGAAACCCCCAAAACTATGGCCTCTAGTCACCCTTCAAGCCTGGAAATGGACTCACTCTTGTGGCTTAACTCTCAGCACAACAATAGACTGGATTATGAGGTGACAGCTACACCAGGGAGATGCACTCCTTAGAGCAGTCAACCATGGAAGATCAGAAAGGCAGCACTGGACAGGAATGCATAGGAAAGAAAGACACAGGGAAAAGATAACCATAAGAAGGAAGTAGGAAGAGAGCTCTTATATTGTGGGGATTACAATTAGTGTCATGAAACAAAATGTGTATGAACTGTTAAATGGAAAACAAATTTGCTCTGTAAACTTTAAGCCAAATCACAATACAATTATGTGAAATTGTTTAAAAAGAAAAAAATACAGCCATCGCATTGAATCTGACTCATAGCAATCTATAGGACAGAGGAACTGCCCCATAATGTTTTCAAGGCTGTAAATCCTTATGCAAGCAGACTGCTACATCTTTGTTGTGTGGAATGAGATTATTAGGTAACATATAAAGAGTTGTAGATCATGAAAGGACTCTTCTAGAGGATAATGGTTACTGGGTGAGTTGATCTGTTTGGAAGCTGGTATTATTAACGTGACAGCTTTTTCTGATTCAATTTCAACTTATTTCAAGGATACTAGCCCTATGAGTCAGAATGAGATCAATGGCAGTGGGTTGTTTCTGTTTTGTTGTAGCCCAAGACACGCCATAAGATGTGAAGCCTAATAAAATGATGTCTGTGAGTAATGAACTGATACACCCCACCTTGTTTAAATTACTAGGCTATGAAAACAGTACAAATTAAAGTGAAACATTTAGAAGGGAAAATTTAGAGCTGTTTGTATTCTCGAAAGTTGGAATATTTAATATATTATCCAATCTTGACCTTTAGAATGTATCACCATTTTTATTACAAAGGGCAAAAATGACTTGGAAACATTACAAAAAGGTGAATAAAAGTAGCTGATCTTTTTTTTTTTTTTTTTGGTCAGCAAACACATTTTATTAGCTGAACTGTTACCTTTAACCAACCATTTCTTTTTATCAAGTTCATGTACATATTTTAAGGTCTGCCTTAAAAAAAAATGTACACTTCAGTTTTTACTTTGGAAATACCGGGATCTGGTGAGAGTTGTTTAAATGTGCACCTTTATTTTGAAAGTATTTTAGAACTTAAAAATTAGCCAAAAAAGGAACCAAAAATGTTAACTAGCTGATATGCTTTTTCATGAAATCCTAGGTTTATGTCTGTTTAATATATGGTAGTGTTTTTGGTTTAGTTTATTTTTTAGTGTTGTTTATTGACCCTATAAAATATAAACTGATAAAGGTAACTGACTCAACCTTCTTCCTAAAATGTTTGAGACAGAATTTGACATTTTCCTTATAACTCCCTCACTCAAACAGAACATGCTGGCGTAGTCTAACTCCACCATAACCCAGGGCGGTATGACTGGCTGAGGTGTTATTTCTGGGATAATATGTCACATTGAATAGATAGTTACATATGAAGTTGGTTAATGAATTTTTGTTGAATAAAATTTCCTGCAATCTTACAGCAACTATTTTAAATAATGGTATTTTTATCTCAACAATTATGAAGGCTCAGGAAAGCAGCAGTTAACAAATCAAACCATGTAGTGCAAAAATAAAAATAAAAATCCTTTTTAAAATGTTAAAAGCAAAGATGTCACTTAGAGGAGCAAGGGTGACCTGATCCAAGTCATGGTGTTTTCAGTTGCCTCATATGGATCTGAAAGCTGGACAATGAAAAAAGATGACAAGAGGAGAATTGACGCGTTTGAATTTTGGTGTTACCGAAACGTATTGAACATACTACGAACTAGCAGAAGAATGAACAAATCTGTCTGGGAGGAAATACAGCCAGAACACTCTTTAGAAGTGAGGATGGGGAGACTTTGTCTTGCTTACGTTGGACATGTCATCAGGGAAGATCAATCACTGGAAACGGACATCATATTTGGTAGAGTAGAAGGTCCGTGAAAAGAAGGGAAACCTTCTACAAACAACTGACGTGGTGGCTGCCACAATGGGCTCACACATACCAAGGATTATGAGGATGGGACAGGACCAGGCAACGTTTTGTTCTGTTATACATATATAACAAGTTGCTGACTCAAACAGCAACTGACAACAACTACCACCTCAACAACTATGGCATCATGATCTGATTGGATGAAAAATTCAGTGTTTGTCCATGTGTGAATTATCTGTGAAAAAGTCATAGACCAACATTCAGTGAAGCAAGCAGAAGGGCCTCTCTTGACCTCCAAATCAGACGGTAGCAAAATAAATGACAACTGATTATGGTGATCTGGAATAATTAGGGAGTTAAGACCAATTCTAAATATACCATAGAATCTCTAGGCAAGATAAACATTATGATATACCACTACTCGTTACCATCACTGCAAAAAATCTTAATTGTCTATACAACCAAAAATGATAACAGCTTTCATAAATCAAAGTTCCTCTCCCAACCCATAGACTACTTCCTTTACAACGTTTTATGAAACATGTATCTTCCCTGCTTCTGTGTATTTTCCACAGAGGTATTATGTATCTACTATTCTTTTTTTCCGTTACCTCATTTTTTTTCCCTTCTGTGATATCTTCTGATTTTATGCTTTTAAATTTTTCTTCATCTATTGGTATAGCTAATTCAAGCAGACTATATGTTCCTTGAGATCAGAAACCACATCTGACACCTCGATCTATTGCAAGAACTTGCTTGGAAAATTAATGTGTATGTTCTAGCTGCTCAGTTAACTTTACTGAATGTGTGAAGACTTTTTCTTTATAGATAATACTCCAGCTCAGACCCCTTAACAGTTGTTGGGTGCTTTTTTCCTCTTATGTCTAGTCTACCATATTTATCAAGAAGTTCTTTTTACAGAAACTGCTGTAATTTAGTCAATGAAACGTGTTTTTTAAATAAATTATTTATTTCTTAAACTCCGCTCTTTTTTATGTTTTGGGTCTGTGACATATTCTCAGAATGTGAAGTCTCGTATGAATGACTCCAATAAGATAAAAGTATATTGTTTTTGTATATTTGTAGTTTTATGCTACTGATTATTTTAGTTGAATGATTTCAACTAAGTAGTTTAGGCAAAATAGAGGGTTCAATTTTTTTGCCTCAAATTGCAATATTGAGAAATTCTATGGGAAAAATACTGAATGATGCAGGAAACATCAAAAGACGATGGAAGGATATACAGAGTCACTGTATCAAAAAGAATTGGTTGTTGTTCATCCATTTCAGGAGGTGGCCTATGATCAAGAACCAATGGTACTGAAGAAAGAAATCAAAGCTTCACTGAAGGAACTGGCGAAAAACAAGGGTCCAGGAATTGACAGGATACCCACTGAAATGTTTCAACAAACAGATGCCGTGCTAGAGGTACTCACTCAGCTATGCCAAGAGATTTGGAAGACAGCTCCCTGGCAAACTGACTGGAAGAGATCCATATTTGTACCCATTCCAAAAAAAAGTAATCCCACACAATGTGGATATTATTGAACAATATCATTAATATCAGCCGGAAGTAAAATGCTGCTGAAGATAATTAAAAAAAAAAAAAAATGGCTGCAACAGTATATTGACAACTTCCAGAAATGCAAGCTGGATTCAGAAGAGGATGTGGAATGAGAGATATCATTGCTGATGTCAGAGGGATTTTAGCTGAAAGCAAAGAATACCAGAAAGATGGTTACTTGTGTTGTATTGACTATGCAAAAGCATTCATTTATGTGGATCATAACAAATTATGGATGACATTGAGAAGATGGGAATTCCAGAACACTTAATTGTGCTCATGAGGAACCTGTACATAGACCAGAAGACTGTCATTCAAACAGAACAGTGGGTTACTGCATGGTTTAAAATCAGGAAGGGAGTGTGTCAGGGTTGTATCCTTTCCCCATGCTTACTCAATCTGTATGCTGAGCAAATAATCCGAGAAGCTGGACTATATGAAGAAGAACATGACATCAGGATTGGAAGAAGACTCATTAACAACCTGTGATACACAGATGACACAACTTTGCTTGCTGAAAGTGAGGATGACTTGAAGTACTTACTGATGAAGATTAAAGACTACAGTCTGCAGTATGGATTACTTCTCAATATAAAAATAAATAAATAAATAAAATTAAAATCCTCACAACTGGACGAATCAGCAGCATTATGATAAATGGAGAAAAGATTGAAGTTGTCAAAGATTTCATATTACTTGGTTCCACAGTCAATACCCATGGAAGCAGCAGTCAAGACATCAGATGACGTAGTGCACTGGGCAAATCTGCTACAAAAGACCTCTTTAAAGTGCTCAAGAGTAAAGATGTCTCTTTGAAGACTAAGGTTGTCTAGCCCAAGCCATGGTATTTTCAGTCACCTCATTTACATGTGAGAACTGGACAGTGAATAAGGAAGACCAAAGGAGAGTTGATACGTTTGAGTTGTGGTGTTGGTGAAGAATACTGAAAGTATCATGGACTACTAGAAGAACTAACAAACCTGTCCTGCAGAAAGTGCATCTGGAATGCTCCTTGGGAGTGAGAATGGCCAGACTTCATCTCACCTACTTTGGTCATGTTGTTGGAAAAGACCATTCCTTTGAGAATGATACTGTGCTTGGTAAAGTGGAGGGACAATGAAAAAAGAGAAAAGCCCTTAACGAGATGGCGGCAACGACAGGCTCAGGTGTAGCAAGTATGGTGAGGCTGGCACAGGACCGAACAGTGTTTTGTTCTGTTGTACACAGGGTCACTATGAGTCAGTGCCAACTCGACAGCACCTAACAACAAACCACAGTTGAGGCAAAGGGAAGACATAGACCAGTCACTTTGTAACATGCATTAGAACAATTACTAGGCTGCACTGTGCAAAACAGAGAGGCAAAAACTGGAGATTGGGCAGTTTCAAAGTTTTTGATGTAATCTAGGCAAGAGATGATAGGGTGATGATGTCAGCATCTAGCTTAGTGGCATTGGAGTTGGGGAAAGGTCAATAAATTCAAGTGATGTTTAGTTAGGTAGATAAGAAATTTTGATGATTGACTGAATTCAAGATACACTGCAGTGCAAAAGGGGGTAAGCTTATTTTGAATATTTCCTTTGGCTTCATTGCAGAGAATGAATTAGAGGAGGCTGGAGGGGTTAAATGGAACTCTGGTGGTGCAGTGGTTAAAGCATTTGGCTGCTAACCAAAGGGTTAGCGATTTGAACCCACAAGCTGCTCCATGGAAGATAGCTGAGGTAGTCCACTTCAGTAAAGATTTACAGCCTTGGAAACCCTATGGGGCAGTTCTACTCTGTCCTACAGGGTTGCTTTGAATAAGAATAGATTTGATGGCTGGGTTTTTTTTTTTTTTTTTTTTTTTGAGGGATTATGGGTTCACTTGTTAGGGAGTTACTGCATTTATTTGTAATGGTGACTAGGGGTGAAAGCCCTGGAAATGGATAGAAGTAGATCAATTTGAGAGAGTTACTGTATTTAGAGGGAAAGTCAACAATAATCAATAATAGCTTGAATATGGGATGAGGATGAAGAAAACAGAGAGGTCAAAGATGTTCCCTGCTTTTTGGTAGGTGGAGAATCAGTCACTGAGTTAGAAAATTATGGGTGGGGATGTGGTTTGGAAGGAAAATTGAACATTTATTTGTGCCACGTTGATTTTGAAGTGACCAGACCTGTAAGAGGACTTTTCAAGTAGGTGCGTGGATATGTAGGTCTAGAGCTATGAGAGAAGGTCTGGGCTAGAATTATTACACAATAGTGAGTCTTCTGCGTATAGGTGAAATTAAGGACAATAGGGGTGGATGAGATTACCAGAGTCAGAAAAGTCTGAAGGTGGACTATTGAGCTGAGAAAAACTTCAATGGTTACTCACCGAGTAGATGAACTTGAACCTGAAAGGGAGAATAGAGGAGGAGCAGCCAAACTTAGATTTTACTGACCAGGAGCAATGAGAAGGCCAAGTGATGCAGAGCATAAAAATATTGACAGGTTTTTTTTTTTTTTTTCCTCATTTCTAACCAACATTGGTTAGTTCCTTATTTCCACATTAACCTATGTTGGTTTGATCATTTTCTGGTAGGCTCTTCTGATTGGTAAAGAACTCTTAAGTTCATGTACGGTGAAAACAATTGGTCAATATTTAGACTATAGAATATGTATTTGCTTTTCTTTTTAACTAATATTGCAAATATGTTTGTAATACCAGGGTTGCAGGAAGTTTAACTCTAGAATTAGTTTTGCTCTCTGTTCCTGCCCTCTTCAATTTTAGAGAGTACAAATCGTATCTTCTGGGACAGTTGTAGCCCAGAAGACATCCCTCACCCCTTACTCAATTTGTATCTTTCTTCCAGAAGATTCATAGGATTTTGTGTTTCACCTGTACCTTGCTCATAGGCTCTAATTTTAGTAGCTCAATCCTTAAAATAAAAAAATGCACACCAAAAAAAATATGGCTTACCATATTCAGAATTCATAATTCCTCCTTTTCAGTCACCACAGGAATCAGCAATGATGGCACAGGGGAGTTTTCATTCTCCCCTCCTCACAATGTTCTTCCCATTTCATGTAGCAGCTGTGAGTCTCAAGGACCATTTGCATGTTGCCAAAGTGTGGAATTTTTTTTTTTTTTCTTTTACATATATATTGATATTAACTGCTTAATAGTATTATCTTGCATTCATAAAACATGCAGTGTTTGGTCATGGAGATAAATGTGAATCCTAGCTCATAAATTACTCACTGAGGGACTCTATGTGCATAAAAAAGAAATTAACTTTAGAAATACTACTCAGCAATTAAAGGAAAAAACTGCAGATATGCACAACAAAATAGATGAATCTAAAAATCAAATGCTGAGTGAAAGAAGCTAGGCAGAAAGAATATACATCGAATAGTTATATTTATCCAAGGTGTTAGAACATGTAAACATACCCAATAGGAGAAAGGAGTGCAGTTGCTTGGGATTAGGGTCTGAGAGTTGAGGAGGGCCTTGGGACGGATTACCAAGGGACACGAGAGAATGTTAAAGGGTAATGGATGTGCCCAGTATCTTGATTTGGTAATGGTTACAAATGTCAAAACAGATAAAATTATATACTTTAAATATGTTACTTCAACTATACTTAAATGAAAACATAAAATGAAATACTTAACAAGTAGTTTGAAGAAGAAAATAATCCATTTTTAAGTTCTTTCCAACTCTCACGTTTTATAATTCTCTTATTTTAGAGGTGAGTAGACTAAGGGCAAAAGACAGTGTAACTTTATACAAGTTATTCCTGTGTTAAGCTTCAGAGCTAGTAGGTTATCACTACTGGTTGCTGGTTTGTATCTTCTGCCATTATAACATACAGTCTCCTCTTTCTCAGAACGCTATCTAAAAGGCACTTTGAATTTTAAAATACATGTTGATGAAGGACAGGTGTGTGTTTTATGAACACAGTTGTTGAAAAATAAAACACAAAGTTATTTTGATTACACTGAGTAAAACTGCATCATCAAGGTAGCATTGTGAAAATCATATCTGAATTTGTAAAAAGTCAAAATCTTAGACATTTTAAGAAAATGCTGTTTTAGTTGCTACTAACAGATAATTGTGGAACATGATTATATCTGAAGTTAAGCCCCCATTATAAGATGTCTCATGTTTGAAAACCCCTGATTTTGATAACTTTTTGGTCATTTAGAATTCAATTATGGTCAAATATGTTTTCTGAATTTTTTTTTAAACTTTGGGGTGGTTTTTTTAAAAAAATATTTTTTAAGTAGAATAATGAAT
>NW_006921592.1:2734023-2736073 GCF_000298275.1 Orycteropus afer afer | reverse complement strand
GACTGAAAGAGGTTAAATAATTTAATCATGGTTAGAGGATTATAGATGAGTTTTTAAATGTGGGGACTACAGCTGATTTTAATTTACATATTTTTTAAAGTATATTTTTTTATTTTTTGCTTTTATATTTTTTGGTTTCTGGACAAAATATTTGATTCTGATTCCACTAGAAATATTAGATTTATTCTCTTTTTTCATGCATTCATTTTTTGAGTCTTTAGACTCTGCATTTACATCTGTGTCATAATGCCAGTGTCATATGACAGACTAGAGTTGCATCCTGATTGTAAGAATGTGTTCCTGACATCCTCTGGAGCAGACAGCAAAACTGGAAGACAAACTAAATTGTAGCACAGGGGATTTGGTTTATATAAAAGCTAGAAGTCATCTATGCTTTAAAAAGTCAGGGATTCAATATGTATAAATGGTCTTCATCTTAGTTATCTCATGCTGATATAATAGAAGTGTCATAAATGGATGGTTTTAACAAACAGCAATTTATTCTCACACAGTATAGGAAGATAGAAGTCCAAATTCAGAGGACAACCTCTAGGGGAAGGCTTTCTTTCTCTGTCTGCTCGAGTGCAATGTCCTTGTTGCCTTTCAAAATCTGTAGCTTTGCTATCCCTTGGAGATTGTCATGTGTCTTCACATTATTCTACCTCGGGTCTAGAAGGTTCATAGCACAGGGACCCTAGATTGAAAGGATCCCAGCTTTTCTTTCTTGGTGGTAGTCAGGCCCCTTTTTCTTTGCTAGCTTCTCTTTCCTTTTATCTTTTGTAAGGTAAAAGGTGATGCAGGCCACACCCCAGGAAAACATCCTTTATATCAGGTCAGGGCTGTGACCAGAGGAAGGGTGTTATGTCCCACCCTAATCCCCTTACAACTGATTGGCTGATTACCTCAGGTCATATCACGGGGACGATTACATCATTACATAACTACAGATTGCATAATTATGTAACTGCCAAATCACTGAGAATCATGGCCCAGCCAAGCTGACACATATTTTGGGGGACACAATTCAGTCTGTGGTGGTCTTGGAGGGAAAAAGAAAAAAACAACAACTTTAAAAGTGATACTGTAGAGTAGGGAACCACATTGCTGCTAGATGCCCTTGAGTTGATTCGAACTCATGTCAGGCCTGTATGTGTCAGGGTAGAACAAGCTGTGTTTCAGAAGTAGATGGGCCTGTCTTATCAGGTATCTCCAGAGAGAACCTTTTTTCTCGTTGAAATAGCATAGCAGTTGCTTCACAAGATTTTTTCCATTAAAGAGAGATGAATCTTGTGGGATTTATGAGTTTTCTTTTGCCATTGTTACAAGTTATCAGAATTCTAGTGGTTCAAACTACAAACTTATTATACTAGAGTTCTATCAGAAGTCTGACTTGGATCTCAGTGTGTAAAATCAAGGTGTAGCAAAGTTGCATTCCCTTCTGGATGCTTTAGGGGAGAATCCATTTCCTTGTCTTTTTTAGCTTTTACAGGTGACCTACCTTCCTTGGTTTATGACCCGCTTCCTCCACTTCAAAACAGTAATGTTGAATCTCTCTGTGTTGGATCTTTCTTCTGTAGTCACATCTCCCTGTGACTCTGACCTCAACTGGGAAAGATTGTCTTAAGGGCTCATGAGATTAAATTAGGTTCATTAAAATAATCCAGGATAATCTCTCCTTCTCAAGGACCTCTTGACCTCAATGACATATACAAAGTTCAGTTTGCTGGGTGAGGTAACATTTACAGGTTGCATGGATTAGCATGTGGACATCTTTGTTGTTGTTGTTAGGTGCCATCGAGTAGTTTCCGATTCATAGTGACCCCATGCACAGCAGAATGAAACACCGCCCGATCCTGCACCAGCTCCGTGATCCCTGCTATACTTGAGCCCGTTGTCACAGCCATGGTGTCAATCCATCTCGTTGAAGGCCTTCCCCTCTTTCATCAACCTTCCACCTTACCAAGCATGACATCCTTCTCCAGGGAATGGTCCCTTCTGACAACATGACCAAAGTAGGTCAGATGAAGTCTGGCCATTCTCTCTTCTAAGG
>NW_006921592.1:2730050-2730603 GCF_000298275.1 Orycteropus afer afer | reverse complement strand
CTCTGTCCCGGTCCCTGGGCCTTTTCCTCTCCTTTCTCCCACTTTCCCATCCTGCTGCTTTGGGGTGTGGCCTGGGTTCCTTTTCCTCACCTGGATCCCTGCGGCTGACTCCTTGCTCTGTCCCAGTCCCCAGGACATCTTTAGTGAGTGTCATTAGTGTGTCTACTATGTGGATGAAATAATAGAACCAAACCCACTGCTATTGATTCAATTCTGACTCATAGTGACCCTTTAAGACAAAGTAGAACTGCCTCATTGGTTTTCCAAGACTATAAATCTTTGTATATTTCTCCTGTGAGCGGCTGGTGGGTTAGAATTACAGACCTTTTGATTAACAGTGGAATACATTAACAACTGTACCATCATAGTGCCTTTTAACAGAACCAACTAGGAAATAAGAACATGTATGTGGAGACTGAGTCAGTGGACATGATTTTAAAGTGTCTGTTGGTGTGGTTTTAACAGCAGCACCAGCAGCAACAACAACAAAATTATCAAATGCAAAAGAAAATTATCAACCAAAACCGGGAAAAGACATCACCCAAAAGGAAAA
>NW_006921592.1:2713707-2726872 GCF_000298275.1 Orycteropus afer afer | reverse complement strand
AAAAAAAAAAAAAGAAAATTATCAACATAAAGAAAAGTAGGCAATAGGATAACACTTCTTAGTTAAAAGTTTCCCTACTTTGTACATAGTGATCCCCTGTGTTCATTCATTATTTCAGTGAACTAATTACACTAATAGTCCTGGTTTGTCATCTGTTTCTCAGTCTGGGTAGCAGATGTGACTCCATCATTTAGGTACTTGCAGTTCTAGAGCAAACATTTATTTAATTTATTTGGATATTGTTAAGGTGAAATAGAACTAGGTTACCGAACAGTTTTTGAACCTTGAGTTTCATGTCCTCTGTGCTTTAGATACTTAAGAATGATGTTAACTTTAGACTAAATAGCAGTCAAAAATGGAATCACAGGGCAGACGTCATGAAGATATTCATTAGCCATAAAAGAGAGACCTATCATTGATACCCAAGCCCTTTTTCAAAATGTGACAGAAACAATTACTTGGGAAAAATTGAAAATAAGCAAAATTTGAGTAACAATCAAAATGGAAAGTACATATATGTTGTGAAGAGGAATTCATTTTAAAAGGGATAATTTAGCCTAAAGGACATTTTAATAAAAAATTGAATTAAAAATTTGAAATCTAGATACTACAGAGGGCCATCCCCATACTGTCAGCTGAAAACCTGATTATTGTGGAGTCTCAAATAAGGATAAGCTGTAGTAGAAACTAAGGTCCCATTGTTGGTGATGCCTTCAAAGGTATTAGAATCAGTATTATCTTAAAACAATTTGTTTTCATGATTTTTATTATAATTCTTTCCATTATTATTATCATATTTTTGAGGAGGAACCATTCCCTGGAGAAGGATATCATGCATAGTAAAGTGAGGGTCAGTGGAAAAAAGGAAGACCTTCAGTACGATCGATGGACATGGTGGCTGCAGCAATGGGCTCAAACAGCAACAATTCTGAGAGTAGTGCAGGACTGGAAAGTGTTTTGTTCTGTTGTACTTGGGGTCACTGTAAGTCAGAACTGACTCAACAGCAGCTAACAACAGCATTATTATTATCATTGCCATCATCATCATGTATGTCAAAGTTTTGATGGATGGCTGAATATATCCAAAAATAATAACATTTTTCAGGAGACGTTGTCATTAAGGTCAGTTTGATAGCTTTCTCAGCAAAGTGTTTCTGACTTAAATGGATAAAACTATGCCATGTGTACATCAATAGAAGGAAAAGATTTTGTTCCAGCTTCTCAATTAGCAAAATATAAAATTTCAATTTGCATAAGCCTTAGTTGATATAGAAAGGCAGATCACACTTTGAACATCTTATTACAACATTGCGAAGTAATAACCTTTTTGTTTCAGGTAATTAAATGTGCTTAAAAGGATTCTGTCATAAATGAAACAGTTTTCATTAGTTAAACTGATTTTTATAGATGAGCTGGATAAAATTAATATTCACATGAACCTGCCACGAAGGTAGCTGGATTTTATGGGCTTAAATTAATTACAACTTGAAATCTACAGCTCAAACTATAAGATCAGTGACAGGTGAGGAAATCAAGATTCAGAGTAGGTGGGAAGATGTTTTTGTATGTCATAAAAATTCCTCTGCTTCAAATATATGTTGTTGTTGTTCCTAGGTGCCGTGGAGTCAGCTCTGATTCATAGTGACCCCACAGAACAAAACACTGCTTGGTCCTCCCCATCCTTATAATCCTTGCTATGTTTGAGTTTATTGTTGTAGCCACTGTGTCCATCCATCTTGTTGAAGGTCTACCTCTTTTTCACTGACCCTCTGTTTCACCATGGAGAATATCTTTCTCCAGGGAATGATCCTTTCTGACAACATGACCAAAGTAGGTGAGATGAAGTCTGGCCTTTCTCATCTCTAATGAGCATTCTGGCTGTACTTCTTCCAGAACAGATTTGTTTATTCTGGCAGTCCATGGTATTTTCAGTATTCTTTGCCAACACTGCAATTCAAAGGCATTGATTCATTTTCAGTTTTCTTATTCATTGTCCATCTTTCACATGCATATGTATAGAAAGTTTTTAAAATGTTTTTTATCCCTCCCCTCAAATCCCTATAAAAGTAGTAACTGGCTGGACACACAATAAATAGCTGAATCATGCAATAGAATTATTTGGTCTGTTTTTAAAAGCTCATTCATATGTGAGTGCAAATTAATAAAATGTTTATTTGTATAAATGTGTTCTCCTGTCGTCTGGAGACAATCTAGGTAGAATCTAGTCTGCTTGTTCTCACGCTTCCTTGAGTCTAGAAGGGAAAAAGGAAGAAATTAGGGGAGGTAGGGGGAGTCTGGAGACAAGGAAGGGGGTTAATGCTTATTAAATACCTACAGAAGTCCCTGGTGGTAGCAACCAAGCTTGACTGCTAACCAAAATGTTGATGTTTTTAGTCCACCTAGAGACACCCAAGGCCTGGGGATCTATTTTGGAAAAATGAGCCATTGAAAACCCTGTGGAGCTATATGACTATGAGACCAGAAGGACTAGATGGTGCCTGCCTACCACTGTCAACCACACAGAGGGGATCTATGTAGGAGATTCTGGATAGAGTAAGATAACATGGAACAAAACTCAAAAATCATTAAAAAAAAAAAAAAAAAAGAAGAAGAAGAAGAAGACCACCAGGTTTGCTGGTCTCATAGAGCCTGGTGGAACCACTGAGACTATGGCTCCTAGCTGCCCTTCAGGTCTGGAATTGAATCCACTCCTGTGGCTTCCAGCCAGACAAAAGACAGGCATATGAGCTGAACATTTATATTAAGTAGACACATTCCTTGGAGAGATCAATCATGGGAGACTAGAAAGGCAGTGTATGCACAGGGAGACAGCTTGGAAGGGAGGAGTGCCTGGGAACGATGGACACCAGGAAGAGGTAGCTATGGGGAGGAAGTGGGAGGGGAGCTGTTGCATTGTGGGAAACTGCAGACAATGTCATGAGACAAAGTGTATGTGAGCTGTTGTGTGGAAAATGACTGCTCTGTAAACCTTCACCCAAATTGCAATAAATTCTAAAAAAAAAAAAACCCAATGGAGCACAGTTCTCCTCTGACATACATGGGATTGTCATGACTTGGATTCCACTTGATGGCAAATGGTTTAAATACCTACCATTTACCAGTCATACTGCTTCCTGCCTTACACAAATTGACAGAACTATTGAGTTAGTTATTATCCAGGAGAGAAAATTGAGACTTGGGCTAAGAAATTTGTAGACGGTCAAACTTACCTTAAGCTGTATAGCCTGGACATGAACTCAAGTTAGCTTAACTCCAAAGCTTCAGTCTTCTCCTTCCAAAGTGCCATCTGGAAACTTGAGCCCCATATTATTCTACTTCCTCTTGTCAGATATTCTAACCTAAAAGGAACAGCTGATTGAGCTGTTTAAACCTCTAACACCTCTAGGTGTACAGGATTCCCCAAAGCATCTTGGTGTACCCTCAATCAGAAACAATTTCAAATCTGGAGACTTGTGCTTTCAGCTTTGTGATCTCTTCACTCATCTCCTCTAAGACCTCACTCCCAAGCTGCAGATCTCCAGGAGCAGATGGAATGTGACATCTGCCACACTTTCTGCAAGGTGATGGGTCATGCTATATTTTATACTTTTGCTGAGATTTTCCTGTCTTACCAGCATGCATGAGATTTCTCTGAGGTCTTTTGCTTCTCTTTCTGTTCTTCCTTTCTGAATTCCTCTGTAGAGAGTAGGATGTGGGGCCAAAAAGATTTATCTTGATTTTTAAATAAATGTCTTCAACCAGGTTGATGGTAGTTTCAGAATAGTTCAATACAGTTGAACTAGAGAACAAAAGAAGTGATCACATAGATTGTTTTCATGGGGAAAAACTTACGTGTTGAGGAGTAAAGAAGGTAGGAATATGTGGGAAAATAGGTTTGTTAAAGTTGATGTTTTGTTTGAGCAAAAATAATATGATCATTGTCTTCATGATATATTTGTATCTGGTATATCTCAGTTATCTTTAAGGCCAGTAGAGTATCATTTAGTAAAACAGCGGTAAGGGCTGTTTAGCATGTTGACATGCATTACTGTGCAAAGGTATCCATTGCAACAGCATCATTCCCAGCAATAACAAAGTGGTTATATTATTGTGTCTCATGCCATGCCCTCAGCCTTTTCCAGTGGTGTTTACAAAGAATTTCTAATGGTATGGAAAAAAATATACAACAATATTGAAATGAATTGTGAATCACACCTCCCCCAAAATAAATGTCATCTTGACTGGACGATGATTCTCAATGATTTGGCAGTTATGTAGTGATGTATTGTGGCAGTTATGTAATGATATAATCGTCCCTATAATGTGTTGTAGGGGTGTTAGAGTGGGATGCAACACCATGTGATCAGAAATAGGAATTTATACTAGGTCAAAGCCCAGTTTAAAGGGAATTTTGCTAGAGTGTGGCCTGCATCACCTTTTATCTTACAAGAGATAAAAGAGAAAAGCTAGCAAAGAAGGAAGAACCTCAGTATCATCAAGAAAGAAGAGCTGGGAGTACAGCACATCCTTTGGACCTGGGGTCCCTGTGATGAGAACCTCCTACACCCAGGGGCATACTGATGCCACAACACATGGATGGAGGTCTCCAAGGGATGATGGACCCACAGATGTTGAAAGGAGACAAGGACCTTCTCAAAGAACCAACACAGAGAGAAAGCCAACACAGAGCTGGCACCTTGACTTTAGACTTGTAGCTTCCTAAACTGTGAAAGTATCAACTTTTAATTGTTATAGGCATCCACTTGCAGCATTTCTGTTATAGCAATACTGGATAACTAAAGCAAATATTTTAAGAATAAAACTTAAATTTGGAGATACAGTATTTTCTTAATTATAAAAATTCTAAACAAAACTCCAAATAAAACAAAAATATTGACAGTGGTTAATGGTTTATTGCTGTTTTTTTTCCTCCAGTTCCATTATACTTTTCCAGTTTTTACAACCAGAAAAACAAAAATAAGGTTCCAAGGCAAAAAAGAAAACCATAAGATATTATAAGTATTTTCAAGTGACCAATGAGGGAACACAAAAGATTTTTCCAGCCAGATGGGACTTATCATTGTTGTGAGTTAAATTGATTCTGTGATCCTTCTGTTTAGATTAAAGCCAGCATAATTCAGGTAATGACTCTAGATTTAAGCGTCATGCTCTCTCTGCAACAGGCAAAAGTAATTAGAAAAGTTATGCAACAGAAATTTCTCAGTCATAAGAAATCAAGAAAACAGGTATAAGGAGTCAAATACGGCATGTGCTTTAGAAATTAAAATATGATGTGATTTACTTGTGAATATCTGTACTGTATTTTTTTTGTAAATAATGTGCCCACAAGTACGCAACACAGAAATGATGAAATTTAATAAAACAATTATGGCATAGCACATATACCACATATGTCTTGTGACATTTCTAGCAGTTAATTTTGGCTTTATTAATGTGTCTCTCATAATATAGGTAAATTATATCATTTTTTTACTTTCCTTTCATTCTGTTCATTTTCATTAATCTCCTGCTTATGTGCACATTAAAATCAATAGCCACCTTAAACAAAATTTCCATGTTATCAGAAATAGGAATTGAAGTCACCATGTTTAAAAAAAAATGGCATAATGTGCTTAAAAAAATAATGCATGGAGGGAGGGGGATTGCACGGTTGGCAAAATACATAATGTGTGTTACGTGCATAAAGATATAACTGAATAATCTTTGAGGTGAAATGTAAGCAGTATCTGTGTTAATTTGCTTTGTTTTGTCTTTTTACTATTAATTTCCTTCAACAGAAAGATATATGTATATAAAGCACCACAAGGGTCATCTTAAATTTAGGAATCAGCTATCACATATCCATTAATTTTCTAAAAATGTATTAAAGTACCAGGTTTGAGTATTCATATCAGTTAGCAGTGACTTAGGTTATGTAAATTCATAAAGGCAATGTAAATCTATTACTTTTAAAACTAGCAGGAAGTGGAGTTACTTCTCTCTGGGTATTATGTATTTTTTCTACAAAATAATTATGCAAAATAACCTACCAGCCACTCTTCAGAAAGAAGGTTGGGCAATCTACTTCTGTAGAGATACTGCCTTGGAAACTCAAGGAGGGGTCACTATGAGTCGGGATCAACTCGATGGCAGTGAGTTTGGATTTTTAGAACATCTTTTGCTGATATTGGAATTAGTCCTAGATAGCTTAAATAGTGTACAATAAGGCATTGAATTAACAAAAATATACTTCCCTAGTGACAACTGAAAGAACCCATGGTGGCACAGTAGTTAAGCACTAGGAGGCTGCTAACCATAAGGTTGGCCGTTCAAACTCAATGGTGGGCCTTTGGGAGAAAAGATTTTGCAGTCTGTTACTGTAAAGATTACAGCCTAGAAAACCCTATGCAGCAGTTCTACTCTGCCATATAGGGTCACTTGCAATGGGTTGGAATCCGTGCCACAGCTTGCAGTAGCAGAAATAGTGACAACTTTAGGAAGCTTGGTGATTCAATGGTTAGCACTTGGCTGCTTAACCATAATGTTGTAAATTCAAACCCACCAGTGGCTGTTCAGGATTAAAGACCTGGCACTCTACTCCTGTGAAGTTTATAGACTTGGAAACTTGATGGAACAGTTCTAATTTCTCGTATAGAGTCATTATAAATTGGAATCAACTTGACTGCGCACAACAAGTGACAGTTTAGTTCCACTGCTGTTACTATCTATTGCAAGGATCTCTGGTGGCACAGTGGTTAAAGCATTTGGCTGCTAACTGAAAGGTCAGTGGTTCCAACCATCAGCTGCTCTCCAGGAGAAAGATGAGGCAGCCTGCTTCTGAAACGATTTATAGCCTTGGAAACAGTATGGTTAGAGTTACGCTGCCATATAGGGTCACTATGAGTTGGAATTGCCTTGATGGCAGTGTGTTTGGTTTGGGTTTACTATTTATTACATATATAGGTTATTAAAACAAATTTATGACCAATGAGTATGACATAAATGATTAGGGTCATTGTTTTTTGTCAGGTGCCATCATATCAGTTCTGACTCATAGCAACACTTTGAGCAACAGAACAAAACACTGCTTGGTCCTGCATAATCCTCACAATGGTTGCTAAACTTGAGCCCATTGTTGCAGCAACTGTGTCAATCCATCTCTTTTAGAGTCTTCCTTTTTTTTTTTTTGCTGATCCTTTGCTTTACCAAACGTGATGCCCTTAGCCAAGGACTGGTCTTTTCTGATGATGATATGACAAAAGTATGAGAGATGGTCTGGCCATTCTCACTTCTAAGCAGAATTCTGGCAGTACTTGTACTTCCAAGACAGATTTGTTTGTTCTTCTGGCAGTTCATGGTATAGTCAATATTCTTCCTCAACACAATAATTCAAATTTATCAAGTCTTCTTCATTCTTACTTATTCATTGTCCTGTTTTCACATGCATATGAGGCAATTGAAAATGTCATGGCTTGGGTCAAGCACTTTGCTCTTCAAAACTTTAGGTAGGTCTTTTGCAGTAGATATGCAATACTTCATTTGATTTCTTGACTGCTTTTTCCAAGGATGTTGACTGTGGATCCAGGTAAAATGAAATCCTAGATAATTTCAATTATTCTTTTTTTCATTTATCATAATGTTGTTTATTGGTCCAGTTGTGAGGATTTGAGTGTTTTTTTTTTTTTTTTTTCCACGTTGAGGCGTAATCCATACTGAAGGCTATATAGTCTTTGATTTTCATCAGTAAGTGCTTCAAGTCTTCTTTACTTTCAGCAAGCAACATTGTGTCGTCTGCATGTCACAGGTTGTTAATGAATTTTCCTCTAAATCTCATGCTACATCCTTCGTATAGTCCAGCTTCCCGGGTTATTTTGCTCAGCATACAGATTGAACAAGTAAAATGAAAGGATATAACGCTGACACACAGTTTTCCTGATTTTTAAACTATGCAGTATCTCTTTATTCTGTTTGAATGACTACCTCTTGGTCTATGTGCAGGTTCCTCATGAACACAATTGGAATATATTTTCTCTTTCTTTCTGTTTTCTTTGAAGTCACCCTCCAAAAAAGTATATAAGGAAGAAGAGATGAGGGAAGAAAAGTGTAACATTATGGTTTTCATTAATAATATTCTAGAATAATTTTTCTAATACTTTTTAGTAGAAAGTTGTGTTCAAGCATAAAAGTTAAGAAACAGATTGAGAATTAACAAGTCCAGTATCAGATTAGAAACTTTTTCTTTCATCTTTTATCTAACTGATAGATTTTGCTCTGTGATAATGTTAAAATATTAAGGTGTTTCCAGTTGGACTTTCCTTGGTGTTTAGATTGTGGTCAAGAGTACTTTTCAGGATTGCGCACTTGAAAGTTGAGAACATGTCTGGTCAGCTAGAGGTAAGACCTCTAACCTTAGAGATTGACTTGTGTGCTAGTTAAGTTTGTATGTAAACTTGGCTGGGCCTGGTTAGTGGCTGGGTAGTTGGATGTAGTATTGCCCATAATGAAACTGATAAATTAACTGCATGGTGGAATCTACTGTGAGCAGCTGAGTAGTTCCTTTAGGGATGTGGTTTGCTTCCTGTATATAAGCTGAAGCCTTGAGGAGCAGTCTATAGCTTATGGCACTCTTGAACCCTGCATGTAGCTGTGTCGTTGTTCAGCAGCCTGCCATGCTCTGCCAACCTTGGGACTTTTAATGGACTTGAATCAATGGCCTGCCATGTGGTTTAGTAATGGCCAGACTATGCCTTTTTGCTTGTCAACTTTGGGTTTGTTAGCCTCAGCAGCCAGCAATTGAGTGAAGAAAAGTCTCCAGCTTCAGTGGGCCAGGAGCTGGAGGCAGAGCTGAAACCCAAGGTTGAAGGGCTTCACCCAGCCCCTAGAGCCTGGCACTTTGAACTTGGATTTAAAAGCCTCCGAACTGTAAGAGAATAAACTCCTGTTTATTCAAGGCATCCCATTTGTGGTATATTCTTGCCAGAGTGGCACTAGGTAACTAGAATAACTTGTAGTAGCCAAAGTCACAAGAGACTGACTTCTATATCCTAATGCCCACTTACAAATTTACAGTGGGACTTACATTTAGTACAATAACTGGATCAGTTAACTGTACAAGACACTCCCTTTGGGTGAGTCATTGTACTCTAGTGGCCAAATTACTTCGGAAACTTGCTTAGAGGCTATGAAATTAGAGCATCGGGAATTGGATATAAACAGATAGTTCATTCCAGCTGGGGGAGCCTAATAATTTACCTTTAAACCTCCAGGGATTTTTCTAGTATAATAACCAGATCTGTTGCCTAGGTGTCCCCTTAAAAATTCTTACCTAACATTCCTTTTTCTCTAGATTTTCTGAGGTTATTTTAACATACTTTTGTGAAATCATTCTTTCTGAAATGTTGATTTCTGTCTCCAAGATGATGTCATATTTTCTAAACTACCTGCTGTTGAGCTGGATCCGACTCAGCGACCCCTCCTTGGGTTTCTGAGGCGACATCTCTATGGAAGTAGGTTACCCAACCTTCCTTCCAAGGAGTGGCTGGTGTTGTTATGTGTTGTGGAGTCAGACATGACTCGTAGCGACACCTCCTTGGGTTTCCGAGGTGGTATCACTACAGAAGTAGTGGCTAGTGAGTTTGAATTGCCAGGCTCCTGGTTAGCAGTCAAATACCTTAGGCACTACTATAGTTCTCTTGCTGATTCTCAGATATCTTCCTCTAAAAGGAAACTATTAGAAAATAGTAATGTAAGATAGGTTATGATGATTTCCAGCTATTGTGTATTGATTCTTTCCTCTCTTGATTTCAGAGATTGGTACACTCTGACTTAGGTTTCTATCCTTTTCTTTTGGCTTGTCATTTCTTTTCCTTTAACATGCTGAGTAGTATATTATCCACAATACAAATTTAAATTTTATTTTGATGGCTTACAAATATCAATACATAGATAGCAATGTAATTATTGCTGTCTACTTTAATATGTGTTGCATTCTTTTGTTTTTGTGAATCACAAGTTGTTTGTAAAGGTTGTTTTCGTACTCTATAGTTCTATAATAATTTGGCTTATGGGCTGAATATAGCAATAGAAATTTGTCATTAAATTTTGAATCTCATAGATCACCTTTAGAGAGTTAAAAAGGAAAAAAAATATGTGAAGGGAATCTTTTTTATTGTCGTTTTTGCCAGTTCTGCCATGATGTTGTCATGGTGTTTGATGAAAAAGAACGTGTGCACATTTCAGTTGTAAATTAGCATGTCAGCATGTAAGTTTCAGGACGTAAGTCATTCTGAGAAAATGGAAATGATTTCAGTATCAAAGTTGTTTTTTTCCCCTGTTTATTAGATGCATCACATCATTCATGTGCACAGTATTTCAGAATTACACCAAAATGGTAAGGCCAAGGAAGTAACTGAAGATCCAGAATAAGGATAATGTAATTGTGGTAGATCTTGTCAAGCATACCTCTTTTTTGGATAATATGTTTTTATAGTGATGACTTGGTTCCTTAGCATGTGTCTAACTAAGTACTAAAATGATTCTATCTTAAATAATATATATGGGGACATATCCATTTCGCTTGCATTATAATACCAGACTGGTGCTTGGTACTTTTTTGAGGGGAGGGGGACCTATGAGAAATGCTCATATATTAAATTACTTTGAGCACATTTATATTGAGATTATCCACAAAATGTGTATTTCCCCATAAGACAACATAAGAATGGAATTTTATGTAATACTTCAGAAAGTCTAGGTGTCCTTAACATTATAGCTGTAAGGAATGGACAGTAGACGGTGTTGTTTATCCTGAGTCCTTTTAAAGGAATGAAGAATCCGGAGAAGGTATATTACTATATGCATATCACAAGATTGAAAGTAAGCTCCAGAAGATGAAATACTGCTATGCACTCTTACATTAAATTCATTTTCTGCAGGTTGCTCCTATGATGCTTTGAAACATGTAGCAGCACCTGCAGATATTGATCAGATATTATGTTATGGTGTTGAGTCTTTAATTGTCTATCAGAGTTTTCCTTTGGGTCGGACACTGAGTTTGTCTGATCAATATCTGCAGGTGCTGCTACATGTTTCAAAGCATCATAGGAGCAACCTGCAGAGAATGAATTTAATGTAAGAGTAGATAGCAATATTTCATCTTTTGGAACTTCCTTGGAGCTCTGGTGGCACAATGCCTAAGGCATTTGACTGCTAACCAGAAGGCTGGAGGTTCAAACCCACTGGCCACTCCTTGGAAGGAAGATCAGGCAATCTACTTCCGCAGTGATACCACTTCGGAAACCCAAGGAGGGACTGCTATGGGTGAGATCCGACTCAATGGCAGTGAGTTTTTTTTTTTTCTATATTATTATTATTATGTTATGATATCCCCCATCCAAGAATAGCATTCCTGGATGATGCAAATTGTTAATGTCTTCAGCTGCTAACAGAAAGGTTGGAGGTTCATAGTATTCTACTTGGAAGAAAAGGCCAAGTGATCTACTTGTGAAAAATCAGTCATTGAAAACCTCATAGAACACAGTTATACTCTGAGACATGTGGGGTCATCATAAGTCAGAGCTGATGCCACAGCAACTGGTACCTGGTAGATCCAAGAATGATACAGTGTCTGGTGTCTTTAAAGACCAATATAGGAGCTCTGGTAGCACAGTGCCTAAGGCACTTGACTGCTAACCAGAAGGCTGGCGGTTCAAACCCACCAGCCACTCCTTGGAAGGAAGGTTGGGCAATCCTACTTCAGTAGTGATACTGCCTCGGAAACCCAAGGAGGGGTCGCTATGGGTCGGGGTTGACTCGACGGCAAATAACAACAACAACAAGTGAGGAGTGTGAAATAATGTCAATGCAAGATACCAGTACATTGGAATTGATTTCACAATCTTATATTCGTAGCATTTGGGAATCCGTCTTAGCCAGGAGCACCATTGTTATCTGTTTCTTTCCACTGAAAGTTTATTCTGTTTTCTGCTTCTCTGCCTTCACAGTCCATTTCTGAGCTTCAATTACAGAGCACAGCAGTACTATTTATGTCAACCCCACCCCAATTACTTTGACTGCTGAAGTGCAAAATAATTTTCAGTCTGAGCCAGTACAAGTCATTACCTAACCTCCAACTGGCCCCACAAAAAGAAAATGATTAGGTCCTTTAATTTAAGTGTGTTAAATACTACCTTTAGGATAGGCATTTTAATGAAGTGATAACTGATCATTAAATAGTTATGACAACTAGATTCTGCCTGAATTGCTAATGAGGCCAGCTAAATGTAGTAATCACAAATTGATGTTTAAATTATAGGTATAAACAAGCCTATTAATCTTCCACCCAGTTCTCTTGGATTCACGCTGAGAACATCTCAAATAACCCTTTTTACTCAAGCAGTGACAATGTGTAAAAACAAATATAGTAATATATTTTTTGTTTTAAGAGAGAAATATTTCCCAATAATCATAAAAACTTTGATATAGATTGTGAGTGTAAATCAGTTTACTGATTCTGTTTTAGCAGGGGCAATGTATTAGAATATTGATCCTACGTAAACCCTAAGCTTTTAATTAAGGAAATATGAGTAAAATCATTGGTAATAAAATTTTCAAGAGGAAATTACATAAAGCTTATAAAAGCCTACCTCTAAAACATAACTGCTGTGACTTTTAGAAACATAGGTGTCTTAAAGTAGAAAAGTTAGATTCAGTAGTATAGTAAAAAAAAAGAAAAAGCCTACCCAAACAACTTAGATGTATCATAGAATTTATTCAATATTGATAAATCCATAAAAGAAGAGACTCAAATTTTAAACTAGATGAAATTGTATTATCTTAATAGATGGAAAAAGGCATTTGATAAACACCAACACTAATTTATAAAGCGACTCAAAATATAAATATAATATTTCCTTAACTGAAATATGTATTCCAAAGCAATATGTAAACATGCTTAGCTAGAAACATTTCTGTAATATGTAATGCAAAACATGTTCATCATATAGTATATTATTTTTAATGTTTTATATGGTTTTATAAATTTAATGTTATGTTGATCCTAAGATAGCAGTATTTAGAATAACTAGAAAAGGTCATAGTAATCAATTAAAAATAACTAATTTTAATATAAAGCCTCAGTACAATGTTGTTGTTGTTGTTAAGTGCC
>NW_006921592.1:2709109-2710562 GCF_000298275.1 Orycteropus afer afer | reverse complement strand
ACCCCTTTCTCCTGCTCTTCCGGCCTGCTACTCTGTGCTACGCCCGTGCTTACCTTGCTCCCGGAGACCCGGTCCCTCTCGGGAGGGTAACAAAGGAAAGTGTTCAGTGCAGATGAGTGAGTAAGCACTGATACAATACACTGATACTCAATACAATAGTTGAATACAAGTAAATAATTTTACAAAAGCTTAACCAGCAAATGATAATGTAAAATTCCATTTTTAATTATAGTGAACATGTATGAAATATCTAAAACTAATAATCTGCAAAGGGACTATGCATTTCTTATGAAACTTCACAAGGATAGAGCAAAGCAAATGTAAATAAATGGTCATAGCATACTTCTAGTGGGAAGACTAAAGCTCGTAAACGTCAGTGTATCTAAAATGAATTACAGAAATGAAATCTAAATAATAATCTGAACAAAATACAAGATTCCAAATTTGGGGGAAGAATTATCATGAAAAGATACCAAAGAATATTCGAAAGGAAAAGAGAATATTCCAAAGAAATGATCCAACAATATTTTAAAGTATAAAGAAGCAATTATTTTTTTAAATTATACTTTTACCCAAGAGACAGGTTATTGGGAAACAACAAATAACTACTGAATAAACAAAGTTATAATATATGAATTTATCCTGCATCCCCCCAGAAGGGGGAGAGATGGACTGTAGAAAATGAATAATTTGATAGCTTGGGAGAAATTATGGTTAGATACACATTTTATATCCTTTGCTACAGTAACTTCCAAAGAGTTAAATTAACAAATGATAAAAGTAAAATATAATTGTATGTTAACTCCTTTAGCTAAAAAGAAATACTTACTTTAAAAGTTCTAGAGGAAATTAAAAAGAAAAAGTCAACAAATATGATTGTATTAAAATGAAAAATAAAGATAGGCTCCCCAAAGAACAAAATCATTAGAGTTACATACTAAATTGGAAAAACGTGTGTGTGTGTGTGTGTGTGTATAATATGTATGTATACATGTATACACATGTATATACATGTCCATATAGATATAGATATATAGATATTTCCCTTGCAATTAGGTTGCAATGAAAAGCTCTGAATATATAAAGAAATTTTCAAAACAAATAATTTTGGTACAGGTAATTAGGGAGGCCCTGGATGGTGTCAATGTTTACCGCACTCCAAAGGTTAGTGGTTTGAGTCCACCTCGTAAAGAAAGGCCTGGTGATCTCCTTCCAAAAAATCAGCCATTAACAATTCTGTAGTACCCGGTCCTGCCTGAACACACATAGGGTCCATGGGTTGGAGTTGACTACATGGCTCCTGCTTAGGTATGAGAAGCCACAGCTGTGAAGAAAAGGTACCACGACCTAGAGACAGAGCAGGGCAACACCATCCCTCTGAAACTTGAAAACACAATTAGAGAGCTCACATCCCTAATTCCATTCAAATAGCGTGATTCTTCACCCTGACTGT
>NW_006921592.1:2706124-2708609 GCF_000298275.1 Orycteropus afer afer | reverse complement strand
TCTTCACTGGTATTCTTTCAACAGATTCATACTTATATATTGAACATGTATGAACAGTCATGACTTTGCAAGAAATAAATGTTTTCTTTCATTTTTCTTAAAACAAATGGCCACTTGGGGCTATGTTTTGTCTAATTTTGATAGAGGCTCAAGCAAAAGAAATGGAGCATTATTTCACTTTCTACTTTGCTGTATGAAAATGTCAGCACAAGTGTGATAAAACAAGACATGTGACATCTGTAATCTTCACTCATGGTGACTGCTCTTCAACCGCAGCCTTGTTCTCACATGGAAATACAAACACAGTTGTTAACGATATATTCTATATTTCAGATGAAGGCAGAAGTTTAGATTTGCATATGAGGTTGCTCAATTTTAAATATTGATAGTTAATTCAAAATATGTTAAAACAGTGTGAACCAAAATTGCAGGCCAAACAATATAACTGTGGACATTTTCTGCTCATAGGCTAAATGTGGCTGCCAGGTGGTGATTTATACTCTGAAGTAAATTGATAGAGGTTCCATGATCAATTGACTTCATTACATTCTTTGAGAAAGAATTAATCATTGGCTATAAAATAAGTAGGATGGGAATTCAGGTAAAAAAAAAAAAAAAAAAAAAGATCCCAGTCCCAAAAAGAAGACAAGCCAGTTGCTAGCATCCTAGTGTGTGTCAGAGTAGAACTGCACTCGTCGGGTTTTCAGTGGCTGGTTTTTTTAGAAGCCAGATCACCAGGCCTTTCTTCTGATGCACTCTTGTAGACTCAAACCAGCCTTTCAGTTAGTGACCAGATGTTTAACCATTTGCACTACCCAGGGATTGGTCTAAAAAATGAGGCTCAGTTAATAGATTTATGAACATGGTCAGAGTTAGACTATTGGCTAAAGAGATTTGATGAGAGATCCTAAATAGTGATATTAAATTGTCTATTGCTAGGGACAGGATAGGACTATGGCTGGGCTCAGTTGTAGAGAAAATATGAATTGCAGGAATAAATAAAACATTAGTCAAATCTGTGGCTTAATATAGAACTGGACAATGTTGTTGGCTTTTTGCTGTGGAAAGTATAACTGTCTCCTGTTAACTGTGCTATCCAAACAGCTGGCTTAAGTTGTTAGGTGACTTTTCACCAGGCTGGTTCTTCAGGACTCTAATTAAATGCATCAGATTCACTTGGGGGCTTGTTAAATCTCAGGTCTTTGGGTCCCATCCTCAGAGCCTGGGGTGCAGTAGGTTCTTGGTGGGATCTGAGTGTGGGCATGACCACACTTTCAGATCTCTGGGTCTTTGACCCTTTTATTCCAATGTTCCTACAGACCTATTTCTGTACCCTTCGTCTCTGAATCAGTGGGAGCATGTTATTCTTGATGTGTACTTGTTAGAGTGTTTCTCAGAATACAAATGCCGGATAAAATCTTAATGTATTTCTTCATAGGGTTGGCATGAATTTTTGGTTTTATTAATTGGCAATTTTAGGATTCACTTGATTTCCTTACATGTATAATAACACTTCCATTTGAGTTTTACAGAGCAATCAGTGGAAGCCATTTGTGCACTTTGCAAATTTCCTGGCACGTTGTCAGGAATGGTGGGGACTGGTGAACTGCAGAGCCCCATGTAGTCCAAGTCCAAACACATGTGCTTGGCTTGTCTGGTCAAACATTTGCTCTCTTGTCTTTTCCTTCTGTCTTTATGAATCTGACGTTACTTTCTAAGAGTTCAATCAGTGAGGCCACATTGTGGAAGCTGTTTATGATTTCCTTGTTATTATGATGTTAATTAGGGGGGCTGCCATTTGTCAGAGTGCTATAGGCCCAGTAATTGAACTCTTTTGAGATCAGAATTATAGTGAGAGGGAAAGGATTAGGATATTCAATTCTGCCAGCCATGTTTTTCTGCATTATTTTTCCAGGGAGGATAGTATGTGTATTAGGAGCATTTAGAGCAAATGTTAGAAGAAACAAGCCAGTAGTCCTCCATTCCGGCTGAGATATTAGAATCACATGGGGAACTAAAGCTGAGAAAAAGATGCTTGGGCTCCATCCCAAGCTAATTAAATCTGATCCTTGAGGTGTGGGGGTGGGGGTGCTGGAGCCTAGCATTGATATGTTTTAAAGATTGGGCAATCTACTTCTGTAGTGATACTGCCTCAGAAACCCAAGGGAGGGGTTGCTGTGAGTTGGATCTGAATCCAATGCAGTGAGGTTTTTTTTTTTTTTTTTTTTTTATAAGGTCATTCAGTAGTTCTCAAAATTCAGCCTGCATTGCAGTCACCTGGAGGGCTTAGTAAATCAATTGCTGGAACCTGTCCCTGGAGATGATGATTGAGTAGGTCGGTGTGGAAACCTAGAAATGTGCATTTCTAATAAATTCTTTTTTGAATTTATTAGATTGAGATATTTCAACAAACAGATGCCCCATTGGAGGCACTCACTCAGTTATGCCAAGAGATTTGGAAGACAGCTACCTGGCCAACTGACTG
>NW_006921592.1:2681025-2704889 GCF_000298275.1 Orycteropus afer afer | reverse complement strand
GGATCGGGCAGTGTTTCGTTCTGCTGTGCATGGGGTCGCTATGAGTCAGAAGCGACTCGACGGCACTTAACAACAACAACAACAAATAAATTCTTAAGTGATGCTGATGCTGCTGGGGCTGGAATTCTGTACTGCCCTCTGCGATAACAAGGTGCAACTACAGATAAGCCCTGCTGTTTTAAGTTCGGCTGTTAGCAATTGCTGCTTATTTATCCGGGCTTTTCTACCAGGGTGAGTGGTTGCTGTTTGTTGTCAAGTAACCTGAGGTTGAGTTCTACTCATAGTGAACCCAGGTGACAGGGAAGAACTGCTCCATAGGGTTTATAATAGCCCTTAAATCCACAGCATTCTTTCCTTGAGAATTGTATTCTTAGTAACTTTGAAGCCCATTAGTTTATGGCCATTTACTTTTGAATAAACAAAGCTATAACTTTGTATCAAAATTTACATTTCAGCCACATCCAGCTACATTAGTCAGCTTCAAAGAGTTCTGTCACTGCTCCTATTTTCTGCTGTATTTTCCTGTAATATTATTTATCAAACCCTTTAGTTGGAGAAAAAATAACAATAGCAGCATCAGCAGGCCTAGAATACATTAGATGTGGGCAGTTTTCTGCATTATAATCCTCTGGTATAATGAATCTAGTCAGCATTTGAGAAGGCTCACTGTTCCTGGAAAAGTTATTTTTACTAAATATTAAAGAGCAGGCTCCGGCTCCAGCTTCCAACAAATTGGTTCTTGGTCTCCCTCTACTCCTATAACATTCCAAGTGTGTTTCAATTGTAACAAAACACTTCAATGCATCTACATACAGTGTTTTTCTCACTTTGTCAAATGCTCATGCCTTTGTCGCTGGTGTGAGGATAAGAGCATGGACTTCACAGACACACTTGCATTATTATAGGTGTATAAGTTTGGGCAGATAACTTGATCTCTTTCAGCCTCAATTTTCTTATCTGTAAAATGGGAGAATATTCACTGTCTTGCAGGATCAAATAAGACAAGGAATGGCAAATCCCCAGCATAATGCCTGCTAGTAAGTGTTCCATAAAGGAAATCTCTTTGTGGCAGTGATAATAGAAATGATGGTGTTTAAGAAGCACTAAGAATTATGTATATTGTGGGGAGAGGGGAAGACTATCAAAACTAACAGATTCACCCAAACCATACAACCAAACCAAACTAATTATCAGTAATTGTAAGTCTCTTCCGTCAACACATGGATTCACTGGATACCTACATTCTCAATTATTCAGAAGTATTTATTTATTTAAAATGCATTTTATTGAAATGTAGTTTGTGTACAGTAAAATGCATAAAACTAAAGTGACATGGGTCAATGAATTTTTTTTTTCTTCCCAGTGTTCTCTCCCCTCCCACCCCTGGCAACCAACAAAATTTCCCTCCATATGTAAACCTTTCCTTGATCCTCCACAACAATGAACTAATACTATATGTGTCCTTCTGTGATTGACTTATTTCACTCAGCATAATGTCCTCCAAGTTCATCCATATTATGTGGTGTTTTTGCAGACTCTACATTATTCTTTAGTGTTCCCAAGCATTCTATTGTGTATATGTACCATAGTTTGGTCATCCACTTTTCTGTTGATGGGCACCTAGGTTGTTTCCATCTTTATGCTATTATAAATAGTGCTGAGATGAACATGGGTATGCATGTATCTGCTCCTGTCCTGGTTCTTGCCTCTCTAGGATATATACTTAGTAATGGAATTGTTGGGTCAAATGTTACTTCAAATTCCAGCTTTCTAAGGAATCACCATACTGCTTTCCACAGTGGTTGTATCACTTCAAAGTCCCACCAGCAGTGTATGAGAGCCCAATTCCTCCACATTCCCACCAGCATTTGTTGTTTTCCTTTCTCGTTGAACCTTGCCATCAGTGCTGGGATGAGATGGCATCTCATTGTTGTTTTGATTTGCATCTCTCTGATGGCCAATGATCATGAGCATCTCTTCATTTATTTGCTGGCCACCTGAACATCCTCCTGGGTGAAGTGCCTATTCACATCTTCTGCCCATTTTTCAACTGGATTATTCCTTTGCTGTTGAGGTGTTGAAGTTTTCTGTAAATCTTAAAGATAAGTCACTTGCTGGATATGTAATTATCGACAAGTATGAATTTGTTGCTGTTATTTTTATTATGTGCTTTTCCGTGGTTTTCATTTCTTTGTTCCATATAATTTCCTGTGCTGAGCTCGTTTTGTTTATGAATAGTGTTATGACTTCCTTTGTTGCTATTGTTTTAGTATTTGCCAAATATTTGTACTGGTCCTCTTTTTTATTTTGTTGTGAAGGTTTATCATGTGTAACTACACAGTGTTTTCCCTCTTTTTGGTTTGTAGTTGTCCTCATTTGTCAATTGATGTCTCTGGTTCCCTGTTTACAATCTTGTAGGCTTATTTACTTTGGATACTTGCATAACTGGGTTGGTTTCTGGGTTATGTTATCATGTGTGTTAATGGTCACTTGTTGTTTGCTGTTGTTGGTTCTCTGTCCAAAGGACTCCCTTTAGCATCTCTTGTAAGGTTGGTCTGGTTTTAACAAATTCCCTTAATTTCTGCTCATCTGGATATGTCCTAATTTTACCATCATATTTGAGGGATATTTTTGCTGGGTACATAATGCTTGGTTGGAAATTTTTCTCTTTCAGCGTTTTATATATACCAAACCACTGTCTTCTCACCTGCGTGGTTTCTGCCAAGAAATCTGAGCTTAGTCTTATCGGTTGCCCCTTGTAGGTAACTTTTCGTTTTTTCCTGTGCTGCTTTCAGGATTATTAATTTGTCTTTGGTTTTGGTGAGTTTAATGATGATATGTGTTAGTGATTTTCTTTTGGGATCTATCCTGTTTGGGGGTTCATTGGAATTCTTGAATGGATGTATTTTCATCTTTTATCATACCAGAAAAATTTTCGTTCAACAAATCTTCAACAATTTTTTCTATGGTTTTATTTGTCTCTTCCTGTTCTGGAATTCCAATTACATGTAGGTTATTACTTTTGATGGTATCCCACATGAACCTTAGGCTTTCTTCATTTTGTTTTAATCTTTTTTTCTGATTGATTGCTTTCTAAAGAAGTATTGAGGTATTTGCCTTCAATTTACTAATTCTGTCTTCCATTAATTCAATTCTACTTCTTTGCCCATTCAATGTCTTACCAATTTCTGAAAATTTAGTATTAATCTTCTGCATTTCTATGTGTAGATTTTGTATCATTTCTAATTTTTCATTTATTTTGTCATTTCATTCTTGTATTATCTCTAGAAATTGTTCTAGGGTCTTCTCTGTGTTTTCCTCAATTATGTCAGTATTTTCCTTCATCTGTCTCTCAATTTGTTGAAGATACCTAAATATAATTCTTTTGAATTCCTCATCAGGGAAATCCAATGCTGCGTCTTCCTCAGGGATGTGTTTTGAGTCTGTATCCTGGTCCCTTGTTTCTCCTGTTTTATCTTGCTTCTTTTTGTGGACTGTGATGCTCCGTTGTCTCCAAGGCATCGTGACATTTCTGTGTTTATATTTAATTGGTGATTATATGTTGGAGTGACTTGCCCATGATTTTCATTTTCTTTGTTTTGTTTGTATGTTTTCTACGTAAGCAAGGTGCTGTGCTGTGCTTCTCTATTTGCTAGTTGGCAGCATTTACATGCTTACCACCTGTCTCATTTCCCATTGTCAGCCTCCTGTATGTCCCTGTCATCCTTAGCAAATGTAGCCTATTCTTAGGTCCCTGGAATCCAAATGAGAATGCTGTCACTTTAAAATTCAAAATGGCCACCAGTTGTAAACATTCAAAATGGCTGCACCCTTTAGACAGCAGAAAGTTCACAGCTCAGGTTGTCTCCCTCCTTGCTATTTCCCTTCCTAGTCATAGGCCACCAGCACAGTTGTCCCTGCAGCCCTTAGCAACCAGGGCTGATCTTTAGGACAATTCTTAGGTCCCACCACCACTTGGAAATATTCTGGCTGTTGGTCCTGTCAGAGTAGCTGACAGTCCACTGCTCCAATGGACTCCATACTCATTGTTTTCGTTTAGGTTTTTCCACTATTTGGTGCCTAATCTACTTCTGTATACTTCCTTTCAAAGCTCAGGGCTCTAGGATTGTCTTCTGTATCTCTGTCAATTGGTTTATCTTTTCTTTGTTGAAGAGGGTCCGTGTCTGCCTATTTCTCCATCTTACCAGAAGTCTTGAAGTATTTATTAAGTCTCAATGGTGAACACTGGAGGCAGAATCCCTGCTCTGGGAAAAAAAAAAAAAAAACTTTGGCAAATATAATTACTGACCGAATTTTTAGTTCTACATTTCCTATTTACGTGGCAACATAGTATGATTCTAAAGCACTTTGAAATGGGTAGTCCTGGCAATAATTTACTTAGACTTTATTTTAAAAATGAGACTTGATTTAATTAAAGAACTACCTTCAGAATTAAGCTAGTTTGAAAATCTTTAAAGTTTATAAACCTTCCTTGTAATTACCTTACAATTTAAAGCCAAAATTTATACCTTAAACTCAAAACTCAGGGCTATCAAGTCAATTCCAATTCAGAGCAACCTTTTAGGACAGAGTAGAACTGCTTCAAAGGGTTCTCAAGGCTCTACATCTTTACAGAAGCAGACTGCCTCATCTTTCTCCCATGGAGGTGCTGGTGGGTTTGAACCACCCACCTTTTGGTTAGCAGCCCAGTGCTTTCACCACTGTGCCGTCAGAGCACCTTCATCTTAAACCAGTCCTTAACAACATAGGCATCTCAACCCAGTGAACAAAAATTGCCTTGGAACTCTACTCTCTGTCAAATGAGGTTTGCACACACTTCAGGGTACTGCAGCTTTTCAAATGGCATTAGTTTGGGAGAAATAAGATTCATATGAAAACAAGAACCAAAACCCAAATCAAAACCAGACCAACAGAACTCTAATTAATTTTATCTTGTATTGGTATGTCACATGATAGTCTATAATGTAACTATAGAATTCCTGGGTGGAGCAAATTGTTAGTGCACTGGGCTGCTAACCAGAAAGGTTGGAGATTCAAGTCCATCCAGAGGAGCCTTGGAAGAAAGGCCTGGCAATCTGTTTCTGAAAAATCAGCCACCCTGTGGAGTGAAGTTCTTCTCTGGCCCATAGGGTCTCCCTGAGTTGGAATCCACTTGTTAGCAACTGAGTAAGGTTATTAAAATCTGATCATGTAACTATGTATAGTTTGCCTCAAAGAGAATTTGTTTTACACATATTAAATCCAATTTGTTGTACAAATTATGTGTGCACCTTGTTTAAGCTAGGCATTTTCTACATTCATCCCCAAAATGTGTGTGTCTCAACATTTGTCGGTGTGTGTTTACATGTGTTTTTGTCTAGGTCTCAGTACTTTTTTTTTGGTAATTCACGGAAACAAACTTGAATAATCATTACAAAATAATAAATATAAAGCATAGTTTTATTTTCCCAATGTATATCTGTTAAAAACACATTTAAAATAATATAAAAACCTTTATGTTCTATCTTTTCTCCTGAGGTCTTGATAATAGAATTTTACTCTCTGTGTATTTGATACTTTAATAAGCTAGTGAAACAAGCTAGGCTATTAGATTTAATTTTGCTTAACTTGAGGCAGGCCAGGCTTCCTCCTATAGGGGTTTGCCATTGCTTTCCACTTGTCTTCAGTCCCCGTAGACGGAGCTCATTTCTTCTTATTATTAATGAGCTAAAAACTTTAAAACAGTGAAGAACCTTGAAACGTGCATGATTGTGGCAGGGCTGTTGTGGGATACGATGGTGTCCACATTTTCTACACAAGCCCACTCTGACCTCTTCCCATTTCTCTCGGTTCTGTCTTAAGATATTTATCAACCATTTCTGCTGTTGTGTTCTACCAATGTTGAAAATGACCATTTAGGAAAATACTGTTCATGGGGAGTGTTAACTGCTGTTGAGCAAATCCCAGACTCCTGGTGAGTGACCCCATGCACAATGGAATGAAACCCTACTGGTCCTACGCCATCCCCATGACTGGTTTCAGTTGATCCCTGTGATCTATAAGGTATTCATTCACTGATCTTTTAAAGTAGACTGCCAGGCCTTTCTTCCTACTCAGTCTGGTAACTCCACTGAACCCTGTTCAGCATCACAGAAACACGCGATCCTCCAGTGACAGAATGCATGGTGGTGGCACATGAAGTGCATTGGCCAGGAATTAAACGTGGGTCTGTCTTACGGAAGGTAAGAATTCTAGCACTGAACCACTCCTACCCACCAGAAAAACACTACAGCTCATTAAAATTTGCACTGTGGGTGATAGACATTTAACATTTTCTATTTTGCTTTGTCTTCTGTAATTGAACTTTGCCTTGAGTTCCCTTTTCTGTTGCTGATGGGGACAAATAAGTTTGTAACACTTTTTAAAGCTAATCCATTTTATCCTTTATGCTATTTAGTCTTTTTACAGTGCTGTAAGTCCAGGTCACTTTCTCCCTATTCCCTGCCCTTTTCCTTCTCTTGAGGAGTGGGAGAAAGCTTATGTGACACTGTAGTGGGATATTTTGGATGTCATTGGGCTCTCTGTCCACTGTGGGTGAGATGACTATTGTTCTGGTTACTTAGTACTGCTCAGAAAAGAATATACCACAAATGGGATGGCCTTAACAAACAGAAGTTTATTCTCTTACAGTTTGGAGGCTTTAAGTTCAAGTTTAAAGTGCCAGGCTCTAGGGGCTGGGTGAAAGCCCCTCCACCTTGGGCTTCAGCTCTGCCTCCTGCTCCCAGCCCACTGAAGCTAGAGGCATCTCTTCATTCAGGCAGTTACTGGCTGCTGAGGCTGACAAGCCCTAGGTCGACAAATAAAATGGCACAGTCCCAGTGTTACCAAACCACATGGTAGGCCATTAATTCAAGTCCATTGAATGTCCCAGGAGCATGGCAGGCTGCTGAATAATGACATGGCTACATGCAGGGTTCAAGAGTGCCATAAGCTAGAGACCAGTCCCAAAGCTGTTTCTTATATACGAGAGGCAGACCACATCCCTAAAGCAACTATTTAGCTGCTTGTGGTAGGTCCCACCATGGACCTGATTGTCATTCTCATCATGGGGAAAGACTACCACCAGCTGCCCAGCCACTCAACCAGGCCCAGCCAAGCTGACACACAAACTTAACTACCACACTAATTTTTACTGGGGAATTTCCATGATCTCAAACTGACTAAAGTAACTACAAACTACAAACCATTATTCTAACTTTGTGATAAAAATAGCTACAGTGTTTTCAACTATGTAACCAACCAACTGCCGTCCAGTCAATTCTGACTCATAGCAGCCCTGTAGTGTAGAGTAGAACTCCACTATAGAGTTTCCAAGGATGTAAACCTCATCTTTCTCCTATAGGAGTAGCTGGTGGGTTCGAACCACCAACCTTTTGGTTAGCAGCCAAATGCTTAAACACTATACCATCTGTGGTAGTTTGGTTTGCGTGTCAACTTGGCTGGGCCTGGTTGAGTGGCTGGGCAGCTGGTAGTAGTTATTCCCCATAAGGAGACTGACAATCAACTCCATTGTGGGATCTACCACAAGCAGCTGGGTGGCTGTCTTTGGGTATGTGGTCTGCTTCCTGTATATAAGGAGAAGCCTTTGGGAATGGTCTCTAGCCTATGGCACACTTGGACCCTGCATGGAGCTGAGTCTTTGTTGAGCAGCCTGCTATGCTCTGCCAACCTTGGGACTTACAATGGACTTAAGTTAATGGCCTACCGTGTGGTTTGGTAACATTGGGACTGTGCCTTTTTTTGTCAACCTTGGGGCTTCTCGGCCTCAGCAGCCAGCAGCTGTCTGAGTGAAGAAATGTCTCTAGCTCCAGTGGGCCAGGAGCAGAAGGCAAAGCTGGACCCCAAGGTTGAGGGGCTTTCACCCAGCCCCTAGAGCCTGGGACTTTGAACTTGGACTTAAAGCCTCCAAATTGTGAGAATAAACTCTTGTTTGTTAAGGCCATCCCATTTGTGGTGTATTATTGTCAGAGCGGCACTAGGTAACCAGAACACCACCAAAGCTCTTTTAACTGTGTAGGTTTTAACAATTACAGTAACATAGAAAACAAATTAAAAACCTACAGTGCAGGAGTTTATTTGTGATGCTAAATTTTTGTAGATTTTTTTCTCAGCTAGGCATTGAGAGTTTTCTCTATCATTCCCAAAGCTATAGCAATTATCTCTTGTGGTTTAGAATAAAGAAAAGATATTAAAACAAAAGCTATTTTAATAAGGTTTATTCAGTGAAGAATTAGTAGGAAGAATAATTGATCAGATTTTTCTAACTTTGAAGGAAAAAAACCTCTTGATGGAGAAGCCGTATTTCTAGAGAGACATAAAAGCAAAAAAAAAAAAAAAACAAAAACCAAACTCACTGCTGTTGAGTAGGATACAATTCATAGTGACCCCTCCTTGGGCTTCTGAGGCAGTATCTCTACATACTAGTAGATTACCCAGGATTCCTTCCGAGGAGTGTTGGCTGGGGATTTTGAACCACCAGCCTTCTGGTTAGCAGTCAAATGACTTTAAAAAACAAAACAAAACAAAAAAACCTCAGTGTTGTCAAGTTGGATCTGACTCATAGCAACCCCTCCTTGGGTTTCTGAGGTGGTATCACTACGGAAATAGACCAACCTTCCTTCTGAGGGATGGCTTGTGGGTTTGAATTGCCAGCCTTCTGGTTATCAATCAAATACCTTAGGCCCTAAATATTTATCAGGCTTCTACCAAGGAGGGGTCACTAGGGGTTGGGATCGACTCAATGGCAGTGCGTTGTGTTGTTTTGCATTACCATATGCCATGTACCATGCTAATAGCTCCTCCGTATATGAAATCTTATTTGTTTTTATCTTTATTTACTTCAGTACATAGTCTTACCCTCATTTTATCTTCAGAAATTGGCATGTTGTCAAACTGGAATCAAAACCTAGGTCTTTCCCCTGTACTGTAGTGCCACACACAAAACTGTGCATAATCTTGCTCTCCATCAGATGAGCAGCAGGTGATCTTTGAATGGGGTGCTATCTTAAACAGATGGTCTTTCACAGAAAAAGTTAACCATATCATCAAGAGAGTGATTGAATTGATAAAATCCATATTGTTACAACATTTTTCATATATGAAAAATATTTCAGCCTAGCACCTCAGCTATGTTGGCTTGCTATATAATTTTGAAACTGGTTTAAGGTAGTGATTTTTAGAACAATTGAACACATTTTTTTTTTTTTTGGCACAAATTCACTGACTCTTAAGAGTTGGGTATATAAACATAAAATACCAGTTTCCCCAGTTGGAATGAATTTTAGGAAAAAAATATCTCCTCCCATGTGTCCTCTCCATAAATGAAAAATCCCTTACAGTACTATTTAGGTCCCCCAAAATTTTTTGTGTATGCACATCATGGTCTTCAGAAGGCAAAGATGAGTAAGACATGATCTCTTTTATCTAATTAGATGTTAACACTAAATTGCCACTGTATTAGCACATTTTATCATGAGATAGGAACTGAAAGGAAGGTACTCTGTTTCCTTAGGTTTCTTTTCATCCTAGTAAAATGTTCTATGCCTAGGCGGTGCCCTGTAATACATTCATTTGATGGTGGTGAAAAGAATGCTATGGTGAAATGGAGCCTTAGTTTGCTAGTGTGGTATATAGCACATATTGGCTATTAAATAGGCATTCATCACATTGAATTGAAATTTATGATCCTGCTTAAGCCTTGATTGAGTATCCAGAGTCTAATCTAGTCCTGAGGAGTTCCTGGGTGGTGCCAATGGTAATGCATTTAGCTGCTAACTGAAATTTGGCAGTTCAAGTCTTCTCAAAGGTGCCTTGAGAGAAAGATCTGGCAATCTACTTCTGGAAAATCAGCCATTGGAAACTCTTTGGAGCGTGGTTATACTCTGACACACATGGGATAACCATGGGTTGGATTCAAGTCCTAAGAACAATAATAGTCAATATCAGGTATCCTCTTAAGCTCTGTAATCTCATATCTTTTGGGCCATCACAGGCTTTAGCTCTGGCTTTTGTTTTTTTTTCCTCCCCCAAGAGAAAATAATCTTTGGAATAGATCACCTAGGAATTAATTACCCATTTTGGAAAAATATGGCAGGACTTTTCTGTTTGATGAGCTTCTATAACCTAAAGACTTGACCTCCAGTGAAGAATTCTAAGTTGGAAAGTACGAGAAAATTTCTGATCTAAAACTAAGCTTTTAAACCAATATCATCTTTAAAAACAAACTGTACAATATATTTGAGTTATGATGAACTGCACTTATTATCATCTGGTTTTTTTGGTATACTTTATTAGTATTGTGTACTACATACAGTGTTGCAAAGCATAATATTATCATTATCGGATATTCACCCACAGATGTTCAATGATCAGATTTATAAAGATATACTGGTAATCAAAGAAAAGCCAGGGCGATGACAGAGAAAGCAATGGCAGAGATCCTGGTAAGGAGGGGGGAGCCGGGACCAACACCACCGAGGAGGCAGGAAAGTGGGGGAAAGGAAAGCCAGGGGATGACAGAGCGAGCGGCAGCAGGGAACCAGCTAACGGGAAGGCGGAGAGGTTTTGAACAGCTAAGGGAGACAAACTTGTCTGTCAGTTTGTCGTACTGTGGTGGCTCGTGTGTTGCTTTGAGGCTTGAGGCTGTGCCACTGGTGTTTCAAATGCCAGCAGGGTTGTACATGGTGCACAGGTTTCAGTGCAGCTTAAAGACTGCGACATACTAGGTAGAAGAAAGAGGCCATCCACTTCTCAAAGAATTGGCTAGGGAAAACCTTATGAATAGCAGAGAAACACTGACTGTTACATTACTGCACAACTTTATGAATAGCCCGGAAGCATTGTCTCATACAGTGCTGGAGGATGAGCCACTTAGGTCAGAAGACTCTCAAAATATGACTGGGAAAGAGCTACATCATCAGAGTAGAACCAGTCTTACTGATATGGATAAAGTAAACCTTTCAGGACCTCCATTTCCTGATGTGGCATGACTCAAATTGAGGAGAAACAGCTGCAAACATCCATTAATAATTGGGACATGCAATGGACAAAGTATGAATCTAGGAAAATTGGAAGTTGTCAAAAATGAAATGGAACGCATAAAGATTGATATCCTGGGCATTAGAGAGCTGAAATGGACTGGTTTTGGCCATTTTGAGTCAGACAACCATATGATCTACTATGCCAGGAATTACAATTTGAAGAGGAATGGCATGGCATTCATCATCACAAAGGATATTTCAAGATCTGTCCTGAAGTACAATGCTGTCAGTGATAGGATAATAGACATACATCTAAAAGGAAGATGAGTTAATACGACTATTATTCAAATTTATGCACCAACCGCCAAAGCCAAAGATGAGGAAATTGAAGATTTTAATCAATTTCTGCAGTCTGAAATTGACCAAATGTGCAATCAAGATGTGTTAGTTATTACTGGTGACTGGAATGCAAAAGTTGGAAACAAAAAAATTACTGGTAGTTAGAAAATTTGGCCTTGGTGACAAATAACTCTGGAGATCGCATGATGGAATTTTGCAAGACCAATGACTTATTCATTGCAAACGCCTTTTTTCAACAACACAAATGGTGGCTGTACACGTGGATTTTGTCAGATGGAATACACAGGAATCAGATTGACTACATCTGTGGCAAGAGGCTATGGAAAAGCTCAATATCGTCAGCCAAAACAAGGCTAGGAGTTGATCATGGAACAGACCATCAACTGCTTACGTGCAAGTTCAACTTGAAGTTGAAGACAATTAAAACAAGTCCACAAGAGCCACAACATGATCTTGAATATATCCCTCCTGAATTTAGAAACCATCTAAAGAATAGATTTGATGCATTGAACACCAATGACTGAAAACCAGAAGAATTGTGGGATGACTTCAAGAGCATCATCCATGAAGAAAGCAAGAGCTCATTAAAAAGATGAAAAAACAAGAAAAGACCAAAATGGATGACAGAAGAATCTCTGAAACTTGCCCTTGAGTGAAGAGTTGTTGTTGTTGTTGTTGTTGTGTGCCGTCGAGTCGGCCCCAACTCATAGCGACCCCTCCTTGGGTTTCCGAGGCAGTATCCCTATGAAAGTAGATAGCTCACCCTTCCTTCTGAGGAGGGGCTGGTGGGTTTAAACCATCAGCCTTTTGGTTAGCAGTCAAAATGCCTTAGGCACTACCACCAGAGCTCCCTTGAATGATGTAGGAAACATCACAAAGAAGATGGAAGGAATACACAGAGTCACTGTACTAAAAAGAATTGGTTGATCTTCACCCATTTCAGGAGGTGGCGTATGATCAAGAATCGATGGTATTGAAGGAAGAAGTCAAAGCTACACTGAAGGAATTGGCAAAGAACAAGGCTCCAGGAATTGGTGGAATACCGATCGAGATGTTTCAACAAACGTATGCCCACTGGAGGCACTCACTTGGGTATGCCAAGAGGTTTGGAAGACAGCTACCTGGGCAACTGACTGGAAGAGATCCATATTTGTACCCATTCCAAAGAAAGGTGATCCCACAGAATGTGGAAATTATCAAACAATATCATTAATATTGCAGGCAAGTAAAATCTTACTGAAGATTAGTTTTTGAAGATAGTTCAAAAACTATAGCAGCAGTGTATTGACAGAGAACTTCCAGAGGTACAAACTGGATTCAGAAGAGGACATGGAACAGGGGATATCATTGCTGATGTCAGATGGATCTTGGCTGAAAGCAAATAATAACAGAAAGATGTTTACTTGTGTATCATTGACTATGCAAAACCATTCAATTGTGTGGATCATAACAAATTGTGGATAACATTGAGAAGAATGGGAATTCCAAAGCACTTAACTGTACTCATGAGGAACCTATACATAGACCAGGAGGCTGTCATTCGAACTGAACAAGGGGACAATGCATGGTTTAATATCCAGAAGGGAGTGCATCAGGGTTGTATCCTTCCACCACATTTAATCTATATGTTGAACAAATAATCCGAGAGGCTGGACTATATGAAGAAGAACATGGCATCAAGATTGGAGGAAGACTCATTAACAACTGTGATACACAGATGACACAACTTTGCTTGCTGAAATTGAGGATGACGTGAAGCACTTACTGATGAAGATTGAAGAATACAGTCTGCAGTACGGATTGCATCTCAATATAAAGAAAACAAAAATCCTCACAACTGGACCCATAAGCAGCAGCATGATAAATGGAGAAAAGATTGAAATTGTCAAAGACTTCACATTGCTTGGTTCTACAATCGACGCCAATCAAAGTAGCAGTCAGGACATCAGAAGATGTGTAGCACTGGGCAAGTCAGCTGCAAAGGACCTCTTTCAAGTGCTGAGGAGCAAAGGTGCCTCCTTGAGGACTAAGGTGTGCCTGACCCAAGCCATGGTATTTTCAATTGCCTCATATGGATGTGAGAGCTGGACAATGAATAAGGAAGACTGAGGAAGAATTGATGCTTTTGAGTTGTGGTGTTGGTGAAGAATACTGAAAGTACCATGGACTGCTAAAAGAACGAACAAATCTGTACTGGAGGGACGTGCAGTCTCAATGTTCCTGAAGCGAGAATGGCCAGACTTCGTCTCACCTTCTTAGGTCACATTATCAGAAGGGATCATTCCCTGGAGAGGGATGTCATGCTTGTAAGGAGGAGGGCTATGAAAGAGGGGAAGGCCCTCAATGAGGTGGATTGATATAGTAGCCGTGGCAATGGGGTCAAGTACAGCAAGGATCATGAAGCTGGCACAGGACTGGGCAGTGTTTTGTTCTGCTGTGTATAGGGTCGCTATGAGTCAGAGATGACTCGATGGCACCTAGCAACAATAACTGGTAATCAAGACAATAATAATGAAAACTAAAAAGAAAGATATTCAGCTTATGTGAAAACTGACTGATAACCGAGTCAGCTGAATGGAACCTTGTAAATTGGGTATTTCCTGTATTTATTACTCAAGCATTAGTTTTGACTTAACTGGATCAAGTGAAAAGTGTTAAATGTTAAAAGGTGTAGTTGATTGTGTGTTATGCTTTCCTGTGCACTAAGCACAAAGCGATGAATATTCTGTGCTTTAAAACTAGACTGAAAGATGTATCCAATTAATTTACCTGCCCATTGATAGGTAGGCATTCTAGTTCTGGGCTTCCACATGTGCCGCTAAAACCAGCTTGAAGCTTCATGCATTTTGAAAGTATATTTTGACCACCAGTGAGAATATATTTAAATTAAATTTCTAAAAAGCTAATGTTTCACTTACTGTTTCATTGGTTCCCTTATGATGAACAATGTTCACCATTATAGAGTTCTTTTTATCTTTAAGAGCCATGAAATGGGGGGCAGTACCTGTGCTGTCCTTATTCTTTACAGCTCCAACCACAGAGATAATTTTCAATTAGAAATTCTATTTGCTCTTTATGTATATGACACATTATGTGGAGGCAGATGAGACAGCTGCAAGGTAATTTTATTAAACTTCCAGGAAGACTTCTACTACCTTGTCTCTCCTATAGAACTGTACTCCTCTTGTGGCCCTCACACTGTGATCTGATTTATCTACTTAAACTCAGATAACCTTTGATCCTTTATTTAATGTGCATTGCTTAACACAATCACATTTTCTTCATAAATCTGCTTTTCAGTTTCTGTGTTATAAATATGTGCACGAATTTTAAAGGAAGATATACGGTGTTAGACATCTGATGGCAAATAGCACATAAGTGATATTTTTTTACTGACTACATTTGTTCTACATTGCAGATATTTTCATTTTTCTGAGAACTGAGAGTCATGTTTCACAACAGAAGTAACAGTTGGACAGTGTTAGCTTTGGCAAATTGGAGCAATTTATCTAATACTTGACTATTTCTCCTTCACTCCATCTCTGCTTCATACTCTTTTCCCCCTTTTTTACCTCTCACTTCCTAATTCTTTTCTCCCTGTCATTTCCCTTCTCTTTGCTTCCTCTTCATATTTCTCTTTCTTGCTTTTGTATTTCATAAACTTTTATTTTGAAAGACTTAGAAGAATTATAAAGATGGTACAGAGTTTTCATATACCCTTCCCCTAGCTTTTCCCAGTGATAACATTTTCCTAACAATGGTACCTTTATCAAAACTCTAACTTTGCATTTTTAATCTACCCAAGCATCTATTCCAACATTGGTTTAGTCCTCACTATATAACAAGCATGACTTTTGTAAGTGAAACTGAGGTACATTTCACACAGGCAGGAGCACATGCGTGCGCACACACAAACACACGCACACCAGTTGCCATCCATTGAATACTGACTCAAGACAACTCCATGAGTGTCACAGTAGAACTGTGCTCCACAGGGTTTTCAGTGGCTGGTTTTTAAGAAATAGATTGCCAGGCCTTTCTTTTGATGCATCTCTGCCTGCCCTTAAGCCACCAGTAGCAGCAATGCAATAAAATAACCTCCGGTCCACATCCTCTTTCTCCCCTTCTCCCCCTTGCCCGTAGTTGTACTCAGATGGTGTTCGATGGTTTTGACTACCTCAGGTCAGATGGAACTAACTAAATTAGCAACAGGTGTACCCAGAAATTCTGCTTATGCTCAGCTGTGCCTTGTTGTTTAGCTTCCCCCTACCTCCTCCATATTATTCCAGGAAGATGATCACACTACTGGCCCTAGAAATTTGGATGTCCCAGAAAATAAGTAGTTAAATTCTAAATAATATTAGAAAAATTAGAAACCCAGATATACATGGTATTTATTAATAATGAGAAGGAAAAATATTTTAATGTTCTCTTTGATTTTTCCAAAAAAAGGTGTAAATTGTAATACATTGGTACATGTTATGAGGGCTGGTAGATATGCTGCTAAAATGCTGGCAAATTGGCTCCCCAGCAGTGAGCGTTGTGGTTGTTAAAGGACGAAATAAAAATGTTAGTTTTTCTTTCAATTCATGTGTAGTATTGTTTTTTTTTTTTTTTTTTTTCTGATCAGTATGCTATTTGCTAGGGCATAAATATTTGAATTAATATTTGTGTTGGGAAATAGAATTAGGAGTAGATTTTTCTTAACATTTTTCTCTTACGTAATAGTCTCATTAAGGAAAGACAAATACTTCTTGTTTGCAGAGCTTTGCAGTGGTTTAATAGCACCCAACATTTATTTCTGGAAGGCTGTAACGATTTCTAAACTAGTCCCTTTGCCTCCACTCTTAGCACCACCATCTTTTCTCCAATCAGCTGCCAGATGATCTTTTTAGGATGTACATCAGAACATGTCATTCTCTTGTTGAATATCTTTCTATAATTCTTCATTGACTAGCACCAGGGTTGCCAAACTGTGTGCTAAGTTGCCCCAGGCAGGCCAGTGAACTTTCAGGGTACCACACAATATTTTAGATGTTTGTAATTAAAACCAATATTGAACACCTTTTGAACACAGTGTGTGCTAGCTTGAGGTATTTCTGTTCCAGCTTTAGATTATCTACATTCCTTTCGATGATGTCATATTTTTTGAAGCCGTGATTTTACTGATTGCTGTGATGAAAGCAGGTTCCTGAGTGGCTCAAATGATTTGCATTTGGCTGCTAACCAAAAGATTGGCAGTACGAACCTACCCAGTGATGCCAGGGAAGAAAATACCAAACACAGTTCTACTTTGTAACACATAAAGTTGCCATTAATTGAAATTGACTCAATGGCAATGTTTTGTGTGTGTGTGTGTGTGTGAGAGAGAGAGAGAGAGAGAGAGAGAGAGAGAAAGTGATACATACAGCAAGTGTGTGTGTGATACATACAAGTATTGTATGAAAAACAATGTGAAACAAGCAAAAAGGTGGTAGCATCCAATCTGATTTCTAGGTCCGTGAAGGTGTGTGGTGCCATCTGCACACATCTCAGTGGCAAGGATTGTGATTATCAAAGGATTAAATTAAAATGCTAGTGTTTCTTTCAATTCATGTGTATCTTCTCACCCCCCCCCAATGGCTATGATATTGTTAGGGTAATAATAAATAATAAATATTTGCATTATATGGATATAATTATCTAATAAAGAGAATTCTTATTTAGGTATTTGTGATCTCCAATCTCTGTGAAAAGATGATTAAGGATGCTGCAAACACAATTTTTGGCAATTTTTGGTCTCTAAGAAAAAAAAGTCACACTCTGATATGGCATAAAATGCCCTTCAATATCAATTTTATTCATCCTAAAATTAGAGAATTGTTTCCTTATTTATAAAATTGGTATCATAAACCAAAGTCATACCCACTGCCACGAAGTTGATTTTAACTCATAGTGACCCTATAGGACAGAGTAGCACCACCCCATAGGGTTTCCACGGCTTTAAATCTTTATGGAAGCAGATTGACTGGTGGGTTTGTTACCAGCTAAGCCCTTTAACCTTTAGCCGACAGGGCTCCTTGTGATAATATTAACCCACTGCTATAGAGTCAATTCTGACTCATAGTGACCCTACAGAACAGAGTAGAACGGCCACATAGGGTTTCCAAGGCTATAAATCGTTGTGGAAACAACCTGTTCCATCTTTTTCCTGCAGAGAAATGCCAACCTTTTGATTAGTAGCCCAGTGCTTTAGCCATAGCACAACCAGAACTCCTTTTTGGGATTATATTGTCCCCACATAATAGGAGCATGTATAAGCACTTAGCATGGTGTTTGGCACAGAATAAGCAGTTAGTCAGTTTTTGGCAATTAAAGACATCATTTTTGCGCTTAGAGTAACATTGTTGTTGTTGTTGTTATTTGCCATCGAGTCGGCCCGACTCATAGCGACCCCTCCTTGGGTTTCCGAGGCAGTATCACTACGGAAGTAGGATTGCCCAACCTTCCTTCCGAGGAGTGGCTGGTGGGTTTGAACCGCCAGCCTTCTGGTTAGCAGTCAAGTGCCTTAGGCACTATGCTACCAGAGCTCCTAAAACATTATCTCAACCAAAACAGTAACAGACTTGTATCTGGAAAAGCCTAATAGTCCTAAAATTCCTACTGTTCTTTGACTTGCTTAAGGTTTATCAGCTAATTACTGGCAACGTGTACCTCAGTCTTGGCTCCCATTTTATTGGCCTTTCTTCTCCTCCACAGTCAAAATCAGATAAGTGGTTTACATTATTCAGAAGCAGTGCAGTAGAAAGTGCTGGCTCTGAGTGGAGAACAAGTTTTCTGTGTTCAAGGAGAATGAATATTAACTCCTGTGCGTTGATTTCCAGAGTCATTAAATAATGCAAATAATTTATGTATTCCAAGTGTCTAGAGCCATCAAATCAAAGAGCGATCTTTATTCTTTTCTTTGGACATAGATTTGTCTTGCATTACTGTTGTGGCAACAGGAAGAATAAAATACTAAATTGTTTCCTTTAGTTAGCAAAGTAGGACAATATGGACAATAATTTGATTTGGCTCTTATTGTCATGCTGTTTTTTGATTTCTGTGTCTTTCTTTAAAAGAAAATTCTTCACAAAAATACTCAGATTCATTCTGCACAGTAAAGCACATTTGCATAGTGACGCAAGTACTCTGAGGGAAGCCAATTTTGAGCTTTAGAGGGATAGAAAGAGTCTGTAGAGGTGACATTCGAAGGTCTTCCCTGTGTTGCTGCCTGCAGTTTGCTCTTGGGCTCTGCCAAGTAGTGATGGCCATCCGTTTGGGCTCTGAGTTCTTAATATTGAGAGAAACAGAACCCAATGTAAAGGAGTATATTATGGTCCTGAGATTAAACAAAACAAAACCAGTTGCCATTGGTTTGTCAGTTAATTCTGACTAATGGTGACCCCATGTGTTTCAGAAGTAGAACTGCACATAGCATTTTCAATGGCTGCAGCCCTTTGGAATTAATAAAGTACAGTATTAATCATATGCTGCTGTTGAACAGACTTAAGACTTAGAACTTTAATTTCCTTATGTAGGTGAGAGAAGGAAGAGATCAGATTATTTCTGAGGTCTTTTCCTGTTTTATAATAATTTGGGGGGGTCATATTTTACTGTCAGCAGGACCATAAGATCATATTCTAATCCTTGATTTGTATAATGAGAAAGTGGTGGATTGGTCCAGTGCTTTCCAGTGTCATGCAAAACAAACATTAACAATAATAAGAACCTGAAGATTTCTTGATCAAACAAGTTTAGGCTACAATATGTCCTGTATTCCTTTTAGAGACTTAAAATGCACATTTTGAATATTAAATGTTAAATACTCAAGATATCCTGCAGTAAAGACCTGTTAGATTAGCTCAGCCCAGAGTTTTGCTAAGATAACTTTTTTATTGTCATTGTTGGAGGTGGGCAGTGATACAACTTTGAGGGTTGTTTTTTTTAAGATATCCTTCAAAATATGTGTCAAATACAGCAATTTGTCACCATCTTGACTGCTTTTACCATCCCAGTTCAAGCCACCTTCATCTCTTTCTTGGGGTCTTGAAATAGCTTTCTAATGGCTTTTGATCCTCCAGTCTTTATATGAATAGCAAACAGAGTGCTGGTTTAAAATGTGTATCAGATAATTTGCCTACATACTATCCTGTTGCATTAGAATGAAATACAAGCATCTGTGACCTTCAGAGTCCCCCACCTTGTTCCCTAATCCTGTCCCCTTATCACATTGCTACTCATTCATAATGCTTTACTCTCCCTAGCCAAACACAGCCTTGTTCTCTCTGAGTCCTTTGCACTAACCTGCTCCTGCTGCCTGCAGTACTTTTCTCCCAGGTCATCACAAAGTTGGTTCTTTCTCTTTATTCAGGTCTAACTCAAATGTTACCTTCCAAGAATGATAACATCCGTCATGTTAGGTAAACGTAGTTCTCATCACACACTCACATTATCATGTTCTTTCTCCACATTACTTAGTTCCATCTGATTTTTTTTTTTTTTTTTTTTTGCTTGTTTATTTTCCTTCCTAGTATCAACATAACACTCCACAGGGACAGGAAATTTATCATTCTTATTTGTGGACAATTAGAATAATAACTATTGTTATTTACATTTCAAGATATATTTGCTTAGTGACTGAATGTAGTCTTGCATAAGGGACAAATAGTACCTATCTCATAGGGTTGTTATAAAGACTAAAAGAGAAACTACGTGTAAAGCAAAGGAGTCCAGTGCTTAATACATGGAAAGTTTAAATACCTGTCCCAATCCACCAGCCACTTCTCGGAAGGAAGGTTGGGCAATATGCTTCCGTAGTGATACTACCTTGGAAACCCAAGGAGGGGTCACTATGAGTTGGGTCCGACTCGATGGCATGTAACAACAACAACAATATTAATAATTTTATACCATTTCCACAGCATCCTATTATGTCACCTCAAAGGACCCGTGAGACAGGCTCAGAGACTCTCTTAAAACTGAGAAGCAGAGCTAGAGCTGGAGCCTGAGCTATAGGGACTTTGGTCCAGGATTCCTCTCACTATGTCCCTCAATTTTTATGGTAGAACATAGTAAGAATATACCTTAAGAAACATTGCAGACTTTTTCATATTCCATAAGAATAAATTATAAGCTTTTTTTTTTTTTTAAAAAAAAAAAAGAGGGAAATCACAATAGAATTAAAAACTCATGGTGGAATTAATTAACTCTCCTATAATCATTTGGGGAGCTCTGGTGGTGTAGTGCCTAACGTATTTGACTGGTAACCAGAAGGCTAGCGGTTCAAATCCAACAGCCACTCCTCAGAAGGAAGGTGGGACAGTCTACTTCCGCAGTGATAATGCTTCAGAAACCCACGGAGGGGTCGCTGTGAGTCAGACCCAACTCAGTGTAGGGACTGATAAAAGTTTGGGAGCTCTGGTGGTGCAGTGCATAAGATATTTGACTGCTAACCAGAAGGCTGGTGGTTCAAACCCACCACCCACTCCTCCAAAGGAAGATTGGACAATCTACCCCCTTAGAGATATACTTTGGAAACCCAAGGAGGGGTCGCTATGAGTCGGATCTGACTCAGTAGCAGTGAGTTTGCTTTTTGGTTTATGATCATTTTGAATAAGTTTTTATTACAGCTAATCCTCTCTCTATTTTTAAATGTCTTCTAAGATCTGACACATGGCATGATCATTTGTTCTATAATATCATACTCAATGTATTTCAATTCATGACTATAATTTTAAAAATTTTTTTGTAAGCTTTGAAGGTACTGACCATCATCATTTCCCATATTCCACACTTAAACTCTTTTTTTTCCCATTCTGCCTACCAATCTTCATTTTATTTTCATAACCATTTAGCAAGTCCTGCATTGCTGATACAACTGTGAGTATTGAAGAAGAATATTGTAAAATAATTATATAAAATATTATAAAATAACACCTATAGAAAATTATATGTTACAATATATATAAAGAATAATAATGAAATGGACATCTTTATTTTCACCATCCAGCTTCTAAAAATAGAACATGATCACTGCCTTTGATATTTCTTATGTGCCCCCAATATTATGATAGAAGTAACTACTTTTGAATTTGCTTATAGTCATTTCTCTGCTTTTCTTTATATCTCTAAACAATCCCTGTCTCCTCATTTCTTAAAAATGGAGCCATACTGAATATGTTCTTCTGTTACTGGCTTTTCACTTTTCATTATGTGTTTCAGATTTATCCATGTTGATGCATATAACTGTAATTCAGTCATACTCACTGCTGTACCGAATTCAATTGCATGAATTAATTACAATTTATTTGCCATGTCCTGTTGATGGATACTTGAGCTGTTTACAGTTTTTTGCTTTGATGAATAATGCTGCTGTGAATATTTTCTTAAGTCTCCTGGTATACGTGTGCAAGAGTTATTCTAAGGTTTATATCTAGAATTGGTATTACCGAGTCATGGGATAGTCTCATACATAGTCAAGTACTACTACTGTGTAATACCAACTTGTTTTCCAATGTGATTATACTCACCTCTGTTCCCTCCAGTGGTACATAAAAATTCACAAAGCTGTGTAGCCTTCTGAACATCGTGGAATAGATTGCAGGCATTTTAAGTTTTGCCAACCTGGTAGGTGAACAATGGTATTTCTTTGAATTTTTAATTCACATTTCCTTGCTTACAAGAAAGACTGAGCATCTTTTCAAATGTTTATTTGCCATTCCCATTTCCTCTCCCAGGATTTTTTAAAAATTTTCTGTTGGGTTGTTTTTTTGTCTTTCTGATTTATAGGAGTTCTTTTTCCATATTCTAGATACTACCCTTATGTAGGTTCCATGTGCAGCAAATACCTTACCCGAGTTTTAGATCGTCGTTACATGGCTCGTCTTCATGAACCGATGTTCTTAATTTTAACTTAGGTGAACTTATTGATCCTTTCCTTTCCTCTTTGTTTTTGAATGGGTAAAGAAATTATTCTCCAATTTGGTGTCTTTAAATATCTTTTGTGACTTTTTTTTTCCTTATGGGTTTATGTTCCTTAGAATTTCACCTGACAGGATTCTGTGTGGCCTGATTTTAAAGTGCATCCTTCCAGAGAAGATAGGCTTTGCATGGTGGTAGAGGCATGGCTCATCCATTACCTCTTTAAAAGAAATTTTCAAAATAGGGACTTTGGGGCCACTCGATTTGTAAAAATTATGCTCTTTCTAACAAATTGGGCTTGGAGTTAGAAACTCACATGGGAAAGTTGTTTTCTCCTGTTTTCGTTAGGGCCAACATTAAGAGCAGCATGGACGTCTACCATCTCCCTTTGCAGGAGGCTCTGCTTCTCCAGGTCAGCCTCATGGGGGATTCCATCTTCCTATGGAGTTCTTCTGAATGACCTCCCTTCTGCTTGGGCCATAGGCTTCTGTCTCCTATTTCTTGCTCATTCAGTCTTTGAAAAATCAGTCTCTAGGCCGCCATGGCTTGGCAGATAACCCCAGAACTATTGTTGGCTTCAGTGCTGCTTACCCTACTGGATTCATCCTTTCTTGTCATTTCTGGCATCCCAGGAATTTTCTTCATTTCCCACTAGGTCATATTGGCATAAAATGATATATTTTTTTCATCTATCATTTTTGGTTATGTATTTCAGAGCTGTGTGTGTGTTATGTAAAGTTACTCTGCCATACTGCCGAAAACTAAACATACATGTTTTCCACCAAAGAACATTCTGTTATACTGAGATGAGCCTTAGCTTTATTCTCTGTGTGTGTGGTGTGTGTATGTGTGTGTATGTAAATGTATGTGTGTATTTATATATATAATAAATATATATATATCAGAAGGAAGACTGGGCAACCTACTTCTGTAGATATACCACCTTGGAAACCCAAGGTTGCTATGAGTCATAACCTACTGGATGGCAGTGGGAAAAAAAAAAGTATATATAGATATATGTATGTGTATGTAGATCTTAGATATAGAATTTAATACTGTTTATAAATAGTATCAGTAAATTTTTTTTTTGCCAATAAAAATTTCAAACCCACCAGCCACTCCTCAGAAGGAAGGTTGGGCAATCTACTTCCATGGTGAAACCACCTTAGAAACTCAAGGAGGGGTCACTGTGAGTCGGGGCCGACTCAATGGCACATAACAACAACAACAAAAATAAAAATTTTAGCTCAACACACAGAAAATATCAAATACTATAGGTAACATTATAACCTTGGAAACTGTCCTTCTTCTTTCCCCAGATACTACTTACTATGTAATGTCATAATTTCAAATTCAAGAGATTAGAGAGAGGAATAATGAAAAAAGAAAGAAACAACATAAAAAACCCAAAAACCTCATTTTATGGAAGCAGCTGATATTATATATTATAAAATTTCCATTCAGAAAACAAAGAATAAACCGTATTAACAAATACTTAAGCTTGGACTTGGTCACAGAAAAGAA
>NW_006921592.1:2630651-2679125 GCF_000298275.1 Orycteropus afer afer | reverse complement strand
TATTTATTCAATATATAATACTGTGTTTTTGAGGATAATCTATACTTTATTTACTCATTCATTCAATAGTATTTAATACCTAAAAAAAAAAAAAAAAGGCAAACAAAAGTTTCTAGGCTCTGTTGTGTTTATCATGTTCTTGTTCTCTTGAAATGTTTATCTGTTTAGAAGGAGACAGGAAAATAAGCAGGTAAATTCCCAGGATTTTAAGTAGGGGTGAGTGCTATGGAGTCATAGGGGACTGGAAGGACTGCTTTGGCTCATGGCCCGGGGAAGATTTCTGTGAGTAGTGTTGTTTGCACACTGAATTAAACAATGAAGAGAAGTCAGGACCATCAGGACAAGGGAGAAAAGCGCTCCAGGTAGGGGAAAGAGATTGACATTTATGTAAGAGAAGAAGGCCAGGGTGGCTGGAATGCAACAAACGAGAACAGAGTGGTACTAGATGGAATCTGAGAAGCGGACAGTGGTTTGATCATTTGGTAAGTGATTTTTATTACCTGTATTCCCAGTGAATTGAATACTGTTCGCCATGTTGACTTCTGCTTGCCTCTGTAAACTTGTTGCTACTCCTTGTGTCTAAGCTATTGAGTCCACTGAATGTCTTATTTCCTGCCCCAGTGTCCCACATTTATACCCTAACTCCTTCAGGCTGGAATGGTCATCAAAGCCAGGTTCATTAGTGATGTATTGAAGAATGAAAGTATTAATGGAATAGATTCTCTGGCTAGAGATTTTCCCTCTTTGTGGAAGAAAGATTCTGCAAAGTGAGCTTTGTACATGAAGGGCATATCACAGCAAGATTCTGGCTTCTAGCAACCAACAGATTGCAAATCTGAATAAATTGCATGCTCTCCCTTGGCTTAGCTTAATTTGAATTACTGTGTTCTAATATGAATGTTTTTGAACTATTAATCATGATTTATCAACAAGTTGATTGGAAAGCTGGAAAACCCCTGTCTCTGACCTGAAAACAACTTTCAGCACTGCAGCCCCTGCCAGGAGCTTATGGAAGGGAATCCTCATGATTTTAGGGGGAGTTGTCAAACCTCATAAATACACCCTTGATCTCATGGCTTATAGGTCTCCGGAAATGTTGGCACATAACTGCTCTTTTCTGAAACTCATGTGGCTTTTTCAGGATCTTAAGAAGCACTGGACGAAAGTTGCAGGCAATGATGAATTATTTTGTGTTGTGGCATTATAAATCTTCTGTTTTTGTAAGATGGATATGTCATTGTTTTGAAATGATGTGGCATAATGAGTTGATTACCTGCAGGGTGATTGTCAAGGGAAGTGTGGTCCTTGATGAGGCTTGCTTTTAAAACTCTGGTACAAACTCCAGCAGATGATTTAGGCTAGAAAAATAAGCAGAAACAAGTACATTATGTTTAGAGACTGGTGATGATGGTGTTTGTTCCCAGCAAAGAAAGTCTTGTATGACGTCTGAGCCCTTGAGGTGGCTTGGACCAGGCAGCTTGGGCATTATTTGATGGACTGAGTAGCCCTGAGATGAAATGCCTTTCATTCAACTTTGTTAATCCTGAGGGCATGCTGGGGCTGGCATTTTTCTTGAGATTGCCAAATGAAAGACTTGGCGGCTGAGAAGCAGAGCAAGTTGTTTTTGCCACATCATTCTCTCCATGGCAGCGCTTTGAGCTAATAAGCAGCTTTTCAACTCTGAGGCCTGTGCTGTTAGTTCAATGCTTTCTTATGTGTCTGGATGCACAAAAAGGAAGGAGGAACAAAAACAAGCAAAGTGAACAAGCATGCTTTTGGTGGTCTTTTCATAATGCAGCTATGGCCCTCTAGTGGGGTGATGGTAAAATGCATATGCTTTGAACAGGGAGCCTGGAAAGATTTACTTGTTTCTAACCATCAGACAAATGATACTTGTCTCTTGTTGTTGTTATGTGCTGTGGAGCCGGACCCGACTCACAGCGACCCTTCCTTGGGTTTCCGAGGCAGTATCACTACGGAAGTAGATTGCCCCACCTTCCTTCCGAGGAGGAGCTGGTGGGTTTGAACCGCCAGCCTTCTGGTTAGCAGTCAGGTGCCTTAGGCACTACACTACCAGAGCTCCTGATACACATCTAAACTCATTGCCCTTGAGTCAGATCCGACTCACAGCGACCCCTCCTTGGGTTTCCCAGGTAGTATCACTATAGAAATAGATTGCCAAACCTTCCTTCTGAGGAGGGGCTGGTGGGTTTCAACCACCAGTCTTCTGGTTAGCAGTCAAATGCCTTAGGCACTACACATCTAGGCAGGGTTAAATAGGGTTCTTTGGACCCTAATGCTTATGCAATGTCAGGAGGCCTGTTTTAGAAAAATAATACAAAATTTTAGGGTTTTTTTTTTTTTTTAATTCTACAAAAGCATGCAACTGAACAAGCACGTTACTAGGGTCTATCCCAGGCCTTTGCAAAGGGCCTGTGAAGTGAGGGGCCCTGAAGGCAAAGTTCATTCTTTCATGGAGACTCTGCCTCTGGATCTCCCTATCGTGGCTAATGTTTTTAAAAATATAAGTTTGGGAATTGAGATATTTTGGTCTAAATAGTTATTTTGGCCAGAATTACACCTTTCCTTTTTCTCTCTCTTTAAAATGTTATATTGTAGTAATAATATATATATAACAAAACATGGCCAGTTCAACCTTTTTGCATGTAGAATTCAATTACATTGTTTACTTTTCATCATGTGCAACCATGCTACTACCTGTTGCCAAATTATTCTCCCACCATTAACAGAAGCTCAGTGCCCTCCAAGCTAAGATTTTTCTCTCCTTTTCTCCTCTTCCTGGTAACCACTGGTAAACACTGGTTTGTGTATCTTTTCCTGTTTCATAAAAGTATATCACACAGTACTTGTCTTTTTGTGCATGACTTATTCCAGTCAGTATGTTTTCAGTGTTAATTCATGTGGTACCATATATCAGGATTTCATTTTTCTTTAGGGCAGAGTAATACTTCATTATATATATGTACCATATTTTGTTTATCCATTCATCTCTTTAGGTTGTTTCCATTATGCAATACAGAATTTAGTCAAACCAAACCAAACACTGCTGTCGAGTTGGACCAGACTCATAGCGACCTCCCCCCTTGGGTTTCCGAGGCAGTATCACTACGGAAGTAGATTGCCCCATCTTCCTTCTGAGGAGTGGCTGGTGGGTTTGAACTGCCAGCCTTCTGGTTAGCAGTCAAATGCCTTAGGCACTGTGCTACCAGAGCGCCCATACAGAATTCAGATTTTATTTATAATTCTTTATTTCTTGGGAATAGTTAATCTGGTCTTTTATAATGTTGCCAAGAGTAAGCATTCTTTTATTTTCCAGCTGAGCTCAAAAGTATATATATTAAATAACATATAGCCCATTAAAATCTTAATGGAGTTGTAGTAGGGTGCAGAGTTAGTAAAATTTAGTAGATAACAGTCCTCATTAACCTGAGAGAATATTTTAGTGGTCAGCGTGTTCAGTTGCACTTTGTTATCAGAACTACAGAAATGGATGAGTCTCATAATTGGAAAGGTTCACAGTGGCAATAGGCTCATAGATCTGCCCTGTAGGAAACAGAACCTGCGAGGTAGAGTGAAAATTTTGATTTAGTCTTGAGGCATAAAAATGTTAATCGTAGACAATACTTCCCCAAGACTAAGACTTTAAAAAAGCACAGTTTTGAAATAAAACAAGCAATCAACCATTTTCTTGAAATAACAGCACTTAACAACAGTTTTGTGCTAAATTACAAGATTTTTCTTAACAATAAAAGCTCTAGTAAAGTTACCTTCTAGAGAAAGTTATCAAAAGTGCTAGTTAAAGTACTAAATAAGCTCCTAAGTAGTGGCTTTTAGGTAGTTTGCTTTTTCAAATTGTTTAATTTTATAGCTAGGGTTTTCAGTATATAATGTGTAGCTTTAAGAAATATGCAGTCTTAATGACCAAAATAACCGTAAGCAAGTCTAACAATATAGAGTGTTTAGAATCAAATTCTGAGAGACAAAAGCTGAAAGACATATAATGCCCTCTGATCTAGCCCCTGTACCACTAGAAAGGTCAAGATTTGTGTTCTCTGTGTTTTCTTCACACATACTTATGTCTAATTATAAGGAAACAGTTAAATTGAATTTTTTGATCTCTTTGAACATTGAGGCACTCTACTTGAAGTATTAGAAACTCTGGACCAAAGTAACTGGCTATATTTTACATAGAAATGAAAGTTGGTTTCGTTTTTACAAAGATACTTGTTTCCATTTAAAGTCGAAAATAATCAGAGCTAACTTGTTTGTTTTTACCCTGTGTCAGGTACTGGTCCATGTATGGTTAAAGTGCTTACATTTCCTGTGTGTTACTTTCGTTCATCCTTATAACAACTCATTGAGGTTGATACTACAGATAAGAAAACTAAGGGCCAGGGTCCTTTAGCTAGCAAGTGGTAGAATTGGGGCTCAAACCCAGGCAGTTGGGCTTCAGGTCCTGGGTGCTTAACTATCATGATATGTTGCTTTTCTATTTGGAAGCCCTGAGGGAACTCACTGATGATTGGGCATCTGACAGATCACAATGTTAACATGAAGGGACATTAAAAAACTCCAGTTACCCTCCAATGAATTTGAAAACCTATAAGAACTGGGGAAATTTCTAGAAACACATGACCCACCTAAACTAGCACAGATTGAGGCAGAAAATTTGAACAAGCCCATAACAGAAGAAATTGAACAGGCCATTAAAAAAAAAAAAAAAAAAAAAAACAAAGCCCTGGCCCAGACTACTACCAAACATTCAGACAAGAGCTGATGCCAGTCTTAGTCAAACTATTCCAGAACACAGAAAAGGATGGAGTATTTCCAGATTCATTTTACAAAGCAAGCATAACTGATACCAAAGCCAGGCAAAGATGCTTCTAAAATGGGAAATTACCAATATCCCTCATGAATATAGATGCAAAAATCTTCAACAAAGTCCTAGCCAATAGAATCTAACACTATATAAAAGGAAAAATACATCATAGCCAAGTGTGATTCATACCAGGTATATAAGGATGGTTCAACATTAGAAAAACAATCGACATAATTTATCTCATAAATAAAACAAAGGAAAAGCACATGATTGTATCAATCCATGCAGTAAAGACATTTATTTGGTAAAATCCAACATCCATTACTAATAAAAACTCTAGCAAAATAGGAGTAGAAGGGAAATTTTTCAACATAATTAGAGATTTATATGCAAAATCAACATTCAACATTATGCTCAATAGAGGGGGACTGAAAGCATTTCCCTTGCAAATGGGTACCAGGCAAAGACGCCCTCTATTAACATAGTATTGGAAGTCCTAGTCAGGGCAATAAGGCAAGAAAGGGAAATAAAAGGCATCAAAATTGGTAAGGAAGAAGTAAAACCATCCCTATATATAGATGATATGATCCTGTTCATAGAAAACCCCGGAGACTCAGGAAGAAAACTAATGGAACTGATTGAAAGATCCACAGAAGTGGCAGCGTATAAAATTAACATACAAAATTCAGTTGATTCCTCTACATCAATAAAGAGATCTCTGAAAAGGAAAAAGGAAAGCAATACCATTTACAGTAGTGACCAAAAAGATAAAATACTTGGGAATAAATCTTATCAGGGACACAGAAGACGTATACAAAGAAAACTACCCAAAAGAGACCTACATAACTGGAAGAACATAGCATGCTCATGAATAAGAAGACTGAACATCGTGAAAATGCCAATACTACCCAAAGCAATGTATCAATGCAAAGCAATCCTGGTCCAGATTCAATCAACATTCTCAAACAATCACTAATTTTATGTGTGTCGAGGCCAGCACGACAATTCTAGAACAGGGAGTAAGAGAATGAGTTAAAAATAAGAGAAAAGTAAAAGGATGGGAACGGGAGGGACACTCAGAGCCATTGCAAAGCAGTGCCAATTTTATTATGATTATTCTCAAACTTATATACAAGTTTAACATGGGAAAAGTGCACAATTCATATGTCATACAATTAATCACAAGTTAATCAATATTGGGAAAAGTACATGCATACACAATTGGCATATTAAAATTTAAACTAACATTCCTGTTCCCATAATTCAAGTCACCACAACTCAAGTCACCTTAACTTCTTAAATTCTATACTCATTCTTCTATGTAACTATGTTCCCTAGAAACCTATGTTCCCTAGCAACTAGTTTAGATTGGCTTCCGCATATTCTGGGTTCAATCAAAGGTTATGCCTCTTTTGCACCTGCTGTTTCTCTGAACAACACAAGGGAGAAAATGGCTGATGGTGTTCTAAGAGCAGGGCTCAACCTTCAAGGACACTTAACAGCATCAACCCACAAGACTTAGGGCCCATCAGTCCTAGTCCTTATGGGGACACTAAAAGTATCAACCTATTTATGGGAGCCGTTGCTCAATTAGTCACTCACCATGTCCCATCAGTCCTTTAAGACTTAGGGCTCTCCACATATGTGTAAAAGAAAGAGACCTTGGCTAAGCATAATACTACTTAAGAGAACAAAGTAGGAAATCTCACACTTCCTTGTAGCAAAACCTAGTATACAGCTACAACAGTTAAAACAGCCTGGTATTGATACAGCGACAGAGACACAAACCAATAGAACAAAATTGAGATCCAGAAATAGCTCCATCCACCTGTGGACAGCTGATGTTTGTAAAAGGGGTGAGATCCATTAGATGGGGGAAAAGTCTCTCTTAAAAAAAACTGTTAAACAACACTGGTATAGGCAAAACTGGATATCCATTTGCAGAAAAATGAAACAAGATCCATACCTCACACTATGTACAAAAACTAACCCAAGATCATCAAAGACCTGAATGTAAAACCTAAAACTTATAAAGATCATCAAATTAAAAATGGGGGCAAACTTAGGGAACCTTAATTTATGCCATAAATAGACTACCTAAGCTAATAAAAAAAATGCACAAACAACAGAAGATAAACTAGATGCCTGGGACCTTTTTTAAATAATTCTCATATATATAAAAAGAATTCTCCAAAAGAGTAAAGATTGTAAAAAATATTTGGAAGTAACATCTGACAAGGGACTTATCTCTAAAATTTATTGAAAAACTTCAGCCCCTCAATATGAAAAACATAACAATCCAATTGAAAAATGAGTAAAGGACACGAACAGACATGTCACCAATGAAGACATTTAGGCAGCCAACAAACACACAAAGAAATGCTTGTGATATTAGCTATTACCTTCCATCAAATTGATTCCAACTCTTAGCAACCCTGTAGGATAGAATAGAACTGCCCTGTATAGTTTCCAAGGCTGTAAATCTTTATGGAAGCAGAGTGCCTCATCTTTCTCCCACAGGGATGTTGGTGGGTTTCTACTGCTGATCTTTTGGTTAGCAGCTGAATGCTTTAATCTCTTTGCCACCAAAACTCCTTCATTAGCCATTAGAGAGATGCAAATCAAAACAGCAATGATACAACATCTCACCCCAGCAATAATAGCTAAGTTCAACAAGAGAGAAAACAACAAATGCTGGCGAGGGTGTGGAGAGACTGAAGCTCATGGACTGCTGTTGGGATTGTAAAAATGGTATAACCACTGAGGAAAATGGTATGGCGGTTCCTCAAAAAGTTAGAAATAGAAATATCATTTGATCCAGCCATCCCACTACCAGGTATATACCCTAAGACATAGCCTAAGAGCCGAGTCACAGATAGATAAATCCACACCAATGTTCACTGCAGCACTATTCAGAAAAGGCAAGAGATGGAAACAATCTAACTGTCCATCAATGGATGAATGAACAAACTATGGTACACACACACAATGGGGAATACTAGGTAACATTAAAGAATAATAAAGAATCTGCAAAGCACCTCATGTCGATGGAATGCTAGGCAACATTAAAGAATAGTGAAGAATCCGTGAAACACCTCATAATGTAGATGAACTTGGAGGACATTATGCTGAGTGAAATAATTCAATCACAAAAGGACAAAATAGAAGTCCACTAGTATAAAAAAGGAGCTCTGGTGACATAGTGCCTAAGGCATTTGACTGGTACCCAGAAGGCTGGCAGTTCAAACCCACCAGCTATTCCTAGGAAAAAAGGTTGGGCAATCTATTTCTGTAGTGATAACACCTCAGAAACCCAAGGAGGAATCGCCATGAGTCAGATCTGACTCAATGGCAGTGGGTTGGGTTGGTTGGTATTATAAAAAGTCAAGGAAAGGCTTACACATGGAAAAAAGCATTCTTTGATGGTTACCAGGGATGGGAGTGGAGGGGAGGGGAAATTGCTAAGTAGGTAAGAGATGTATTAATTTGGGTGAAGGAAAAGGCAATATATAAACAGTGGATGACCAGCACACTATTACTAAGGAAAAAGAGTTCTTGGAGAGGGACACAAGAGTTACAGATCACAAAGGTAAACACAATTACATACATAAATCCCATATTATCAGTAATAAGAAATAATCTATGAGTAGATATATAGGTAGATGGGCAAGATGATCAGGTATGGATATGCAAGTGGGACTATACCCACAACCATATGTAGATTTGGCAGACAAAGTTTCTACATAGTACTTGTGTGTGTTGCAAAAATGCCCATGTACATAGTAGAGCTAACATGGCAGTTATGAAAAATTTCTTAGCCATAACCAAACTCCTTGAGGGAGTGGGGCATTGGGCCTGTGGGTTCAAGATCAGAGTCATAGGGAACATCATGGTGTATTGGCATAGCATAGTCCACAAAGACATTGTTCTTTATCTTTCTTCGATGAGTAGCAACTGGGATCTTCAAAGCTTGAGAGTGGCCATCTAAGGTGCAACTATTGGTTTCTTCTCGTACAGAGCAAAGAAGAGTGAAGAAAATCAAAGATGCATAGTAACAGTTAGTCTAAGGGACTAGTGGACCATGTGAACCTTAGCCTCCACAACTCAGAGACCAGGAGAACTAGAAGGCGTTCACCTATCAGAGCCAGCCACTCTGGAAGGGATCACAATAGAAGATCCTGGATAGAGTGGGAGAAAAATGTGGAACAAATCTCAAAATAATAAAGATGAAGCTTACCATTCTCATAAATACTGCTGGAACCCCCAAGACTATGACTCTTAGTAACTCTTCAAGCCTGGCAGTGAACTCGCCCCCGTGGCCCAACTTTCAGCCAAACAACTGACAAGCTTAAGAGGTGAACAATAACATCAGGGAGGTTTGCACTCCTTAGAACCATCAAATCTCAGAGATCAAAAGGGCAGCGTTTGCCTAAGGATAAAACTCAGAAGGCAGGGATGGATAGAAAGAAGAACAAAGGGAAATGTTAACCACAAGGAAGAAGTGTGAAGAGTGTTGTTACATTGCAACAATTGCAGTCAATGTCACAGAGTAAAATGTGCGTGGACTTTTGAATGGAAAACCAATTTAGTCTGTAAACGTTCTCAAATCACAACAACAAAAAAAAAACTGTTACTCTTGAGTTGACTCTGGCTCATGTGTGTCAGAAGAGAACTGTGTTCCATAGTAATTTCAATGGCCGATTATTATTATTATTATTATTTGTAAGTAGATCACCATGTCTTTCTTTTCAGGCAGCTGGTTGTTGTTGTTGTTAGGTGCTGTAGAGTTGTCTTCAACTCATAGCGACCCTTCATTATGTACAACAGAACAAAACACTGCCTGGTCCTGCACCAGCTTCACGATCCTTGCTATACGTGAGCCCATCTTTACACCCACTGTGTCAATCCATCTTGTTGAGGGCCTTCCCCTTTTTCATTGACCTTCTACCAAGTATGATATCCTTTTCCAGAAAATGGTGCCTTCTGACAACATGACCAAAGTAGGTGAGACAAAAGTCTGGCCATTTTCACTCCCAAAGAGCATTCCGGCTACACTTCTTCCAGGACATACTTGTTAGTTCTTTTAGCAATCCATGATACTTTCAGTATTCTTCACCAACACCACAACTCAAAAGCTTCAGCTGTTTGTTCGTCTTCCTTATTCATTGTCCAGCTCTCACCTGCATATGAGGCAATTGAAAAATACCATGGCTTAGGTTAGATGTCCCTTAGTCTTCAAGGAGACGTCTTTGCTCTTCAGTGCTCGAAAGAAGTCTTTCGCAGCAGATTTGCCTGATGCAACACGTCGTCTGATATGTTGACTGCTGCTTCCATTGGTGTTGATTTTAGAACCAAGTAATAGGAAGTCTTTGACAACTTTAGTCTTTTCTCCATTTATCATGATGGTGCTTATTGGTCCAGTTGTGAAGATTTTTGTTTTCTTTATATTGATGTGTAATCCATATTGCAGTCTTCAATCTTCATCAGTAAGTGCTTTAAGTCATCCTGAATTCCAGCAAGCAAATTTGTGTCATCTGTGTATCACAGGTTGTTAATGAGTCTTTCTCCAATCCAGATCCCATGTTCTTCATATAGTCAAGCTTCTTGGGTTATTTGCTCAGCATAGAGATTAAATAAGTATGACGAAAGAATACAGCCCTGATGCACTCTCTTCCTGATTTTAAACCATGCAGTATCCCCTTGTTCTGTTCAAACAACAGTCTCCTGGTCTATGTACAGGTTCCTCATGAGCACAATTCCAAAACCAAAAACCAAACTCACTGCCATCGAGTCGGAGCCGACTCATAGCATCCCCTTCTTGGATTTCTGAGGTGTTATCACTACAGAAGTAGATTGCCCAACCTTCCTTCCAAGGAGTGACTGGTAGGTTTGAACCACCAGCCTCCTGGTTATCAGTCAAATGCCTTAGACACTATGCCACCAGAGGTCCTAATTCAGTGTTCTGTAATTCCCACTCTTCTCAGTGTTATCAATACTTTGTTATGATACACACAATCGAATGCTTTTGAGTAGTCAATATAACACAAGTGCACATCTTTCTGGTATTCTTTACGTACAGCCAAGATCTGTCTGACATCAGCAGTGATATCCCTCACTCCACATCCACTTCTGAACCTAGCTTGCAGTTCTACAAGTTGTCTGTCAATATACTGCTGTAACCATTTTTGAATTATCTTCAGTAAGATTTTACTTGTGTGTGATATTAATGATACTGTTTGACAATTTCCACATTCTGTGGGATCACTTTTCTTTGGAATGGATACAAAAATGGATCTATTCTAGTCAGTTGGCCAGGTGGCTGTCTTCCAACTTCTACAGGCTAAAATTGGCTGAATGTGCAATCAAGATGTGTTAATTATCACTGGTGATTGGAATGCAAAAGTTGGAAACAAAGAAGAATCACTGGGAGTTGGAAAATATGGCCTCAGTGATAGAAATGATGCTGGAGATCACATTATAAAATTTGGCAAGACTAATGACTTATTCACTGCAAATACTTTCTTTCAACAACATATACAGCTATATATGTGGACTTTGTCAGATGGAGTACACAGGAATCAGATTGACAGTATCTGTGGAAAGAGGTGATGGAGAAGCTAAAACAAGGTCAGGAGCTGATTGTGGAACAGACCATCAACTGCTCATATGTTCAAGCTGAAGGTGAAGACAATTAAAACAAGTCCACAAGAGACAAAATATGACCTTGATTATATCCTTCCTGAATTCAGAGACCATCTAAAGAACAGATTTAATGCAATGAACACCAATGACTGAAAACCAGAGAAATTGTGGGATGACATCAAGAACATCATCCACGAAGAGAGCAAAAGGTCAATAAAAAGACAAGAAAGGAAGATAAGACCAAAATGGATGTCAGAAGAGATTCTGAAACTTGTCCTTGAATGGAGAGTAGCTAAAGCAAATGAAAGAAATGACAAGATAAAAGTGCTGAACAGAATATTCCAAAGATCAGCTCAAGAAGACAAAGTCAATTATTACAATGAAATGTGCAAAGACCTGGAGTTAGAAAACCAAAAGAGAAGAACACGCTCTGCATTTCTCAAACTGAGGTATGGTGGGCAAGGAAATTCTTTTTGAAGATGTGCCATTTATTCTGTGATTTTAAAAATGAAAAGGATCATATTTATCTATATGCTTATGTATTCAAGAATGTATGCATGAATGTGAGGGGAGGCCATGAGAAGAGCAAGTGCGAAGACCCTTAGTCAAAAGAAAAAAATAACCAGATATTTCGAGGACCTGCAAATAGGCCTTTGTAATATGAACTTAGGTTGGAATACAGAGTAGCCTGTATCTGATTCTTAGAGCAAACCTGATATTAAACTTTTACTGGACTCATCTAATTTTTGTACAGTTATTTTCTATAGAACCTGAGGATTATTTTATTATTAATAGTAGTACATTTTTTAAAAAGCAAGACTCAGCATTGTTTTTCAAATCTCTCCTTACCAACACTGAGTCTAAACCCTGAGTCTAAACACTGAGTCTAAACCCAATCTAAACCCTTTTCTTTCTTACAGATAATTCTTTGAGAAAGCCAGGTAGGGACCAATATTTTCAACTTTTCCCATCACTTTTCCTCCTAGGGTGTCACAGAGTCTCTAACAATCTTCCATGTCATGTTAGAAAAAAAAAAATCAGTTGCCATTGAGCCCATTCTGATTCATGGTGACCTCATGTGTTTGAGTAGACCTGTGCTCCATAGGGTTTCCAATGGCTGATACTTTGGAAATAGGGTCACCAGGCCTTTCTTCTGAGGATCCTTTGGGTGGACTTGAACTCCAAACCTTGGATTTCAGAACTAAACCCTTTAACCATTTGCACCACCAGAAATTCCCCATGTCACACTAGGCCTTCTTAATGGCTTGATCACCCTTCTTCTGTGACCCTTGTTCATTGTATCATTGTTAAAATAATAGTTTTAGGTAATTTTCACTTAGATTTTTTTTTTTTTAAAGTTTCCTTTTAAGCCTAGGATTAGTTTGTCTTTTAAAATACCTTATTTTTCAAAAGTGCCAGATAGACAAATATTTAACTACACTCTGAATTGCCTTGGAGAACCTCAAGAAGCCAACACACCTGTGAGGTCTGCTTTTAACTATTCATATTTGGTGATACATATTTTTTTTCATTGTAAATTTTTACCCAGTGGTTATTGCTCCAGCTGTTAATACTTTCACAGGAAGGGGTTACCTCCTCCGCCTTTGTGTGCAATTTGGGCTTAGTAGCTGGGCCAAAGGAAATATTTACAATAAAGGCCAATCTGTTAAAGAAACTAAGAACAATTCTTAAAGAAACTAAGTTGATTCTTTTCATTTCCATTAGAAGGTGTACTTCAGCAGTTGGAATGGAAAAAATAATGAGTTGTCGGTTTTAAGTTTCATGGGGAGGGAGCTTAAGGAATACACTTAATTTTTACTAATAAAATGATCAAAAAGTAGTATATTATTGTTTAACCTGCATTTCTTTGGTTATTTTCAGCACTGGCTATTTCTGTTTATATGCATTGGCCATTGACATTTTCATTATGCATTGCTGCTACTTGTCTCTTACCTGTTTTCTTTTGAGGTTTGATTTTCCTTATTGGAAATTCTCATGGATTGTCACAATAGCTGCAACAATAATAGGCTCAAACATACCTCAAACAATTGTGAGAATGGTGCAGGACCAGGCAGTGTTTCATTCCATCATACATAAGATAGATGACTTTGAGTCAAAGCTGACTCAACTGCAACTAACAACACTGATATGTAAGATTTTTATATATGTTACATATGTTGTTGTTATGTGCCGTCGAGTCGGCCCCGACTCATAGCGACCCCTCCTTGGGTTTCCGAGACAGTATCACTACGGAAGTAGGATTGCCCAACCTTCCATCCGAGGAGTGGCTGGTGGGTTTGAACCACCAGCCTTCTGGTTAGCAGTCAAGTGCTTTTAGCCACTATGCTACCAGAGCTCCATGTTACATATAGACATGTATATTACAATCATTAACCCTCTGTCATATAATTTCCCAGGTTGTTATTCCTCGTCAGATCTGTCAACTTTTATATCAAGTTGAACCATACACAACTACTGTTTTTCTTCATCAGACAGGATAAAAAAAACAGCATATACCCAAAATCAAACTCAACCATTGCCTCGAGTCGATTCCAACTTATAGTGACCTTACAAGATAGAATAGAACTGCCTCATAGAATTTACAAGGCTGTAGATCTTTACGGAAGCACACTACCTCATCTTTATCCAGCAGATGAAACTGACCTTTTGGTTATTAGCCAAGTGCTTAACCATTGTACCACCACCTGGCAAGTACATATAGTTCAAACTAAATAGTTGATGCTGTTCATGTCAGATTTAGAAAGTTTGTATTCACCCCAGATTATATAAAGTTTCATATGTACTTTTTTCCTCATGACCAATTGCCTATAATATTTATTCTTTTGTGTAAGAAATATGTGTTTCTTTGAAAATCAGCACTTTATTCCTCCTTGTTGTACTGAAAAGACAATTTGAAGGAGGTCTGGCTTTATCTGATCTTGTATATTTTCCTTTTGTTCTAATGCTGACATGATGTTCTTGCCTGGCGATAGCTTCTTTGAGATTCTGCTAAGGATTGCCCCTCTGGAAAGGCGCCTCTGACCCTTTCAACTTGGCTAGGTGCTAATGCTTTGTGTTCTGTGGGCCCCTGTGTGTACTTCTCTCCAAGAGTTTACTACCACTTCTGGGGTTGTTGGTTTCTCTACCTCCCATCTAGAACCATACTTGATTTCCTTCTGTATTGGTTCCCTAGTGCTACTATAACAATAATACAAGTGGGTGGCTTGAACAAACAGGGATTTTTTCTGTTACAGTTTAGGATACCAGAAGTTGGAGTTCAGAGTCCTAGCGTTAGGACTGGGTGAAGTTCAACTTGGGCTTCAGCTCTGCCTCTTGCTCTAGGCCCACTGAAACTGCGGGCTTCTCTTAAATCGAGCAGCTGCTGGCTGCTGAAGCTGACAAACCCAAGGTTGACAAGTAAAATCACACACTCCCAAGTTATCAAGCAACATGTCAGGCCACTTAATCAAGTGCAGAAACAGTCCCAAGATTGGCAGGCAACATGGCAGGCTGCTGAATGAAGACAGCTACCTGCAGAAGCCAAATGTACCAAAAAGTTCAGAGACCTTTCTCAAAGCTTCTTTTTACATACCGGAAGCAGACCACATCCCTAAGGCAGCTACTCAGGTGTTCACAGCAGATTCCACCATAGAGCTGATTACCAGTCTAATCATGTGGAATTACTATAACCACCTGCCCAGCCTCTTAAAACCAGGCCCAGCCAAGTTGACAAAAAACCTTAACTACCACACCTTCTGAACCCTAGGATCTAGGACAATGCTTGTCTCCTTATAGGCCCCCAGTTTTTGCTCCTTTTACCTGAATTGAATTAACTGAGCAAAAGTTTCCCATGGACCAAAGGACCAAGTAGTTATTTTCACTGCTTAGGGTTATGAGATACAGATCTGAGCCACCGCCTAGGCACCAGCACGATGAAGGAAAAAATAGGAACCACCAAGAGAAAATGGGTTGACTTGAATGTCATTGTTCTCCTATACTCCTAATAATTTGGTCCCCTTGCTTGCCATTCATTTTCCTTTTTATGCTTTCAAAACAATCTCCTGCCTTCCAATTATAATCTCTTAACTTGTCTCTACATCCTCTTTTCCTGAAATTCATCTGTGAAGTGTAATGTTTAACTGTTTCATGTGTAGGTGGATTACACTTCGATGAAATAGTTTCCTATCTGAATATTTTACTCTTCATATTACTTTAATAAGGGCTAGTTGATTGTTGACAAATGTCACTGAAAAAGCCATATAATTATATGCAGGCAAAGATCACAGACATTTTGTATTTGGGAAGATGCCCTGCATTATAGCTGAGCATGATTTGATTTGTAAATAAATTCTTTGATGGGAGAAGAAAGGTATGGGCTTCAGAGTCAGAAAAACCTCTTACCATGTCTGCATTGGTTACTTCAAGGTCTTTGAGATAATTACATTGCAAAGTTTATTTAAAGAGTCTAGAAACAAAAATGGAAATCCTTACAACTGGACAAATAAGCAGCATCACGATAAATGGAGAAAAGTTTGAAGTTATCAAAGATTTCATGTCACTTGGTTGCGTAATCAACACTCATCGAAGTAGCAGTCAAAAATCAGATGGCATGGCACTGGACAAATCTGCTGCAGAAGACCTCCATAAAGTGCTGAAGAGCAAAAATGTCTCTTGGAAGACTAAGGTGTGCCTAACCCAAGCTCTTTCCCAGTCCTATTTTGAGAGCCTTCTAACCTAATCGGACTGTTCATAAAATTGCACAGTAATGTATCAAACAGTGTTTCTTTGCTATTCATAAGGTTTTCCTTGGTCAATTCTTTGAGAAGTGGATGGCCTCTTCCTTCTTCCAAGTCTGTCTCAGTCTGTAAACTGGGATGATACCTGTGTGCCACATGCATCCCGCTGGGTTTAAAACTCCAGTGGCTCAGCCTCAAAACTCACATCAACACGTCACCATGGTAGGACAAACCGACAGACAAATTTGTCTCCCTGTTGGAAACCTCTTGTACCACCCTTACCTGGGTCCTTGCGGCTGACTGCTCTTCTGTCCAGGTTCCTGGGTCTTTTAATCTCCTTGCTCCAGCTCTCCCACCCTGCTGCTTTGGGTGTGCCTGGTGCAATGAAAGAATTGGCGAAGAAGAAGGCTCTGGGAATTGACGGATTACCCATTGAGATGTTTTAACAAACAGATGCCCCATTGAAGGCACTCACTCAGTTATGCCAAGAGATTTGGAAGACAGCTACCTGGCCAACTGACTGGAAGAGATCCATATTTGTGCCCATTCCAAAGAAAGGTGATCCCACAGAATATGGAAATTATACAACAATATCATTAATATTGCATGAAAGTAAGATCTTACTGAAGATACTTCAAAAATTGTTGCAGCAGTATATTGACAGAACTTCCAGAGGTGCAAGCCAGATTCAGAAGAGGATGTGGAACAAGGGATATCATAGCTGTTGTCGGATGGATCTTGGCTCAAGGCAAAGAATACCAGAAAGATGTTTACTTGTGTTTTATTGACTATGCAAAGGCATTTGATTGTGTGTATCATGACAAATTATGGATAACATTGAGAAGAATGGGAATTCCCGAACACTTGATTGTACTCATGAAGAACCTGTACCTTTGACCAGGAGGCTGTCCTTTGAACAGAGCATGGGGACACTACATGGTTTAAAATAAAGAAGGGAGTATGTCAGGGTTGTATCCTTTCCCCATACTTAATCAATCTATATGCTGAGCAAATAAGCTGAGAAGCTGGACTATATGAAGAAAAACGTGGTATCAGGATTGGAGGAAGAATCATTAACAACCTGAGATACACAGACGATACAACTTTGCTTGCTGAAAGTGAGGATGACTTGAGGCACTTACTGATGAAGGTTGAAGAATACAGTCTGCTGTATGGATTAGGTCTCAATATAAAGAAAACAAAATTCTCACAACTGGACCAATGAGCAACATCACAATAAATGGAGAGAAGATGGAGGTTGTCAAAGAATTCACATTGCTTGGTTCTATAATCAATGCCAATGGAAGCAGCAGTCAGGGCATTAGACGACGTGTAGCATCGGGAAGGTCAACCGCGAAGGAACTGTTTCAAGTGCTGAGGAGCAAGGATGTCTCCTTGAGGACTAAGGTGTGCCTGACACAAGCCATGATATTTCCAATCACCTCGTATGCATGTGAGAGCTGGACAAAGAATAATGAAGACCGAAGAAGAATTGATGCTTTTGAGTTGTGGTGTTGGAAGAATGCTGAAAGTGCCATGGACTGCTAAAAGAACTAACAGATCTGTCCTGAAGGAAGTACACCCGAAATGCTCCTTGGAAGCAAGAATGGCCAGACTTTGTTTAACCTATTTTGGTCATGTTGTCAGAAGGGACCATTCCCTGGTGAAGGATGTCATGCTTGGTAGGGTAGAGGGTCAACGAAAGAGGGGAAGGCCTTCAATGAGATGGATTGACATGGTGGCTGCGACAATGGGCTCAAGTATAGCAGGGATCATGGAGCTGGTGTGGGATCAGGCGGTGTTTTGTTCTGCTGTGCATGGGGTCGCTATGAGTCAGAAATGACTCGACGGAACCTAACAACAACAACAAAAACAACAACCCAAGCAGTGGTGTTTTCAGTAACCTCATATGCATGTGAAAGTTGGACAGTGAATAAGGAAGACCGAAAATGAGTTGATGCTTTTGAGTTGTGCTGTTGGCGAAGACTACTGAAAGTACCATGGACTGCTAAAAGAACTAACAAATCTGTCTTGGAAGAAGTGCAGCCACAGTGTTCCTTGGAAGTGAGAATGGCTGGACCTCACCTCACCTACACTGGTCATGCTGTCAGAAGGGACCATTCCCTGGAGAAGGATGTCATGCTTGGTAAAGTGGAGGGTCAGAGAAAAAAGGAAAGGCTCTCAAGATTGTTTGACACAGTGGCTGCAATGACGGGCTCAGGTATAGCAAGGATTGTGAGGCTGGTGCAGGACTGGGCAGTTTTGTTCTGTTGCACATAAGGTTGCTATGAGATGGCACCAACTTGATGGCACTAGCAGCAACAACAGAATTTGGTAGAGGAACTCTGGTGGCACAATAGTTAAGAGCTTGGCTGCTGATAGGTCAGTGGTTGGAACTCACCACTCTCCACAGGAGAAAAAAACCTCATAATCTTCTCCCATAAAGATTTCAATGTAGGAAACCTTATGAAGCAGCCCTGCTCTGTCCTATAGGATCACTCTGAGTCACATTCGACTCAATAGGACACAACAACCGTGACAAAGTTTAGTGTAATTCAACAAAGCTCATTTTCCTTTCCCCTTTTACTCTTCTAATATCTGAGGATATCTTCTAATACCAAAGAGCTCTGGTAGCATAGTGCCTAAGACATTTGACTGCTAACCAGAAGGCTGGCAGTTCAAACCCACCAGCCACTCCTCAGAAGGAAAGTTGGGCAATCTACTTCCATAGCAATCCTCTGAAACTCAAAGAGGGGTCACTGTGAGTCGGGTCCGACTCAACGGCACATAACAACAACAAAAACAATATCAGTTTATTTTGCCTGCTCTCAGCCACACGTCTGCTTTACCTCTCTTCTCAGCTTGTGAGACACATGTATTTAATATCAAGGTAAAACTTACTTAGTTTTACCTTTTTCTTAAAAAAATTACATTCATGAGTTTTGAATGATTTAGAGTGCTGATCTTTTCTACTAAAAGGAAGTCATAACTCATGTATATATTCTTCACAAAGTCATGATTAAAGCAGTTAATCTATCTTGTGAGATTTGTTCTTATTTTAAAGAAATGGACCACCGCTAAATGAAACCCATTCTGTAAATCTATTAGTCTGGTAAAATGATGTTCAGAAAGAGCTCCTTCATAGATCTTGAAACAAATATAGCAATATAGCTATTTTTTTCAGCCCTCAGAAATTATTTCTCTTCTTTTTTTAAATTGTGGTTTGAAAGTTTACAGAACAAAGTCACTTTCCATACAGCAGCTCACATACACTTTGTCTCATTGTAGACATTGACTACAATTTACCTCAATGCAACAGCTCCCCTCCCACTTCCTCCTGATAGTTACTTCTTCCCTGTGTCCTTTCCTCCCATGCACTCCTGCCCCCCAAGCTATCTCCCTGTGCATACACAGTCCTTACACAGCGCTTCTATTCTCCCATGATTGATCTTTTTAAGGAGTGTATCCACCTAATGTAAATGTTCAGCTCATATGCCTGTCTTTTGTTTGGCTGGAAGTCACAGGAGTGAGTTCAATTCCAGACCTGAAGGGCAACTAGGGGCCAGAGTCTCAGGGGTTCCATCAGGCTCTATCAAATCAGCAAACTTGGTCCTCTTTTTTAATATATACATATATAAATGATTTTGAGTTTTGTTCCACATTGCTCTCCCATTCTGTCTAGGATCTTCTACAGAGATGCCCCTCCACGTGGTTGACAGTGGTAGCCAGGCACCATCTAGTTCTTCTGGGATCATAGTCTTATAGGCTGAGGATTGCATGGTGTACTAGTAGCTTGGACTAATTTTTTCCATGTGTCTTTGGTTTTCTTCATTCTTCCTTTGCTCTGGATGAGTCTAGATGACCTCTTGCAAGCTTTTAAGATCTGAGTCTCTACTCGCTAAAGTAGGATGTTGAACAACGTTTTTGTGTAGTATGTTATGCCAATTGAGCTTGATGTCCCCTACAACTATGGTCCCGAGCTCACAGGTTGAACTACTCACTCCCTCTGGATAGCTGACTGTGGCCAAGAAGTGACTACAACCTTATTCTTTCACAGCTCTACTATATACCTGGGAATTCTTACAGAACATACAAATGCGCTTGTAGAAATATTGTTTGCCAACAATATTTGGTCTTGGGCACATTCTTCCCTGTATGGGCATACTTAATAGTTCAGCTATCCACCTATCTAGCCACCTATATATCAATGTTTGCTTTCACTGACAACAAAGTACTGTATGTGCAAAAGGGTTCATCTTTGCTGTCTGAACCTCCCACACACCAGAGAAGAGGAAGAGTCTTCATCTTCCTCAGTGCCACCGTATTGATCACTCATATTTTGTACATTGCCCTTCTCTTCATCCAAATCAATACTTATTTCTACCTATTTAACAGTGTTCCCTCCCCTCACTTCCACTCTCACCCCTGGTAACCAAGAAAGAAAATTCCCTTCTATATGTAAACCCTTCCTTGACTTTTTACAGTAACAGACTAATACAATATTTGTCCTTCTGTGATAGACTTAATTCACTCAGCATAATCCCCTCCAAGTTCATCTACATTATGCGGTGTTTTGCCAGTTCTACGTTATTCTTTAGGGTTGTACGGTATTCCAATGTGTATGTACCATAGTTTGGTTAACCATTTTTCTGTTGATGGATGCCTAGGATGTTTCCATCTTTTGGCTATTGTAAATAGTGCTGTGATGAACATGGGTGTGCATATATCTGTTCTCATCCTGGCTCTTATTTCTTTAAGACATATACCTAGCAATGGGTCAAATGGTATTTCTAATTCCAATTTCTTAAGGAATCACCATACTGCTTTCCAGTGGTTGTATCAAGAAGTGAGATTTTCTTGAGTGCAGTTCAAGGGCAAGGGCAAATGCAGAATAAGGTGATGAGGCGGGTCATCACATTGAAATTTCTGCTATCTGAAAGAGAAATGGAAAGTAGGGATGGGCAGTGCTACTCAGCTTTATTAAATGTCCCAGGTCATTTTTTAAAAATTATGTATTAAATGATGAAGTTATCTCAGTTGGCTCAATGACAGTCACTATTATTGTGCATGATTATTTAGATATGAAAGATTGTCTTGAACATCACTACTTAAAATTACACTAGAGCTATGTAAAATTGCCTGTGAGCTTAAGTGAGGCATAGAACTGTATATAAATTATTTCTAAGTGACAATGTGTTTAGGATGCAAATTAGTTGGGGAGATTTATTTGCTTTTAAAATAGCCTTTCATTTTACAACATTCAAATTGAACATTATTCATATCATATAAAAAACTTAAGTCATTGCTATTTCCTTTTTCTCTCCTACCCTGTTAATCAATGACTAAATATAATGTTTCATACTGTAAGATATCATTTAGATCACATTCATCCCATGTGACACAGATTAATTGCTCTTTAACTCAGAGTATTTCGAGAACACGATAAAAGCTGTCTTCTGTCTCCCTCAACTCTCTGCCATTGACTTGGTCCTGACTCATAGTGACCCCTCCTTGGGTTTCCAAGGCAGTATCACTATGGAAGTAGATAGCCCAACCTTCCTTCCAAGGAGTAGCTGCTGGGTGAACCACCAGCCTTCTGGTTAGCAGTCAAATGCCTTAGGCATGTGTGTGTGTGTATCCCCAAAACATTAAACATCCCTGAAATCCATCATCCTAGGATTCCATGAGCCCAAGTTGAAAATAACTTTTTGTAGACCATTAAAGCTCATTGTTAGACTTCAATGTCTGTGACCCTGTAATGTTTGTTGTTTACAACTTCATTGTTCAAATCACTAAATTTGGTCATGCTCTTTGATTTGTTCCTCTGATTTTTCCAAAACTTTCCACTCATACTTGTCTTTTACATCAAATGCAAATGGTTCATCATGGACTCTTAAATACCAACACAAATAAAACTGGTTTTATTGAAGAATATAGCCTATAGATGAACCAGCATAGAAAGGCATATACATGCAGTCTAATAACAGTAGAAATATGCATATTTGTATATTTCATCTAGAACAAGAAATGCACCATTTACCATTTTTCATGCTGTTCTCATCTTCCTTTCTATGTAGGCCCGGGGCTGGCCTAAACAACACATATAATAATGCCTGTCAGACATGTATGTGCCTAGAGCAAGTAACCTGAGCTTTGCCCTGGGCACAAATATTAAGAAGGTGCAGACATTTCAAATAAAGATGTTTAGAGATTCATTACCTTCCCTAAGTGGTCCAAATCCACATGGGCACAACATGCTTGGAGATTCCTAGAATCTCAAACAACTTTCCTTTTGACTTTATACCCTTCTGTGGATTATTTCTCAGACAAACAGTAGAAAGGCCTACAAGCAGAACACCTGCCCTAGGGAGATGCTCCCACTGCCCTACGGAGATGCACCCCTTAGATCAATGAACTGTGAGAGATCAAAATGGCAGCATTTGCATGGAGGGAAAACTGGACAGACAGAAATTCATAGATAAGTAAGACACAGGGAAGGGGTAGTCACAAGGAGAAGATGGGAGGAGAGCTTTTTATTGTTGGGATTGTAATTGGGGCATGAAACCAGATGTGCATGAACTGTTGAGAGTAAAATGAATCTTCTTTGTAAATTTGCACCCAATCACAATAAATCACTATATATATATATATATATTTTTAAAGAGAGAATAATTATACCTTATCATGTTACCACTTAATGACATCAGCTTGGCCTGCCATTGCTGTTTTCTTTTCCAAGAGATGAAAGGGAATAGAGATTCTATTCAAAACAGAATGTTAGGTAAGCAGTCAGGTGGCAGGGCCATCTTTTTCTTCTAACATTGTCATGGTCCTTGTCAATACCACAGTGTAGAAATTAAGGCTTGACCCTAGTCAATATTGTAGAAGAACTGTATAGATGGAATTGAACAAGAATAAGATGAAGAAGGAGAGCTTAGAAAAAGTCAAATTTGGATTTCTCCTTTGAATGCTAGGATTCAAATCAAGGAACAATATTACCAAAAAATTTAAAAATGGTTTAATACAATTTCCATATTAAAACCAATATACATTTTTTAGATCATGGCACCTGATTTACATTATTAGAATCATACATCTGAATTCTCTTTAGAGATTGCATAATAAGTTAAGATTCAGTAATGTAACCATGTAAGTATATGATCAGACAAGATGATAAAATAAATATTATTAGAGAATTAAAAAATTAAAGTCATTAAAAATAATAATGTTTATGGCTCATATTACAAATGGGCCAATTTCACAGCATGGGACTCCAGGAATAAACTAAGTAAACACAGTGATCCTGTTGTAGTGGGTTTACTGGGTTTCATCTTTTCATCATAGATTATAAACCCTGAGTCTGTTTCATCTTTGTATCTTCCAAGCTTTTTAAGTACTTATCAAATGAATAAATATATGGGTGAGTGAATAAATAAATGCTTTATTACCTAAATATATAAATACACCAATTACTGGTATTTCTTTCTGGAAAAAAATGGACAGTATGCTCTTTTGGGTATTGTGTATTGTATTGCAAATAGACTTTCCCTTTTTTTTTTAGACCTATTACATTAATGCACACGTTTGTACTTTTAAGTTTTCTTACTATTTAGAATCTAGGTATGGTGAACATGAAATCACTTTAACAAAGTGTCAGTGTTTCCTCCAATGCTACTTCTACGTTCTTGATATTTTATCTTTTTTGGGGAAAAAAAAAAAAAAAAGGAAAAAAGCAACACTCTTTCCATTCCACACCTGGGCACAGTTTTGAATATATGCTCTCTCCTTTCAGTTTACTACCTGCAGAGTTCATTTGCCAAGATTCCTTTCAGGTAAAAGTTTTGCTTTTCTAAGTTTTGAATAAAAAGGCATTCCTTCTGTCACCCAAAGTTAGTTCTCAGACTATCCAGCTAGCAAGACAAAAATGATATGTGTGGAACTCAATTTGTTCTGCATAAAAGAATGGCAAGAGCCACTAGTCAGGCTCCTTAGGGATAAAGAAAGATTAGGTATTTCTTTTTTTCCCTCCTCCTTTCATATCCCTGCTCACTCCTTTCTTTCTTTCTTCTTCCTCTTTTTTTTTTTTTTTTTTAATTCAAGAAGACAGTTTATGTTACTGTCCATCAAGTGGAAAAACATGACCTGACTTGGCTCCATGTGTCTGAGACTTTGTGTTGAGGGCTGCTAGGACAACAGTGGCACCTCCCATTGAGAACTACCATGAAGGTATGCTTGTCAGTTCAGTCATCACCCGAATCAAACCAGGCTCCCCTGGGAGCCCTGTGTAACTCTTTAATAGTCTCCTAACTTCTTACCCCCAGCCATTCTTCTGCTCTTAAGAAGAATCATGTTCCTTATTTACAGAGTCTCTTAGATGCATACTTATCTGTTTTTTGTAGAATAATCTCAACTTCCTTCATCCGTGCTCCTGATGATCTGGTGCCAAGTTTACGTCCACAGTAGAGAATGCCAAAAAAATGTGTTAGTTCTAAGGATATGTCACCATTTCCAACTGTGATTCTCTAAATTCAATATTAAATCTTTGGAAATAAGCTTAATAATTTTGAAGATAGAAAATCTTCATTGTTTGTACTTTAGGATAGGAAAATGGGAAAACACATCCTACTCCTTTTTTAAAAAAGAAAATATTTCTATGTCAGCCAGTACTCATTATATTACTAATATTCATTGAAAAGTGTAGGGACAATACGATGCCTATAAATCTTCTATAAGGAGCTCTGGTGGCATAGTGGGTAAGGTATTTGGCTGATGACTTTAGCAGCTCAGACCCACCAGCTGCTCCCACAGGAGAAAGATGAGACAATATACTTCTGTAAAGATTTACAGCCTTGGAAACCCAGTGGAGATTGCTATGAGTCAGAATCAACTTGATGGCAATGAGTATTTTATAAGTCCTCTGTAAACCTCCCAAAACTCATCTCCCAACAAAAGTTTTATTTTTGAAGGCAAAAACATGAAAAATATACCCCATATCAAATTTAAGAGAGCTGTATTTTATTCTTTCTAATTTTGATAGGAATTTAACCCATTAGATGTTTTGTGTTCTTGCTAGTATACAGATACCAATATACTTCTGAAAGCAGCATGACTGGAAAGTCATACCATACAGGAATGTATTGCGGGTGTGTTAGGATGGGTGGAGTGTGATACTGCTTCATTGTTGAGAGCTGTGATTAAACGGGCACTTTCTGCAGCTCTGACTTTGTACAGATGGCAGGACCAAAGCCAGAAGGACAAAGAGCTTTTTGAAATGGAGCCAGGAAACAGAGCCAGTTTTCTCCACATTAAAATACACACTGTGGAAACTGGAGTTAGGTATGCTGTAGGTATGTGGATTGTTTAGCCATATTTTTGATCATAGAGATGTATTTTCTTTGTCTTCTATATGCTTTTGAAGTCTTAAAGTATGTATCTATATAGGCTTTTGAAAGTATGTGTTTTGTGTAACAAAGAAAATGGCTGGATACCAGGTTTTCCCTGCTTTAGGCTCTTAGAGGAGCTTTGGGTAGCTTAGGTGCAAAGCGTTCAGGTAGCCTAAAGATATAACCACAAGCTTCCCTAGATTAAAGTTCTTTAACTTGTTTTCCCACTTCATTATAAATAGGTATTTATCTTTCTCCTTTTTCCTGGTGATTACCTCATTTACTTTGACTCTCGTTCCCTAGTATTTCTCCAGTATTTTCTTGTTTAATAAATTCCTTTTCTCCATACCTTGTACATTGCTACTAGAGCTACTTGTTCACTGGCCTGAAATCTTACCTGCCAGTGCTAATCACGCAAAACACATTTACGCTGTCTGCAGTTGAGAACAGGGAGTGTTGCCTGTGGGGTAACTGAAAGCCCTGACTCTCCTCACTGAAACAAACACTTACTTCTTTAATCTTGCATGGCAGTTGAGGCAGGTGAGTCACCAGATTTGTTAGGAGAGGAATTCAATGAACCAACCTCCTATATAGAAGAGAAGGAGCTCTGGTGGTATAGTAGGCAGGGTATTTGGCTGCTGAAGGTCAGTCTTTCAAACCCACCAGCAGCTTAGTGGGAGGAAGATGAGACAATCTCCTTCTGTAAAGATTTAAAGCCTTGGAAACCCTGTAGGGGTCACTATGGGCTGTATTTGACTCAATGGCCATGGGTTTGGTTGGGTTTTGTATAGAGGAAGATCCTCAGCAAGATGGATTGTTAGTGGCTGTAAGAATAGTCTTAAACATAGCAACTGATGTGAAGGTGCCCCAGGAGTGGGCAGTGGTTTGTTCACTTTGAGTCAGAACTGACTCAGTGGCATTTAAGAACAACCTGTATAGCTTGGAGAAATAAGTGAGATCATATTTTTTACCAAGTGGAATTATTCTTTTATTCGTATTTATTGAGCATCTACTCTAAATATCCTGATTCCAGGCACAACCACTTTGTAGTTGGGTGGTCTTACTATCATTAGCCATAAAGAACGTTATTCATTTGGATCTCTTCAGTTCCTTTTTGTGCTGTAAAAGACTAGCTGTTTATTCTTTTGACTCCCATGCCCCATTCTCTCAGCTCACTGGCCAAAGATTAGTCTTCTTTTCTGTAAGGTAATTTCAACCTAAAGAGAAAATGTAGACTTTTTATTTCAAATGAGATCATTTTGCTCTGTTGTTTTGTTAAAGTGCTGAGATTCTGGTCATGGATCACTGACTTGGGTGAGAAATGTGTTCAGTTTTCTTCTTAAACCAGAAATACCTGCCATGGCCCTAAAAACATTTCAATGGTAATAGAATGTAGAGGAGAAAAATATTCATATTCTTTGATCCCAATCATGTATACAAAATTACCCTTCTCTCTAGGTCTAATGGTTTGATGTGACATTCTTAGTTTTTTTTTTTTTTTTCCTTAAACTTAAGAATAGGACTACTCGTGCTTTATAGAGCTTTGTGTATAATGTAATAGATACTCAAATATAAATCCACTGTAATTTGTGCATGTCTTTATTATTTAATGGGAGCTCTGGTAGCATAGTGCCTAAGGCACTTGACTGCTAACCAGAAGGCTGGTAGTTCAAACCCACTAGCCACTCCTTGGAAGGAAGATGGGGCAATCTACTTCCGTAGTGATACTGCATTGGAACCCCAAGGAAAGGTTGCTAACAACAATTATTATTTGACTTGTTTTCTGTAGTTGGAATGTACTTCTATTATAGAATTAAAAACCCATATTTTGGTTCAGTCTCCACCTATGCCCACCCCTAGTATACCCTGCACACTATGCTGTTAATCACCAGTCAGTATACCATATTCTTTTATGCCTTTACTCTCTCGTACATGTGGTTTGCTCTGCCTGAATTGTCTTCTAGCCTTACTTGTCTCATTAATTCATATTCCTCTTTTAAAACTCAGATCAAATGTCAGATCCAAAATCTTCCCCAGTTCCTATAAATAAATCCAGCTCCTACCTTCTAGTATGTTCCCCAGTTCTCTACTCCAGCCCATGCTAGCATATCTAAACCTCCCTGAAAGCCTTTTGCTCATATGAGGTCACTATGAGTCAGAAGCCACTCAACTGGAACTGGAAATAACATAATTGCTTGATTACATATCTCAGTTCATAGTCCTAGATATAGCATAAGCTCAATAAATGTTTATTCTCTTAACCAATCAATCCAAAACTAGTGTAAACCAGTGTACAGTATTTTAGTGTTTCCCAGAAAATAGGCTTCTCTGTCATTTACTCATCAGAATCCTATAACAGCCTTGAGCAAAAGAGCAACTTAAGGGTGATTGATCTCAAGGGGTTTAAAACGCACTGATATGAAAAAAATCTTTGCCTTTTCTCTCATACCCTAGAAGCGATAGGCACAGTAATCAGGAAGTTTGCAGGTTCATTTTAGTTAGGTGATAATTGTCTTCATTATATCTTACCCATGAAGAATAGCAGAAATGATGCATACAAGTTGTCATCTGTCATGTCTGTTTAAGTCATGTGATATCAAACAAAGATGGTATCTCCCACTTGTCTCTCTGGGCATTTTTTTAAAAAAATAAATGTACTTAATAATAACATCCAAGGGGTGAGTCTTGACCCTAAAGTGGGAGGCTGGCTGTGGACTTTTAGGTCTTGAGGAGGGAGTGGCTGAGATGATAGGTAGAGTGAAAATTCTGTGACTTTCGAATCTCTCTGTGGCCTGGAAGAGTGCTAGGATAGAGCAGTAGTACAGAGTACTGATGGGTGGTATTAGCCATTTGCTTCTCCATGCATTCTGTCATTCGTTTGAGAAACATGTACTGAGCTTTCCATATGGGCAGCCACTGTCCCCGATGTCTGAGCCACAGTGATGAAAGGATCAGAAGTAGGTCCTGACCGCATTTTGCTTCCAGTCTAGAAGGGAAGAATAACATCTCTTGATTAATTTATTTACTAACATTTTTTATAAATGCTACAAAGTAATATCTTAGGGTATTACAAGAGCATCTAGTGGTGAAAGGGGATGTGTTAACTTAGGGCTCTTAGGGCTCTTAGGAAGCCTTTCTAAGAAGGTGACATTTAAGCTGCCATGAAATGTAAATACATGGTGGCCAGGCAAGGGATTGACAGGGTGAAGAGAGAGGCAGGTAGAGATGGATGTACTATATTGTCTCTCGACATGAATTTGCTGCAGATTAACAGGGTTAGCTTGCTTTCTTTGAAGTTCTGTGAAACTGAAATGAACTTTTTCAATTTGGGCTAAATTTTTTTTTTTTTTTTTGGTGAGGAGGTTAGAGACGTCTTTCCAAAGATTAAAATGATTAATAAAAACATGGAACACAGTAAACTATTTTATTCATTCCTATGCTCGTTTTGCCACTTATGAAGAGAATAAGAAAGGAAAGAAAGAAATATAGAGAAAGGAGGAAGTAGAATCTCAGAAGGAAGTGCTGGAAGGACAAAGGTACAGAAAAAGAGGACGTCAAGCAAGACCAAAATGTAAATAGAGTGATGCATGCAAGTGTCAAAGGAATTTTAAAAAGTCGTTTTATTTTTTCTTGCTGTAGGATGATCATTCCATTATGATACACAAATTAATAGATTAGTCCTCATTCCCTTATCTTTATTTAGTCCCTTACCTTTATTTTGACATCTTCAAATAAATAAATCTCCAGATTTCAGTGCCTAGAATCATATAATCCTGAGAGCTGAATAAAATAAAGTCAAGAGCCCAGACAAGTTTCAGTTCACTAAAGCTACACATGTGAAGTGCTGAAGAGTTATGTGGAAAGTGAAGAGAGCCAGGAAATAGCAGAGACATCGCAGGATTCTGGTTTCAGCTACAACAGACCCCTTAGATATGAGAGGTCTGACAAACAGCAACCACTTATGACATTGGAACTGGTAACAGATACTAAGTTCCCTTTGGGTAGCATGGCAAGTTGGTTGACCCTCAGTAAGATAAGTTACCTATACAAGTGACCTAAATCCTCCAAGGTAAATCATGATGTGATATCAGTTTATTAAAAAAAAAAACTCACTGCCATCAAGTCAGACCCAAGTCATAGCTCCCCCCCCACCTTGGGTTTCCAAGGAAATAGATTGCCCCATCTTCCTTCCGAGGAGTGGCTGGTGGGTTGAAACTGCCAGCCTTCTGGTTAGCAGTCAAATGCCTTAGGAACAATTTTAGATTTCAGGTGAGTATGTTACTTCAATTTAAATTGGGGGGGGGGAGGTTAAGAAGGGAATTGTCATTGGCCAGATGAAATTTTGAGAAAAGACCTAGAAACATAATAAATAATCAGAAGACATAGACACTTGTTGCCCATTAGAAAGGAAAAATGTGAATACACAAAAGAATTTACTGTTGTTAATGTTAAAGGGAGAAGAGCACTGGTGGCACTATGTTTAAGTGTTTATCTGCTAACTGAATGGTTAACGGTTTGAACACTTCAGCTACTTCAGGAAAGGAAGATGAGGCAGTCTGCTTCTATATAGATTACAGCTTTGCAAACCTTATGGGACATTTCTATTCTGTCCTACAGGGTTGCTGTGAGATGGAATTTGACTAGACAGTAATGGGTAGTGTTAAAGGGACTTTTCCCATGATGCTCTAGCATTCATAACAGAGTTAGGAATAGTCCTAGGCTGCATGTCATGGAGGAAAGAAACAAAACTGGCTTGGGCATCTCTTGCAAATAGATGTTTTAAAACAAATGATGGGATAAAGAAATAAAGTTAATGAAACTTTAATCCAAACTGTCTTATATTTTGTATACCATGTATGTAGACAGGTGGTTAAATAGCAACAGCTATTTAGTGCATGTGCATACACACACACATTGATACCTCTTATCCCTCTTCTAAAGGGTGTGAGAAAAAACAAGCTTGATAATCTCTACATGAGAAATTTAAGTTAATGTCAGAAAGATAATCCAAATTTAGATAGTCTATCTGGTTACAATAGAATATGTAAGTACTCTTATGCACAAAGAAATTTTAAAATCTCAAAATAATAATTTTGACATTTAAAAAATATATAACATTTTATATGTAATATATGAGAGTTGCACTATTAACTTTTACATTTTTCATTGTTCATATTAAAACATTAAAGATGGGACTTTTGGATTTTAGAGAAGTAGGTGTTTCATACTTATAAAAATACCCATCTTTGGTATCATCCAAATTAAATGTATTTCTTTGTTAAAACACCTTGCAGTAGGATTTAAATATTCTTTCCCAGGTGTTAATGAGAAATGATACACCCACACACAACCAACATGTATCTAAGATTTTTTTTTTTTTTTTTAATTTAATGTTTAATAGATTGTCAAAATAAATCTTAAGACAGAATACTCTGCTTGGAGATATGGAGGATGGAAGATAAAATACTTTTATGATGTGAGAAGGCAGCTAACAGGGAAGAAAATAACAATCTAGAAAAAAGGAAAGTCAGTGTGGTGTGATGGATATGCACGCAGCTCTAGCATACACCTGTCTAGGTTTTTACCCAGACTCTGCTCAAGGCTAACTTTGAACACATTATATCTAAATTTTCCTAACCTCTGTTTTCTCACCTACAAAATGGGTGATAGTGGCTCCCACCTTGTAGTTTTGTTGTAAGGATTGAGTAAGTGAATATGTATAAAGCTCGGGAAGAGTGACCACATGTGGTAAACTCTCCTAAGGCTCATTGATTGTTTTCTTTCAGGAAGAGGCAATTCCTATGCTGATTTGTAGATTTTCCTCTGCATCACTTTATTGCAACTGAAACATCATTCACTTTTGTTTGATGTTTGTATCAGGCAGTAGAGACTGTAAGGAGAGGCACACTTCTCTTTCCAAAAAAAAAAGAAAAAAATATCAAACTCACTGCCATTGAGTCGATTCGACTCACAGCAACCCTTCCTTGGGTTTCAGAAGCAGTATCTCTGGTAGCATAGTGGCTAAGACACTTGCCTGCTAACCAGAGGGCTGGCGGTTCAAACCCACCAGCCACTCCTCGGAAGGAAGGTTGGGCAATCCTACTTCCGTAGTGATACTGCCTCGGAAACCCAAGGAGGGGTCGCTATGAGTTGGGTTTGACTCGACGGCAAATAACAACAACAACAACAATCTCTATGGAAGTAGAATGAATTCTGCTCTCCAGCTTCTCAAAGGATGCCACTCTTCTACAATGTGGGTTTCTTCCTCAACTATTGTCTTTGGCTTTGTCGGTTCTGTTTCTTTTCCTTTCTTTTCTACTTCAGAATCTTAACAGGTTAATGATAACAGCATTAATTGTTGTGGGCTAAGCCAATGAGGAGTAGAGATTAGTTGGATTAGTAGAGATTAGCAGTATAGATTATTAGAAGAGGTGAGAGAGTTTGTGGATTTGAGATCTGGAGTGGATGATTCCTAATTAGGTGGACTTTGTTCAGTTTCATGGACTCCTTGTTCCTGCCTGGACTCATTATAATTATACCCAAACCAACATACAGTTCTAATTGTCCCTTATGTTAAGAATAATCTAAGTGTAATAGAGGATAAAAAGGTAAATTAGACTTGATCTCTTATGCCTAAAGACTGTATCATTGCAAACATATAAAATGTTTCCTGTCATCTCCTAGAGACCTATGATGAATGCCATGGGAACTAAGACACAAAGAATTGAGAAATTGAAGATACTGTTGTAGACCCTGAAAACAAAAACAAAAAAACTCATTGTCGTCAAGTCAGATCCGACTCATTGTGCTGCCTCCGAAACCCAAGGAAGGGGGAGGTATCACTTCAGAAGTAGATTGCCCAGTCTTCCTTCCCAGGAGTGGCTGGCGGGTTTGAGCCGCCAGCCTTCTGGTTAGCAGTCAAATGCTTTAGGCACTGTGCCATGAGAGGTCCCCCATAGACCTGAAAGTCTTCATGAAATTGGTCATTTGGGACTTTTCTTTCTTCTGATCTTGGAAGTAAATTTCAAATAAGCAATCTTTTGATGACATTTCTTGTCACCTGATCAGTTTTAAAATGCAGCCTTACAGCTTTATCCCCAAAGAAGGAAAAAGAAAATATATGTATATGTACAAATTTGATCACTGTAGTGATTTTTAATGTTTTAAATTTAAGCAACTCAATGTGGAACATTGCAGCAAAGTTAACTAAGATATAGTGTCTTAGTAGACACTAAAAGTAACATATAGCTCTTGAAAATGATAATTGTGAAAATATTTATGATTTAATAGAAAAATCAGGATAGTAAGAATCTTTAATCAAAGGAAAACAATTATGAGCGGAATTGTGGGAGTAATAGGGATTTTTAGGGTTTTTTTTTTTTTTCTATTTTCTCTAAAGCCATTGTAGTATTTATATATAGTTTTAAAATAAAATTGAATTGGCCAAGCATTCTACTACAAAAATTATCACTAAGAAATTTTATTTGAAATTACAGTATGATCCAAAAAATAGTTGTCTGTAATTGTTAAGACAAAATTCAGGATGCAACCAAGGAAATTTCATTTACCCCTTTGGATCTCAGATTCCTTATTTATAAAATATTCTAAGGATGTTGAGAGGATTAAATATGATAGTTGTAAATGAGTTATCACGGAATCTGGAAATCAGTGATAAACATGGGATGGTATTAATGTAATATTTTAAAGCACTGACATTAAAAGTAAAAACATGACTTCAGGGTTAAAAATTTTGAAATGAACATTCCACATGATAAATACCCATTTATTATTATCATATAAGTTATTTTTAAAATATAAAATAAAAACAAGAGGAAGACTTTTCTCAATAATATAAAAAATCTAGGTGATAGGCTGTATTCCTCATCTTGAAAATTATTCATGAACAAGTGAAAAAGGAGTGTGGCCTAGGAGTTAAGAAGTCAGACTCTGGAGCAAAGATGCCTGCGGTCAAGTCTCAGCTTTGACACCAGTTGGATCTTGCACACCCAACTTAACTGCAGTTTCCCCATCTGTAAAGTGAGGCTAATAACAGCACCCTCTTGATAGTGTTGTTGCAAGAATTAAATGAGTCCACATGTGTCCAGGGCTGAGAGCAGCACCTGGCACATAGATAAATGCCATATGATTTACCTGGAAAATGCACCTATAAAGCTTTATGCCTTAGAACATATTTTAATTTCCATATTTTAAGAATATTTAAAAAACAAATTGTTGTTTCCGCTTTTGTTTTGATATGCTGTACCAGTTACGGATTTAATAAAATACCAATCCTGCAAAATACAGGCCTTTAGAATCTGCAAATGTGTGTTCTTGAGACAAAAGTACTTACTGAATGTGTGTAACAAATCATCTCACATAGCAATTTAACAATTGTTGTCCCAACTGTTGTAACAATTTAGCAATTGTTGTCAGGTACTATCAAGTCAGCTCTGACTCATAATGACCCTATGTACAACAGAATAACACACTAGCCGGTCATGTCCCATCCTCATAATCCTTGCTGTACTTGAGCCCATCATTGCAGCCACTGTGTCCATCCATCTTATTGAGGGTCTTCCCCTTTTTCGCTGACCATCCGTTTTACCAAGTATAATATCCTTCTCCAGGGAAAGGTCCCCTTGACAACACAACCAAAGGAGATGAGATGAATCTGGCCATTCTCATTTCCAAGGAGCATTCCAGCTGTGCTTCATCTATTACAGATTTGTTCATTCTTCTGGCAGTCCATGGTATTTTAATTTACCACATAGTGAGCAAATACCATTATGCCTCTGATTTTACGTATCTTAGAAAGAAATTATCACTTCATTCTTAGGATGTGGAGTAATCAGACCTCTGGGTGAAAATGAAAGCAGTTCACTCAGTTATCAGAATGTCAGGTATAATAGCAGCTGCAACTGACTATTAGGTGACCACCAGCTCTGTTTGTCTCAGCTTCAACACCAGTAGACAGTGAAGTGCAGACTTAGTACAGAGCCACGTTCATCTGTGATGACTGGTTCTATGAAAGTATCTCCCTTAAGACTGCTATAAATCACGATTTCTCTTACGCACTGCTGTCGAGTCAGATCCGATGCGTAGCGACCCCTCCTTGGGTTTCTGAGGTGACATCACTGCAGAAGTAGATTGCTCAACCTTCCTTCCGAGGAGTGGCTGGTGGGTTTGAACCACCAGCTTTCTGGTTAGCAGTCAAATGCCTTAGGAATTATGCCACAATTCCTCTTAATGTAAAGCAATTCAATTTACCTAAGTTTTGTGTATATATGAATATTTAAGGAAAATATCTTACAAAGGTCAATCAGGTCCCTAACTTTGCTGTTATATATAAAAGTATTTCATATTTTTATGAAATATTTTAATTATTACTGTCATGTCGTTTTTATCTCTCAGACACTGATTCCATGGCACTGAGGATTTAAAAATTATTATTTTGCTTCCACTTTCTCCTCCACCCTGTTTGCTTCATGTGACAAATGCTCCCACCATCCACTGAATTGCTTAATTTGACACCCATCTTCTCCTCCTCTTCCTTACATCTAGTCAATTATCATGTCCTTTCAAATTTCTCCTAAACGTATTTTATCTAAGAACCCATCTCTTTTGTTCTCATATGAATATAAGGACTCATCATTTTGATTTATACTTTTTTTTTTAAAAAAAAATGCATTTTATTGAAATATAACTTATGTACAGTGAAATACACAAAACTAAAGTGATATGGGTCAATCCCTTTTTTTTTTTTTGGTTTGCATTGTTCCCTCCCTTCCCCTCCCACCCCTGGTAACCAAGTAACCAACAAAGACACTTTCCTTCCATATATAAACCTTTCCTTGACTTTTTACAATAATGAACTAATATTATATTTGTTCTCTTGTGATTGACCTATTTCACTCAGCATAATGTCCTCCAAGTTCATCCATATTATATAGTGTTTTGCACATTCTACCTTACTCTTTAGTGTTGCATAGTATTCCATTGTGTGTATTTACCATAGTTTAGTTATCCATTCTTCTGTTGATGGATACTTAGGTTGTTTCCATCTCTTTGCTATTGTAAATAGTGCTACAGTGAATATGGGTGTGCATATATCTGTTCTTGTCCTGGCTGTCACTTCTTTAGGATATATACTTAGTCATGGGATTGTTGGCTCAAATGATATTTCTAATTTCAACTTTTTAAGAAATCGCCATACTGTTTTCCAGAGTGGTTGTATCATTTGACAGTCCCACCAACAATGTATGACAGTCCCAATTTCTCCACATCCTTGCCAGCATTTGTTGTTTTCTGTCTTGTTGAACTTCGCCATTAGTGCTGGGATAAGATGATATCTCATTGTTGTTTTGATTTGCTTCTCTCTGATGGCTAATGATTGTGAGCATTTCTCCATGTATTTGCTGGCCATTGAATATCCTTTTTGGTGAAGTGTCTATTCGTGTCTTCTGCCCATTTTCAAATTGGATTGTTAATCTTTTTGTTGTTGAGGTGTTGGAGTTTTCTGTAAATTTTAGAGATAAGTCCCTTGTCAGATAGGTAATTATCAACAAATATGGATTTGTTGCTGTCATTTTATTATGTGCTTCCTAGTGGTGCTCCTGATTTCTTTGTTCCATATAAGTTTCTGTGCTGAGCTCATTTTGTTTATGAATCATGTTATCACTTTCTTTGTTGCTATTGTTTTAGTATTTGCTAAATATTTGTGCTGATCCTCTTTTTTACTTTGATGTGAAGGTTTCTCATTTTTCTTTGAGTCTTGACTCCCCTATCATTTAGAAGTTCTGTAACCACACAATTTTTTCCCTCTTTTTGGTTTGTAGTTGTCCTCATTTGAAAATTGATGTCTCTGTTTCCCTGTTTACAATCTTGTAGGCTTATTTACTTTGGATACTTCTATAACTTGGTTGGTTTCTGGATTATGTTATCATGTATGTTAATTTTCATTTCTTGTTTGCTGTTGTTGATTCTCTGTCCAAAGGACTCCCTTTAGCATCTCTTGTAAGGTTTGTCTGGTTTTAATAAATTCCCTTAGTTTCTGCTTATCTGGAAATCTCCTAATTTCACCATTATCTTTGAGGGACAGTTTTGCTGGGTATATAATTCTTGGTTGGAAATTGTTTTCTTTCAGGTTTTATATATACCACCCCATTGTCTTCTTGCCTGCATGATTTCTGCTGAGAAATCCTAGCTTAGTCTTATTGGTAGAGCTTTGTAGGTAACTTTTTGTTTTTTTCCCATACTGCTTTCAGGATTCTTTGTCTTTGGTTTTGGTTTTGGTCAGTTTGATGATGATATGTCTTCATGATTTTCTTTTGGAATCTATCCTGTTTGGGGTCCACTGGATTTCTTGAATGGGTATTGTCTTATCTTTCCTCATATCAGGGAAATTCTCTTCCAAAAAATCTTTGACAATTTTCTCTGTGGTTTTATTTGTCTCTTCCTGTTCTGGAATTCCGATTACACATAGGTTATTCATTTTGATGGTATCCTACATGAACCTTAGGCTTTCTTCTTTTCATATTGATCTTTTTTTCTGATTGATCCCTTTCCAGAGAAGTATTGAAGTATTTGTCTTCCATCTCACTATTTCTCTCTTCCATTGATTCAGTTCTACTGTTTTGCCCATTCAATGTGTTATCTATTTCTGAAAATTTAGTATTAATCTTTTGGATTTCTATCTGTAGATTTTGAAGCATTTCTAATTTTTCATTAATTTTGTCATTTTGTTCTTGTAATGTCTTTTGAAATTGTTCTAGGGTTTTCTCTGTGTTTTCTTCAATTTTGTGAGTGTTTTCCTTGATCTGTCTCTTAATCCGTTGAAGGTACCTATATTTACTACTTTTGAATTCCTTTTCAGGGAGTTCTAATGGTGCATCTTCCTCAGGGATGTGTTTTGGGTCTGTATCCTGGTCCCTTCTTTTTCCTGCTTTATCTTGCTTCTTTGTTTGGACTGTGATGATCTGTTGTCTCTGAGACATTATGATGTTTTTATGTTTATATTTAATTGGTAATTGTATGTTGGAGTGACTTGCCTATGATTTTTGTTTTCTTTGGGTTTTTATCTAAGTAAGCAGGGTATTGTGCTTCTCTATTCGCTAGTGTTAGCATTTACACACTCAAAACCTATTGTCAGCTTCCTGTATGTTCCTGCTATCTTTGGCATGCAGAGCCTATTCTTAGGTCCCTGGAATCCAAATGAGAATGCTGTCACTTTAAAATCCAATATGGCCACCAGTTGTAAACATTCAAAATGGCTGCACCCTCAGTCACTTTAAATATCCAAAATGGCCACTGCTTGTAAATAATCAAAATAGCTGCACCCTCTGGACAGCTGAAAATCCACAGCTCAGGTAGTCTCCTTCCTTAATGTTTCCATTCCTAGTCATAGGCCACCAGTGCAGTTGTCTCAGCAACCCTTGGCAACCAGGGCTGATCTTTAGGTCAATTCCCAGGTCCCAACACCACTTAAAAATATTCAGTCTGTTGGTCCCATCAGAGTAGCTGACGGTCCACTGCTTCAACCATCTCCATATTCACTCAGTTTTCATTCAGGATTTTCCACTAGTTGGTGCTGAATCCACTTCTGTATACTTCCTTTCATAGCTCAGGGTACCAGGATTATCTTCTGTATCTGTCAGTTGGTTTCTCTTTTCTTTGTTGAAGAGGGTCTTGTAGCTTGTCTGCCTATTCCACTATCTTACTGGAAGTCCATTTTCATCCATACTTTTACAGCATTCTCCTGGTTCCCACTTTAATCCATCTGCTACATTTCTTTAGAAACATCACCTTAAAGCAACTTTTCTAAAATGCAAATCAAAAAGAATTGCCAGAAGTTTCCTACAATAGTGTTCAAGCACTCATGCTGTAGGATGTTAAAGATGTTAGATATGAGAAATACTAAGTCATGCTAAACAAGGTTCTCCATTGCAAGATTTCTCAGTGCTCTTAGGATTTATACAATGACCAAGAGTATGTTGCAATATATAACTTTTCCTAAGCTTTACTGACGAAAACTTTAAAAAAAAAAAAAATTATTTGGAAGAGTACAGAGAGATCTGATTTTCTTTGGAAATACCTCAGAAAATGTTCTCTTACTTACCCTCCAAGCACTCAAGATTTATAGTAAAGCACATGTTCCTTAACAGGCTGTACCAGGGTCTCTATGGCCAGCCTCTTTTTCTCACCCTAGCTTCATATATTGCATTTATTCTTGCATACACATATTTTACTCTTGCCCCTAAAACTATGTCTAGATCCCATGTCATGCACACCATCATGTCTTGAGCACATTGCAATCTAAACCTGAAATATTCTTTCTTACCTTGCCTATTTGGAAAATTCCTCCTCATCATCCTTCAAGAATGAGTACAAATAGCACTTTTTGCATTAAACTTTACCTGCAGGGAGTCACTGCCTCCTCTGTGCCCCTGCTGTTTGATTCTTGTAGATAGCCTTTGCCATAATTTTCTTGTTTTCTAAAATGAATGAGATACAGCCAAACAAGAGTTAATGGTTGAATCCAAAGAATAAAGAACTATTGCTTGTAGTTCTCATGGCATTTCATTAAAATTATTTGTATCTAGTTTCTCTTCTGTACTGGATCAAGGTTCCTTGAGGACCAGTGTTCTTCATTCTTATGACCCTGATAACTGACACATCATTTGTGTTTGGAAGAAAAGGAAGCGTGGTCCTGTAGAGGGAAATGGACATACAACTGTTAGTGGACAGAGCTGCCACACAGAAAATTAGGAATATAATGAAGTCAAAATCAAGACTGTGTTTACTAATTAATGTATGGTGTTCAAACATGAAAACATTATCAGCAGAAACAGTATCTGAATTACAACCTGACTGCCAACCCAAAAGATGTCCTCAAATTGTTAAGCATTAGTAAAGTTGGAAGGCAACTTAATGTTGTCTCTCTTTTCTGCTTTCATGTTCACTAGTCCTCTAAGTAAAAGAAAAAAGAAACAGAATGTCCTTCAGAGGGGCTAAGATTGTTAGTGAATGTGTCACATCTCAGCTATTGAAAGGAGATCAAAGGAATAGTAGACAATTGTTTTTGTTTTTCTTTTGATTTATCCCTTCACTCTTAGTTGGCTGTAGATCATTCATTTAGACAGAAGTTAATTGTGGCAGTAGATGTCCATAAGAAGCACACAGTGGAGTTGCTTTGTCTGGGAGAAAGGAAATTCAGATAATGATTTTACTCAGAATGATAACCTTAGCATTTTTGCAGTTAAATGAGGCATATAGAATCCTTCATGTTGCAAGTAAAGTAATTTTGGATCAAAATAAAGACTTGATCAAGGTCACAAAAACCAACATTTTACATTTTGTAGGTTGCAATGATAAGTTTTTACTCATTTTCAAAAATACAGTTCAAAAAAGAATTATTAAAGAGACTAGAATAGATTTTAAGAACTTCAAGCAAAACAGTGTCAGATTTTGCTTCCTGTTCTTCCTTTTAATTTGTAACACGTCTTTTTATTTTCATTCTAAGTGATATTTTGTGTAAATAGGCTGTTTTAGAGAGTTATGTATATAATATGAAGGAATGGTTTAGGAAGAGATGGGTGATGCTTGCATATGTGGACAAAGTGGTTGAATGCTTAGCCAGACATTGTGTAAAATTTTTCCCCTTTGATATTTCAGAAACTTCAATCAATCTGCTCTAGATAAGAAATAAGGAAATGCAGATTCTCTTCAATGATCCATTTTAAATTTCCTTGCAGCTCCTGTCTATCCTTTTCTTGCCTTTATTTCCACTGTTGGTAGAAACTTGATCTTATCATAGACACACAAAGCTTTTATACATGTTATAAAGATGTAAAAACGTACAAGTAGCAGATTGCTAAAATACTTACACCTTAAATATCATAAAAAATATTGTTTGTATAGATCATAAGACTTTGTATGAAACCAAAGCAGTTTCTAGTAGGTTAAATTCGGGGGCTGGTGTTACAGTTTTGTCTTTTTTGTGTATGACAAGTAACTGAAATCTCATTCTCAAGTTTCGCCTTTGAGGCAGCAAAACTTTTCAACTATACCTGAAATTTCTTTTCCTTTAGCCATCAAACATATTTTGAACATCTTAAATTGAGTCAGGTGTTGGAATTAAAGAAATATTGAATGAGAAACTGCATTCCAGAATGACATTTTTTTTAAATTTTATTTTGTTTTTGTTGCTGAGAATTACACAGCAGAACCAATTCAACAATATCTACGTGTACAATCGGTGATATTGATTACATTCTTTGAGTTGTGCAACCATTCTCATCCTCCTTTTCCAAGTTCTTTTCCCCATAAACGTAAACTTACCATCCTCAATGGTATCGAAGGAAAAACAAGGCTCCAGAACTTGGCAGAATACCAACTGAAATGTTTGAATAAATGGATGCAACACTGCAGGTGATCACTCATCTATGCCCAGAAATTTGGATGACAGCTACCTAGTGAATGTTCCTATTCCAAAGAAAGGTGATCTAACAGAAAGTAGAAATTATCAAACACAATATAATTAATATCAGATGCAAGTAAAATTTCCTTGAAGGTAAGTAAAAAATGGTTGCAGCAGCATATTGACAAGAAATTGCCAGAAATTCAAGCCAGATTCAGATGAAAAAGTGGAAAGAAGGATATCATCATTGATAGGAGATGGATGTTGGCTGAAAGCAGGAAATACTAGAAAGAGATTTGCTGATGTTTTGTTGACTGTGCAAAAACATTCAACTTGTGGGTCATATCAAATTGTGGATAAAATTTTGAAGAATGGGATTTCCAGAACACTTAATTGTGTTCATGAGGAACCTATACATAGACCAAGAGGCAGTTGTTCAAATAAAACAAGGGGATACTGTATAATTTGAAAATCAGGAAAGGTGTATGTCAGGCTTGTTTCCTTTCACTATAATTATTTAATCTGTATGCTGAGCAAACAGTCTGAGAAGCTGGCCTATATGAAGAAGAAAGCAGCATCAGGATTAAAGGAAGAGTCATTAGCAACCTGAGATATGCAGATGACACAACCTTGCTTGCTGTGAAAAGACTTGGAGCACTTACTGATGGAGATCAAAGAATACAGACTTAGTATGGATTACACCTCAACATAAAACAAAAATATCCACAGCTGGACCAGTAAGAAACACCATTTTAAACAGAGAACACATTTAAGTCATCAAGGGTTTCCCCTACTTGGATCCATAGTCAACATCCATAAAAGCAGCAATCAAGAAATCAAATGGCCTATTGTATTGGGCAAACATGCTGTAAAAGACCTCTTTAAAGTGTTAAAGAACAAAGATGTCACTTTGAAGATGAGGTGTACCTGATCCAGCCTTGTGGTATTTTTAGTAGCCTCACATCCATGTGAAAGCTGGACAGTGAATAAAAAAGACTAAAGAATTGATGCATTTGCGTTATGGTCTTGGTGAAGAATATTGAATATAGTATGGACTGCCAGAAGAACAAACAAATCTGTCTTCTAAAAAGTATAGCCATAATGCTCGTTAGAATGGAGGATGATGACACTTCATCTTCGGACATGTTATCAGAAAAGACAAGGTCATAATATCAGTACATCATGCTTGGTAAAGCAGATAGCTAAGAAAAGAGAAAGACCCTGAACAAGATGGATTTGATAAAGTGGCTGCAACAATGAGCTCATATGTAGAAGGATTGTGAGAATGGTGCAGGACCAGCAGTGTTTTGTTCTGTTGTACGTACTATGAGTTGCAACCAATTCGATGGTATTTAATTAAAAAAAAATTTGCTCTGTAAATTTAAACAAAAAACAAAAAAAAAAAAAAAAAAAAAAAAACACTCCTCCCTATGCTCCCTAAGTTTCCTATCTCCTCTTTTGAGTCAAACGTTAAATTGGCAGAAGTTGTGTGATATATTGACAAAATGACCACTAAATAAATAAATAAGCTGATGCAGCTGCCTATGTACATTTAATCACCTCATGGAATTTGGATTCTTCTTCTGGAGTTTTAGGGTCATGGTTTCATTGTCATACTAACTTGGTCAGTGCTTTTGTTCTATCTCCTAGTTCCTTGCTTAGTGCCTGAGGTCTTAAAATCTTGCAAATGGCCATTCAGTGTCTGATAACTGATCTCAATTTGCCTGATGAACAGAGGAAGAAAGAGAATCAAGAATTGGAGGAAAAAATGGAATGTGTGGCTAATTGCCTCCATTTCTCTCCTTTGCCATGAGACCAGAACTGGACGGTGCCTGGCTGAATGTTATGAAATATTTTGATCAAAGATTCGGTAAAAGAACCCTGATCAAAAGGTGGGAAATGCAGAACAGAATTTTGAGTTCTTATGTGTTTTGGTTACCTAGTACCACTCTGACAAGAATATGTCACAAATGGTAGGGCTTGAAGAAATAGGAGTTTATTCTCTTACAGTTTGGAGGCTTTAAGTCCTAGTCCAAAGTGCCAGGCTCTAGGGGCTGGGTGAAAGCCCCTCAACCTTGGTGTCCAACTCTGCCTCCTGCTCCCGGCCCAATGGAGCTAGAGGCTTTTCTTCACTCAGACAGCTGCTGGATGCTAAGACTGACAAGCCCAAGGTTGACAAATAAAAAGGCACAGTCCTGATATTAGCAAACCACATAGCAGGCCATTAATTCAAGTCCATTGAATGTCCCAAGGTCGGCAGAGCATGGCAGGCTGCTAAATAATGACATGGCTACATGCAGGGTTCAAGTGTGCCATAAGCTAGAGCTAGAGACCCTTCCCAAAGCTGTTTCTTATATACTGAAAGCAGACCACATTACCCAAGCAGCTACTCAGATGCTCCAATAGATTCCACCATGGAGTTAATTACCAATCTGATCATGGGGAATAACTACATTCAGCTGCCCAGCCACTCAACCAGGCCCAGCCAAACTGACACACAGTCTTAACAACCACATTATGGAGTCCAGATTTTCTGGAGCCATGGAGGCTATGTAAGTGCTGAAACTTGCCCTGAGATAATTTTTAAACTTTAAACCAAAAATATCCCCTAAAGTCTTCTTAAAACTAAACAATAGTTTAGTTTTATCTTAACTTTTTTATGGGATCAAATTGGCAACAACAACTTAAAAAAAGTTTTTAGTAAGGAAGACAAACTATGAAATAAATCTGCAGAGCAAGTGCATGGTGGTGTGGGAGTCCAGAGGACACAGAGGCAAATGTAGACAGAAGAATCCAGCCAAGCTTCATAACAAAAAGTCTTCTGAGTTGTTTTCAGGGCTGTTTCTCCTGTGTTAGATCTATTCCCAGGAGATAAGATTCCTCCTTAGCTCTGTGGATGCAGGGAAGTCATTAATTTTGTTTTCCTCCCTAGCTAAAAGCTTCTTCCAATAAAGATTTCACAATTGCATGCTGAAAGAAGTTTGTCCTGGTGAGTGACTTTCACTACACTCTTCTGAATTGATGTGGGGATTCATTGGAGCAGAGGTGGTTGATGCCACAGATTCTCATCATTTTCAGAAATGTGAAGAGATCAAAGTCAATGTCAGATAAACAGTGTCAGAGTTTTAAGGGAAAGTAACAGACCCTATACTATTGCAGAAAGCCTCAGAAAAACCTTTCACACTCAGTAATAGGCTATGTTCCCCTGGTCGAAGAGCTGAGCAGCAGTTTGTGCGATGTATCCAACTGGCCGTAATTACAAAACCTGAAAGAATACAATGAAAAAAATTAGCTACATTTTTCTTTAGGGACATCAGAGTTGTAATTTTAAAAATTAATATTGTATGGTCCAATGAGTTAATAACACACTTCCATTTTTAAATAACGAAATAAGTATTTCTATAAGGCAGATCATGTGATTAGAAAAAATGAGGAAAAGTCATTTTGCTCTTGAAACGTTTATAGTCTTGTAGAGAAGACAAGCACAGACAGAAACAGGTTAATTTACCACAGGGTGACGTTAGTGCTGCGCTAGGGGGGTTCAGAGGAGAAAGTGATGAATTATAACTGGTGAATGAGGCACTATAAACAACAACTCTTACTCCCTTCTCTGCCTTCCTGAGCGCAAGAATACCTATCATGACTATTTACAGGCCAAAATGCCAGGCCCTAAATTAAGGGAGTGGGAGTATCATTCCAACAGTTTATCAAATTCATTCTTGTCAAAAAGAAAAAAAGATTTCTCTAAAAATATGAGAACACCCTTACTTGTCCTCCAGCTCATCCATCTATCATGTTATCTTCCAAACAGCAGTTATACTGATTTCTTAAAAAAATATAAAGCATGTCACTCCTGTGAATAAGTCCCATCTATGGCTTCTCTTGGAGCTTATGCTCAAAGTCACATTTCTTTCCATGACCTACGAGATGCTACCCTAGCATAGGGTATGACCTACGAAGTCATAAGGTATGACCTCCTGTGACCTACGAGGTGCCCTCCCCCTCCTTCCTCTCTGACCTCAGGCACTTTCTCTCCCCTGCTCTGCTGCTCTGCCTTTGTGCCTATCTTCACATCCTTGTGGAGACACCTGCAATTCCTTTCTCAGTGCTCCTGACTCCACCCTCCCTCTGCTGGCTCCTCCTCGTGTCTCCCATCAGCACTTCCGTGTTACTTCCTAGGAGAGGTCCCTGTCTAACCTTTGTTCGGCTCCTTTTCCACACTCTAAAATAGTCCTTGAGAGTAGAAATCCTTTTCTACTTTGTCCTCTAATGTGTTCCAGAGCAAGGTATAAGAAATAGCATAGGCTCAAAACATGTATTTTGAATAAACAAATATGTTTCATCTAATTGTTTATCATTTAGCATTAGATGATAAGCAGCTTAAGGGCAGAGGCAAAGGAGCCTGGGTGGTATACGTGGTTTGTAAGCGGCCGCTAACCTAAATGCTGGTGATTCAAACCCAGCCAGTGGCTCCACAGAAGAAAGTTCTGGTGAACTGCTTCTGTAAAGATTACAGCCACTAAATTTCTATAAGCAGGTCTATTGACTAACCCATGGGATCACCATGAGCTGACTCAATAGCAGCCAACAACAACAAAGGCAGGGGCTGTATTTGTTTTGCTCTCCAATATATAACAGTGAACAGTTCAGCGAGGATGGTCAAGAAATATTTTTAGAAGATGGAAATTAATGAATTCATTAGATGACTTATAAGGTCTATTTCAGGTTAAAAAAAAAAAAAAAGATAATAGCAATAACAAGAGTCTATGATCTAGCATTAGGAGCTGTTGGTAGCATAGTGCCTAAGGCACTTGACTGGTAACCAGAAGGCTGGCGGTTCAAACCCACCAGCCGCTCCTCAGAAGGAAGGTTGGGCAATCTACTTCCATAACGATACTGCCTCAGAAACCTAAGGAGGAGTCGCGATGGGTCGGATCTGACTCAACAGCACATAACAACAACAACATGATCTAACATTAGATTATTAGTAAGTATGGAAAACAAAAGTAAAAATTTGGTGAGCTGATGAAAAACTTAAAGCTTCAAGGTTAAAGACAGGCTTAAGGCTGTCCTCAATTTGAATTTATTATGGAACAGGATAATTTTTAAATCAGATACACTAAGTTTAAACATACTCTGCCCTGTGTAGAATTGTGACTGATATTCAATTATTAGTAGTCCTTTAATTCTGCCATTATTTTACGTGACATAATTAAGGTTGTTATTAGTGTTTAATCTGCTAATGACAACAGAGCACTAACAAGCTTAAGTTATGGACCCCATGAAAGGCCAGTATTCACATTGTAGTTTTATTGGTTTAAAATGATTCTCAATATTGGCCACCAGATGGCAGTGTATGGCGCCCCACTTCCAGAAGCATTCTTTCTTCAGCCACTTGATGGCATCTCTCCATCGTTTTCAGAAATTCTCTCTCCTCTTGATTTCTTTCTTTTTTTTTTTTTTATTAGCCGTGTACATTCTATTCTGTGGTTCTTCCCTATTACGTAGGTTTCCACCTGCGGTACCAGTACTTAGGACAATACTTTCTTGGAAGGACATTTGCTTGGAAAAATTTTTAATTTTAATTGCTTAAACTATACTTTGAAGTAGAAGAATTTGTTTTCTTCTTTGTCTAAAGGACATGTGAACTATTTAGGATTCTTTAAAATTTATGATTAAATTATATATGTGTGTGTGTGTGTGTGTGTGTGTGTGTGTAGGAGCTCTGGTAGCATAGTGCCTAAGGCACTTGATTGCTAACCAGAAGGCTGGTGGTTCAAACCCACCAGCCACCCGTTGGAAGGAAGGTTGGGCAATCCTACTTCCGTAGTGATACTGCCTCGGAAACCCAAGGAGGGGTCGCTATGAGTCAGGACCGACTCGACGGCAAATAACAACAACAATATATGTGTGTGTGTGTGTATCAATGGAAAAAATGTTTACTACAGAACATTTGCATATTGTCATTGTTTCAAGGCTTTGGCTTTATTTGAATAGCTTGCCACAATAGTGTCATTTTGTAGGACTGTAGTATTATGTATGATTACATATAGGGAGCTGCAAGCCATACTCATTGTTGTTAAATACAGAATATTTACACCTCCATAGCTTGTTACAAGCTCCCTTGATTTTTTTTTTTTTTTTTTTTTTTTTAAATCTTAGGGCAGAAACAAAGTCATATAAAATCTCTAATTTAACTTAGGCTTTGATTGTATAGAATACAAATAGTATTTGCAGACAAACTTTTTTAATTACTTTTTTTCTTATGGATGTTATTTTTGCTTCTGAATGTAGCTACATCCTCATTAAGTAATTTGATTTGGCCTTATACTAGAGTGTTTGGTTAGTATTAGAAAACAGAACTTTGTGTGAACACATGTCATTATTTTAGAGCATTTTAAAGATGCTTCAGATGAGTTCTGCTGTTAACAGTTTGAAAATGAAATGAGCAAGTTTTACAAGTGTTATTTGTAAGTCAGAGAGTATTCCACATGAAAACATTGGTTTCATCACCTACTGTTGAGAAGCAAGTCACAGCAATCCTAAAGCTCATTAGAGGTTTGTTTTGAAATAAATCTGTTTTCATATTCCTTGTTCATGAAGATTTTTGCCTGTGTATCCTAAAATCAAGAAGCCCTGGTGGCTCAGTGGTTGAGTGCTCAACTGTTGATCGAAAGGTTGGTGGTTCCAACCCTCCAGCCATGGGAGAAAAATATGTCAGTCTGCTTCTGTAAAGGTTACAGCCTTGGAAACTTTATGGGGGCAGTTTTATTTTGTTCTATAGGGTCGTATGAGTCAGAATTGACTCAATGGCAATGAGTCTCTCTGTTGTAATTCTCAAAGGTCTTTTCTTTGTACAATGTACTATAAGGCTCATCTAAAACTCCTGAGTTTACAGTACCAAAGAACTTATACTAAGACATTAAGGGCCTTTCCAAAATATTGGTGCTCAGGGAAATTGATGCCAAAGGTAGCCATGTAAGTGTATAACAATAATTGGGCATAGATGATAACAATTACACCAGGGCTCTATTAAAAGTGCCTTGGCTGAATGAGTCGAAGAGAAAATGATTGATAATTAGCTTCTATAGGGACTTTATCTTTTCCATCAGACATAGCCTTATTGTTTGGTGCCATTGAGTCATCTCTGACTCATAGCACCCTTATGTATAATGGAACAGAACGTTGCCTGGTCTTACACCATCCTGAAAAGGCTATGAGTTGAGCCCATTGTTACAGCCCTGTCTGTATCCATCTTGTGGAAAGTCCTGCTCTGCTTCATTGACACTCTGCTTTACCAAGCATATTTTTCCTCAGCACTTGTTTTTTCCTGGTGGCATATCCTCAGTTGTTGTTGTTGTTGTTATTTGCCGTCAAGTCGCCCCCGACTCATAGCGACCCCTCCTTGGGTTTCCGAGGCAGTATCACTACGGAAGTAGGATTGCCCAACCTTCCTTC
>NW_006921592.1:2587123-2630551 GCF_000298275.1 Orycteropus afer afer | reverse complement strand
CCCAACCTTCCTTCCGAGGAGTGGCTGGTGGGTTTGAACCGCCAGCCTTCTGGTTAGCAGTCAAGTGCTTTAGTCACTATGCTACCAGAGCTCCCATATCCACAGTACACGAGGTGAAGTCCCACGATACTTGCTTCTAAGGAGCATTCTAGCTGTCCTTCCTCCAAGAATGTTCTTCCTTCTGGCAGTTCATAGCATAGTCAATATTCTTTGTCAGCACCATAATTCAAATGTGCCAATTCTTCCATCTTGTGTTTTCACTCTCTACCTTTTATCACGCTCTTAAATCACATAAAATGCAATATGTCCAAGTAACAATAGCCAAAAAATAACTTCAAGAACATAGAATGTAAGGGAAAAGTTTTATCTTACACAAAGAGAATGATTAGTGATGCTTTCATGGTTCCTTACTATCAAGGGTCTCTCTCCTATTTTTCTCCACCACCATCCCCAGTCTGTCAGGTTTCTCCTTAGACTTACCTCTTCATGGTCACAGATAAAAGTGTGTTTTCAGAAATCCCATTCTAACACCAGAATTTCCTGAGAAAGAAGAACACCAGAGGTCCTGCAGGCAACTCCCTCAGGTCTCATTGGCTGTCATTGGTTGTATACTCTTTTCAAAACCAACCCATGGCAAAATGATTTGATTTCCATGATTGCTTAGATTTTTCGGTGCTTAACCACTGAGCCACATGGTTGAGGGAAGAATGGTCCAGTGAAAAACACACAAGAAGGGTAAATGGGTTTGGATAGACAACCAATAATTCTTATTGCTGTTTCTTTTCATTGTTGGAACTTTAGGAGAGCTTGAACAAATTTATTAATTATCTAATAGTAAGAGTTGGCCTAAAATCTGAGGAGTTTTAATATTCTTGGATCTTAGCTCCCTTGGAAATGATGGCTCATCAACTTTTCAGATTGTGCTCTCATCTCAGGGTACGCACTGCCGTTGAGTTGGGTCTGACTCATAGCGACCCCTCCTTGAGTTTCTATGAAAGTAGATTGCCCAACCTTTCTTCCAAGGAGTGGCTGGTGGGTTTGAATCGCCAGCATCCTAGTTAGCAGTCAAATGCCTTAGGCACTATGCCACCATCTCCTTTGTGCCCCCTAAAATATATCACTGTTACATCTATTTTAAAACCTTTCCCCCAATAAAACAAGTAATTTGTTGTAAAATAAAGATTTATGGTTCTGGGCCTCCTTTCTTTAAACTCTAGTTCTTAATTGTTGGATCTTGTATTTCTGCCAATGATGGTGATTGTAGGTCAATCATGAATGACTAGGCAGCAGAAAGGACTTTAGTGTGGTTTCCATGCTACCATTTCCCACAGCAGATGTCCCTCACTCTGAATTGATTACCTTGTACCACTGAGAAAACAAAGGTCATCTCATACGAATCTCATCAACTGATTTTTCCTTTATCACCTCTCCCCCTTTCCTTGTGTTTGAGAATAGGATATCCTTCATCCCTTCCAATGCTAATTCCTTCCCAAACCTTTGATTTCTTTCTCTCCTGACTCCTCGAGTTTCAACATCCTTGCCCTTCCCCAACTCACCTGAGCTACACACTTTAGACATATTATGTCTTACCCTTCCCTTGAACCCTACATGTGGTGAGTTGCTAGTCCTTATTGATTTTCCTTCTCAGATATCACTCTTATCCTTCCTTACTGCCACTGTTGTCTCTTGCTAAAGTAATTGTAGGTCCTTGGAGTTTAGCAGACAGACTGTGTCTCCTGAATCCAGGTTCACAGTAGTCTGGATTTGAAATAGTGTTTCTATTTTACTATGTTTTAGATGTATTAAACATTCAGAAAAGTAACCTTTTGGTAATCTATATTTGCCTTGTAACACACTAGAATTACTTGGTGCACATGAAACCCCAAGAGGCTAAAATGGGAGTAACTAACTACTAAGTACATAGAGAGCACTAATTAAAGTGTCTTATACATAAATATTTCTGATATTAGGGTAGAGAAATTAGAACTGTGCAAATTCACAGAGGCCAATTTTAATACGGCAAAATAAATCCCTTATTATTCACACCCTGAAGGTAGGTTGATAAAATTGTGGGTGAATGTCAGTTAAATTGGTGAAACCAGTTATTTATACAAATGACTATTAAGTAGGACCAATTCAGTTCTGGGTGCTGTTTGTTAAACAGCTGTTTGCTTTTCTTTCTTTTAAAATCTCAATTAGTCCATTTTACACTATGGTCAAGACTAAAGGGCTTGTGAAACAGACTGTTCACAGAACATATGCTGAAGTGTGTGAAGGGAGCGACACCTTTAGTAGTTTCGTTTAGTTTGTCTGCAATGCTCTGTTGACTGTTCTACTCTTGTTTCATTGATACCATCTGTTCCAACTCCCATTACATAATTTCAGCATTTTAATTACTTAAAATCCCAACCACATTCCATTCCATCCCTTCTCTCTCCCCTAATAGTATGAATTCTGCTCTATTGAGGGAAAAAAAGCTTTTCTTTCTTAACTTCATCAAATACCGTTACATGTTCTTTATCTTCTGTGAATGTTTCTTCCTTTTTCCTGTCTCTGGGTCCATTGAGTCCCTCTTCTTTTCCAATAAACAAAAACGAACAAATCCAATGCCATTGAGTCAATCCTGACTCATAGCAACCCTCTTTGCATTTCCAAGGGTGTAAATCTTTATGGAAGTAGATTGCCCTGTCTTCCTTCCTCAGAGTGGCTGGTGGGTTTGAACTACCAAACTTTTGGTTAGCAGTCAAGTGCCTTACCTACTATACCACCCAATGGTAATATTAAACTCTGTGTATTTGGTAACATCTGTTCCTCTGTCTGAGGGATATTCAGCTTGTTGTTGTTGTTATGTGCCATCGAATTGGACCTGACACATAGGTAATTTTAGCTACCATTCTCCAAATCTTTGCCAGTCCTTCCCTGGATCCCTTATGCAATTGATTATCTATTCCTGTTCATTCAACTTCTCTACAAGTCTTCTGTTCTTTCCATCTGTACCACTATTACCCATTAAAACTTATTTTGCCTACAAGGTTTCCACACTACTAATTGTTCTTTTAAATCCCTTCAACTATTTTCCTAAAACAGTTGGAATTAGGTTACTCCTTGCCTTAAAAACTTTCATTCAGTGACTCCTTATAGTCTAAAGAGTAAGATTCAGAAGCTTTTGCAATTCTTTCACACTCCTTCTTGACCGGGCACCAAACTGCCTTTCTAAATTCATCTCCCAGAATATTCTTCGACTTACTCATCTTGGACTTGACGGTGCTGTCTGTCAATCACTAATTTCACCATCACTGTCATGCTCCCACTCATGCTGTATCAGTCCAGAATGCCCTCCCCAGTGGCCTGAACTATTAACATTCTACTCATTTTTTCAAGTTCTGCTTTGAATGCCATCTGGATTCCCTCAGTCAGAACCAACCAAGCATTCCCTGCAATAGTAAGCTGAGTTCCTAATGGTGGTATCAAATCACATCATGTATCCTGCCTTGTATTGTATCCAGCAGTTCACTGGCATGGTTCTCATCAGATGAGCTATCTCTTGAAGACAGCATTGTATTTTATTTATCTCGGTAGTCACCCCAATCCCCTGCCGTAAGCACTTAGCAGGGTGATTAATACTAGAAACTCAGTATTTTGCTGGAATGAAGTTACCTGTTAGTCAAATAATCTGGCTTACATTTTGATGTGATCTTTATAATTTTATGAATTTTACAATGAAAATGAAAGCGTGGGGCATAGCTTTCTAGTGTTCACTGAATTTTCGGTGTGTTTAGATATTGATCTTAGCTTGCAAGCAGAAGGACAGAGTTGAATGACTTGCCCTGGTACACATTACAAATATTATCATTTCCTATGTTTACAGTGGTGTGAGCAAGGTTGGCAGAGTGATTGAGAATGTGAATGCTGGATTTGCAATGGCTGGAGTAGAAATCTGACCCTGGCATTCTCTTAACTTCTTGGGCCTTAGTTTTATTTTGAGACAGGTCACTGTGTGTCAGAACCAACTTCGATGCACCTAATGGCTCACAGATCTGGGTCACATGCTCTAGAAAGCTCTGCTTTAGCCTTTCTTGGGCCAAACCTTTCCTCACAGGATGAAAAGTTTATGCCACTTGGGGGACTTGCTTAATTGGAGCCTGCCTTTCTCCTTTAAGAATATGCTCTGGATTCCTGGGACCTTTTGTCCAAATATACTTATGCCCACTTCCTAAGCCTGCACAGGCCTCTTTTCTCAGCCTGTCCTCCTGCATGTAGACCACAGGCACAAAGTGTGGTCCAGGGGCAGCTTTGTGAAATTTGTGAACCGGGCTTCAACATGCAAGCTGGGGTTTCCACAGAGGCACCTTGCACTGTGAGACAGAGCCTGGGATGGGAGGTAAGGGAATCAGGCTAGGAGCCGGCAGTCCAGAATGAACTTTCTATGCTTCTGTGTCCCTGTGTGGAATCTGATGAATTTGAGCATCCAGCTTTAAATCTGATGTTGCATGGTCTTATGAAGGTGTGTTGTCAAGGTAGTAGAAGAGAACATATTTTATGTAACAGCATATTAGCTTGGTTTATAACTTTTGAATATTTATACTTGAAGTATGTGGGTCTCCATTTGTCTTCTTCCCTCGATGCTGAATATGTTACAGGCAAACCAACTATAAGCTTGCAATAATTAATACTTTCTTCCCCTACAGGGTAGTATGTAGGTTAATTGTTATAATATAATCACAGCACATTAATATGTATTTAATGATTAATAAAATAATCTCTCATTAATTATCTTTTTTCTCCATTCATTTGTTCAAAAAATATTATTGAGTTCTTTAAATGCATCAAGCATGATTTTATGAGAATAAGACAGGCAGGATTCCTACCCTCATAAATTTTACATCTTAAAAAAAAAAAAAAAAAAAACACCTCGATGCTGTTGAGTCGGATCCAACTCATAGCAACCCCTCCTTGGGTTTCTGAGGCGGTTTCACTGTGGAAGTAGATTGCCCAACCTTCCTTCCAAAGAAGGTCAAATAATAAAGATATAAAGACAGAAAAATTGCAAATAATGACAAAAGTAATTTAAAAATAAATAAATAAAATGATATGCTAGAGAGTGAGAAGGTAAGATGGTGGTCAGAAAAGCACTCTTAGGAGCTGATCCTTGAAAAATGAATATGAGAATAGCAAGAAGAAGCTGCCACACAAAGGCTGGAGTGTCGCAAATGCAGGGAGTGGATACAGTAAGTGTCAAGGCTCTGAGGACAAATGAGTTCAGTGAGGGGACAGTGAAGGCCAAGATCCTTGAAGCCCATGGACTGTGCGCTGCACAGCACCTAGCTACACTGATGTGTCATGAAATGAAACTGGGTCAAAAGGGGCAAGTTTAACAGGATAAGCAGGTTGGATTTTACTCACAGGCCATGGGCACTAGAGGGTTTTAAGCAGAGGAGTGCTGTGATCTAATCTACATTTTTAAAAGCTGAATATGTTGTAACAAGGAGAATGGGTAAGGAAAAGTGATGAAGGCAGTAATGATGATAAAAGGGCAAGAGTAGAAGTTGGGAGCTTAATGAGAGGGCTACTGCAAAAAGCCCAGGTAAGGACTGGTTGTGGTAATGATGATAACAAAGGTCATAGTGACAGGACTAGGACTAGTAATAATTACAAAAGTAACATCAATATTAGTATCAATAACAATAAGCCACTGCCATCAAGTTGGTTACAAAGCATAGTGACCATATAGAACAGGATAGTACTGCCCCATAAGGTTTCCAAGGCTGTAAATCTTTGTGGAAGCACACTGCCTCATCTTTCCCCTGTGGAGTGGCTGGGAGGTTAGCAGCCAAGTACTTTAACTACTGTACCACCAGAATGCCTTCATCAATAATAATAGAAATAAGTAGAATTTCTTTATTGGGTTGTAAATTGAGTGCCGTAGAAGTTAGTTTTGAGAAAGTCAACTTAAATTGAATGCTTCCATCAAACTCTAAATTCCTTTATTGACATTTCTTTCAGGAAACATAAGTCAAGAGGAAATAAAGACTTTGTTGTCCCTGTTTAATCTGGTAATGATCTGGACTTTTCAAAGTAATGTTTTGTGTTTGCATAGGATGTCCAGCTGTAAGGAATCAGATGTTTCCTTAGTTAACTGACTATTAGGAATGGAATTATATTTCTCCAAAATATGTCTTGAAATCCTAACTGCTGTACCTGCAAATAGGACCCTGTTTAGAATTAAGTGCTCCGCCCTCTTATTTTAATGTCCTAACAGTGTAGAGTGAATCCTAAACCTCATTACTTCTGAGTTTTAAAAAGAACGGAATAGACATTGACACACACAGGGGGTGAAACAGATACCAAGGAACTCCCAGCGCGACCAAGACAGAACCCTACCCTAGAGCTGATCCCCTGATTTGGACTTCCAGCCTCTCAAACTGTGAGACAATATTTTCCTGTTCTTTAAAGCTACACACTTACGGTAATTTTGTTACAGTAGCACTAGGAAACTAAGACACTGATCGTTTAGTAGAATCAGCCTATTGGAGCTGAAAGACGTCCCGGAGCTGCTGCTATCATTTCAGTAGTGAAGAAGCTGCATCTCTGCAACTAGTGATCTAGCCAAGACCTCAGGTGGCTTGGTTTCATTGTAGTTGCCTGTAGCAGGCCATTGTCTATAAAACTTCTTGTATTTATCACAGCCATGCCTTGTACATAAGCTATCAAGAGGTAGTGATTTCCCAAGTTGACACATATGCAAATGTGGAGATGTTCTTGTCTTAAAGTCTTCTTCCAAAAGTAGTAACTGAGGCATTCTGATTCTAAATGCCCTCTGGTGTAATGACCACTGATGCAGGATAGCTGATGAAGTGAATGTCCTGAATAAAGTCACATGAGCCAAATATTTGCCTAACAATATTACAAATCAGTTCTTATCTGTACAAAGTCTCTGTTTTAAACCTTTGATTTTAAAGTGAGTCTGCGTGTATCATTTTATTTCTATGATCTCTCTTTTTGTACGATGAGTTTACATTTCATACCATATTAAATCAGTCAGCATATGAAGCATTAATAGATTACATAATAGAATTCAGATATATCCTGTTCAAAAATGTGATGCAAATCCAGATTTCAATCCAGGATTCTTTTTTTTTAAACATTGAACTAACTAAATTTCTGGCTAGATGTAGTTAAGAAAAAGGCTGTCAGGACTTAATTGAAATGAGCTACAAAGAGCATAAGCAGTAAAACTTCTAGAAGCTTTTCCAGTCCTTACCATCCAAGACTTTACATGTAAAGGTAGGAAACAGAAGTGAGTGTGTAATTACCTGAGGCTCCAGGTCTATTTGAAGGACTTTGAATTGAGGTAAAGTGATGTAGTCTGCTATTAACATTTACCTTACAAAGAAGTGATAATTTTGAGGTATTTCCCTCTATTTGCATTTGCTCTTGGAAGCCAAGTAACTCTGAGCATTTAAAAAGCTTTTTGCGTCTTTAGTAAAATAGAGATGGCTTAAAAGAATTTAATGCACAAGAAAGTTCTAATGATCAACTAATACCATGAAGTACAATCTACAAGGTAGGAAATTTTCAACATAGAAATTTTGGTATCCTTCTAGGAGCCAAAAAAGTTCAATTAAAATTTTATTCCTGCCATGACCTAGATACCACTCTATGAATTCTTTTTAGCAGACTAATCCTGCAATGGGTAGACTACAGACTGCTATTTTGTTTTGACTTTGTTTTTTCCCCCAAAATTTGAGTATTTATTTTTTCTCTCTCTCTCTCTCTCTTCCTAGCTTATTACTAAAATTGTTTTGATAAAACTCTGAAAAGTACAGGTGCAAAAAGTGGGATATATAAGGCTCACCAATTTCAAGAGAAGGAAACTTCACATTTATATAATTAATCAAGGTGCACTAAATTATTATTCTTAGCTATATTTAGATGCCACAAAGGTCTCTTCAGTTAATCCTTGACAAAAGAATGAAACCTTTCAAGCGAATGAATTCTTACGTAGCAAATGTCGTGAATAGATTCTGCAAGTGTCCCCCATTAATTCCATTTTCTAAATACAATGAAATCCTTCTTTTACCATAGATCTAATAAGGCAAGGAGCTCTGGTGACACAGTGGCTAATATATTCAGCTGCTAGCCAGAAGTTTGGTGGTTCAAACCCACCAGCTGTTCTGTGGGAGAAAGATGAGATGGTCTGCTTTCATAAAGATTGACAGCCTTGGAAACCCTATGGAGTAGTTCTGTCTTTTAAGTGGCCATCTAAGGTGCAACAATTGGTTTCTCTCCATCTGGAGCAAGGAATAATGAAAATCAAAGATTCAGGGAAACAGTCCAGAGGGCTAATGGACCACATGAACCTCAGCCTCCACAACTGTGAGATCAGAAGAACTGGATGGTGCCTGGTTACCACTGCTGACTGCTTTGAAATAGATCACAGGAGAAGGTTCTATACAGAGTGGAAGAAAAATGTGGAACAAAACTCAAAATTATAAAAGCACCAGGCTTACTGGTCTCATGAAGACTAGTGGAACCACTGAGATTAAAGCTCTTAGATATCCTTCAGGTGGGAATTGAACTCAACCCTCAATCCCATGGCACAACCTTCAATGAAATGATGTTGTGCTGTTGTTATGTGTTGTCGAGTCAGACCTGACTCATAGTGACCCCTCCTTGGGTTTCCGAGGCAGTATCACTAGAAGTAGATTGCCCAACCTTCCTTCCGAGGATAGACAGGCCTATAAGGTGAACAGTGATAGCAGGAGAGTATGCACTTGTCAGAACAATCAGCCAAACAAGATCAAAAGGGCTGCATTAGCCCAGAGATAGGGCTAGGAAGAGAATGAGAAGAAAGGACAAAAGGAAGTGGTGACCACGTGGAGGAAGTAGGAGTGTTGTTGCATTGTGTGAGGATTGCTTCTTGTTGTTATGTGCCATCGACTCAGACTCAACTCATAGCGACCCCTCCTTGGGTTTCTGAGGCAGTATCACTACTGAAGTAGATTGCCCCATCTTCCTTCCGAGGAGTGGCTGGTGGGTTTGAACTGCCAGCCTTCTGGTTAGCACTATGCTACCAGAGCTGTGAGGATTGCAATGAATGTCAAAAAACACAATGTGTGTGGATTGGTAAGTGGAAAACCAATTTACTCTGTAAACTTTCACCCAAATCACAATAATTTTTTTAAATAGTTCCTTATCCCAACTTAACAGAAAAGGAGAAAAAAGTAAAATGTCATCAATAAATTACTTACTCAAAGGAATGTACGGTATATTCTATTTTGTATCCAATTGTCTAAGTTTATATCAAAGGATAAAAGCAAATATTCCTTATAACTAATAGAATCCCTGTTTTGCTTCATGACTTTTGAGGGAGGACAGTGGTTTTGTTTTAAAAGTTTGCTATTTTTGACAAATGAAGTAGGTTTTTCAAAATATTGATCTGATGATTTTTGAATGATCATTGATCACATATTTGGTTGATTGCAATATGGTTGCATGTTTGCCTGTAGAATCTCCAGCGTTTTTGCTGGATAGCTAAGTAGCGTCAGCACCTGATACATAGGGGCAGTCAGATGAGTACCTGGAAGGGTCAGGCCTTTGCTTGATACCCGAGATAATCTAGTTTTTTAAAATTGCTGCTTTTTGATCAAGTTTCTTTTTGTTTTTTCCTCACTTTTCATTAACAGCCTTGTTTTTTAAATGGAAGTTAGGCATATTTATTTTAGGATCTAGGAGAAAAAGCAATAAAACAAAGACACAGGAGTGATAATCTCTTGAAATCTTAATAACCAGCTTTGTTGACATTTTCCTATCTAGGTTTCTGAATGTGAAACTGGCAAGCAATTTAGCTATGTGTATTCAGATTAGAATCCTTTACCTACTGTTGCTTGGACATTTTAGTATTACATGCCTCCTTTCTTTTTAATGTGTTATTTTAGGTGTTCAAGTCTTAGATCCTAAACCTTCTTATCCCAGTTACTAGCACTGTCCTGCCCCACCATGAGTTCTCAATGAGGCTAACTAGAATCTGTGTGTCCAGCAGTGAGTGAAGGAAGATTGTTTCATAGGTAAAGCAGATGTGGACTCTAGATGAGCTCAAAGCTCTACCTGTCTAATGACGCAGAACATCACATCACAGTCATTCAGTGGCTCCTAGATTCTCCCTCAAGTAGCAGAAATCTACAGGTAGCAATTGACTCCCGGACTGGGTGAGTTCGCGGTAATCAAACCCCAGCCTCAGAGAAGTTTTCTCTATGCTGTAACTGCAGTAAAAATCTTCCTAATGGCATTTGATGTGCTTTAACTTAGGATGTTGTTAGGTGTCGAGTCATTTCTGACTCATAGTTAATGTACAACAGAATGAAACATTGCCTGGTTCTGTGCCATTCGCACAATCATTGCTATACTTGATCCCATCATTGCAGCCACTGTGTCAATGTGTTTCATTGACGGTCTTCCTCTTTTTCACTGCCCCTCTACTTTACCAAGCATGATGTCCTTCTCCAGGGACTGGTCCTTTATAACATCTTGCCATCCTCCTTTTTGCTTCTAAGAACATTCTGGCTGTACTTCTTCCAGAATGGATTTGTTCATTCTTCTGGCAATCCATGGTATATTCAGTACTCTTCATCAACATTGTAATTCAAATACATCAATTTTTCTTCAGTCTTCTCTATTCATTGTCCAGCATGCCTTATTCATTGTTTCATATGCCTAGAAAGCTATATGTTAATGTTATTAAGGATCTATAATCATATGTTTATACTTAATAAAGTATATATGTGTTTTGGATTTGAGGTCGGGGCAGAAAGTCAAGTATAAAGTTTGAATAATTATAATTCCCCTTCTGCATATTTCTCATACAAGGATTTCCTGAAATAGTTTATGCAGTATTTTTAATTAGGGACTCTGTGGTCAAGTTTGGAAAAATGCAGGATATAATTTTTGAACTGTTCTGTTTACGTAGGGATTTTCAGAGCCTTTAATCTGCTGATGTGCATTTGAATCTGTGGGAGAGGGATAGAGTGCACAGTGATCCATTTGTTTTTGTTTGTTCCATAGACCATCTTACTGGACTAGTGCAGGGATTGACAAGCTTGTCTTTAACCAGATAGTAAATGCTTTAGGCTTTGTGCACCAGGAGGCAAACTCAAGGATATCATGTATGTTCTTATATACTATATAATATACAACCTTTGTAACAACTACTGAATTTTACAATTGTGACATTAGAGTAGCCATATTACATATGTGAATGGATGTGACTGCTTCCTAATAAAACTGTAATTTGGAGACAAATATGAAGTCTGTTGACCATACAAAATGAAACTGAACCACAGCATCTTTGTTAAAGTTCATATGCATTTAGCATTCTTTTTGATTTTTATTTATTTGATTTGCAAAGCACATCTGAGGTGGTATCGCTATGAAAGTAGATTGCCTAGTCTTCGTTCCAAGGAGTGGCTGGTGGGTTTGAACCTCCAGCCTTCTGGTTAGCAGTCAAATGCCTTAGGCACTATGCCACCAGAGCTCCGTTATCATTACTAGGTTCATTAATCCATTTTCCTAAGTTGTTTTAGGTAAGGTTAATACATATTGTGGGACAGAAGTGAGGGACTAGAAAATGAATACCCTGACATTCCTTTTTATAGTTGTGTGCCACTTTTAAATGTAACCTTCCAGAGAGTTTGGGGCTTGAAGTAGGTTCCACCTGGATGGAGGTTGGAGCCAGGCAGCAAATAGGAACCTATTCTTTGAGAATAAGGAAGTGATCTGCAACAGAACATTGTGAAATGTTAGCCTGGAGTGAACATTCATCATGACGTAGGTGCAAAAGACAAAAACATTAGATGGAGAGGAGATGCAAAGTTAAACATGAGCCAAGAAGGGAGAAGGACATAAGTTAAAAAAAAAAGGATGGTTATCTTAATACTGAATCTAATTTATAAATTCATTGGAATATGCATCACGAGTGGTCAGGATAAGGGAAATTCACGGACAGTATTCTTGTAGCATAAATGAGAGGCCGAATGGTAGAGCATTGAGAACATGGGTTTGAGTCACAGGAACCTTAGTTTAACTTCTGGTTCCACTGCTCACTAAATGATAGTGTAATCTTAGCAGGTGGTGATGATGGCATGACGAAATATGTAGCCCAGACCAGAATAATATACAGTGCTGGTTCCAGTCCATTTCTTGGTCAAAAGTTCAGACTCCCTCTATTTGCTGTATCTTTTTCCTTCTTAGAACCTGTCTATTTGGTAACATCCTCTACTTGAAATTCTACACTCAGACTTGCTTTTATTTTCAATTTCTAAAAGATATGATAGCTCGCAGCTAGCAGGAATCTGTTAAATCTCCAAAGAAACTTAATGTCTTTGGAATACTTTGGGTTCCACTCCTTGAAAGGACTATAAATGTAACATTTAAACAATAACTCAAATTTTAAAATTTTACTCAAATGGAAATGTTGTAAGTGTATATAATATGTGTGCATTATTTTCCTGTTGCTGCTCTAACAAACTGTGTGGCTCAAAATGGCACAAATGTATCCCCTTAACATTCTGGAGGTTGGAAGTCCAAAGATGGATGGGCAGGACTGCATTCCTTCTGAAGGATCTAGGGGAAAATCCCTTCCCTTGTCTTTTTCAGCTTCTAGGGGCTGCCTACATTCCTTGGCTCAAGACTCCTTCCTCTGTCTCTGGAGCCAGCAGCATAGTATCTCTGTATGTCTGTCTGTCTCTCATCCTGTTCCTACTATCAGATTCTTCATTTGACTTAGGCCCCCCGTCTCCCTTTTATAAGCAACCTTGTGATTATATTGGACCCACTGAGATAATCCAGGATACTCTTCCCATTTCAAGATCTTTAACTTAAGTACATCTACAGAGTCCTTTTTGTCATGTAAGGTAACAACAGATTATGGGAATTAGAGGACAGTTTTTGGAGGGTTATCATTTAACCTAATGCAATGTGTGATATATAGACACACATACACATATGTGTGTGTATGTATAGATGTATAAGTGTATATAAATGTGTGTGTGTGTGTATGTATAATAGTTCACTGGAGATATCAAGTAACCATCCATATTCCATAGAAAAATGCCATTTTATTGTCTGTCTCACTGTTAGGGAATATGACTTAACTGATACCTGTTTAACTGTGGCTCTGAAACCTAGAAAAACTGGAGAGTAATAAATAGGTATTTTCTCTCTGCATGCCACAAATACTTTCCCGTGATACAAGCAATTTGAAATTTGCCCTTGAGATGCAGAAGAAAGACAACCCAGGAGGCAAAACAGAAATAGCTGCTTACAGACATGAGGCTTAGAAGCTGCAGAACAACATTTGCAGTCCCAAGGTTCTGGCAGCTTGTCTGCAGCCTTAGGTGGTTATAAGTTGATGTCCAATTTAGAATCTCCCTGCCTTGAAATCTCTGCAGATTGGGGCCATAACTTGGAGTAGCACTGTAACATGAACACTCTGAGTCAAGTCCATTTCACTAGTGCAGAATTTTGCGCAGAAAATGATCTGTTGCAGAGTTGGCCCAATAGGACCTTTGTACTGGTTTTCTTTGTTAAAATCTCTCTTTTCTCAGAAAGAATATATATGAATGATATGTGGTTAGGAGCACTGAGAAAATCTCAGTACCCCTATCTTTCCCCCGACCTCAATTAACACTACCAAAGGAACAAAGGCTTACTTCTTCCATTGACAGAAGGATGCTTAGTGTTTGTCCATGGGATTTTATTTCTTTAACTTTCAGACTCTGATGTTTATTAAAACATAGGCATCCTAAACCAAAAACCAAACGAAACTCACTACCGTCGAGCCAATTCTGACTCAGCGACTCCTCTTTGGGTTTCTAAGATGGTATCTCTCTGGAAGTAGATTGTGCAGTCTTCCTTCTGAGGAGTGGCTGGTGGGTTTGATCCACCAGCCTTCTGGTTAGCAGTCAAATACCTTAGGCACTACACCACCAGAGCTCCCATAGTCATCACAGGGAGATTGAAACTGTTATCAGTCACTAAGAGGCTAATGTATTACTACGTTTCTATTGAGTCAGTCAGCCAGCCCATCATTTGTTCATTATTCATTTATCAATAGCTTACTGTTCAATTTCAGCTTCAAATACAAACACAACACTAGGTACCATGATATCACAGGAAGATAATTAAACATTGTTCTTTACATGGAAGAAATAATGACTCTTTAAGGGTATGTAGCAATTTAAGAATTATGGCAAATATAGGTCAGAGGGAAATTGATATGTAATCTTTTTACACTTCAAGCAGCTGTACACACACATTTACTCCCCGCAGCTGTGGGTAGCTTCATCTTAGGTCGGGGGAGGAGAGGAGCTGTCATCTGTCATCCTTCTCCCTCAGGCGTGTTCTCACTTGGCTGGCATTTTTCTTACCTGGTTTTATCCCTTGGTTTGGCTCATGTAGGCTCCTAGTTACCCATGGCCTGGCAGGGTTCCCAGAGATAATCTGCCCATCTTTAGATCAGTGACCCAGTTGAGGCCTTGAGGGTTGAAGGAATCTCACTTCTCCTTCTGTCCTCATAATGTCTCAGCCCATGTGGACCTCCAGATCTGTACTGTATATTGTGGCAGCCACTGACATAAGGGGCTATTGAAACCAGAAATGTGGCTAGTCCAAACAGACATGTGCTATAAGTCCAAACACACGTCAGATTTTGAAGACTTAGTATGAAAAATGAATACAAAAATCTCATTCATAAATTTTCATGCTTTTAGATATATTGAGTTAAGTAAAATCTCTTATTCTTTATTTTTAAAATATGTCTATTAAAAAGTTTAAATGACATATTGGCTTGCATTATATTTCTTTTGGATAGCCCAGCTCTGGACTAGAGTTAAGCAACCTTTTCCAGGAACCATTCAGATAGTAAATGCTTTTGGTTTGGAATCATAGGAAATATGTAATGAATGAGCATGACTATGTCCTGTCCTGAACAGGCAGCCAGGCAGATTTGTCCAACATGCTGTAGTTTACATCTAGACCTCAAGCAATCAGTGAACATTTTCTCCAGATGTTGGTTTGAGCTGAGTCCTTTCCACTAGTTCACATACATAAGCACACATCTATTTGTGATCCCAACAATGGTTTTGGATGGCCTTTCCCACATTTACAACTATTTTTGGAATACAGGCCAAAGTGGGAGCCACCAAATCAAAGAAAGTCATGAAAATGACTAACTTGCATGCAAGGCACAGTATGAGAAATGTTAAAGAGCTGTGAGCCTAGAAGGCTACTGTGGATGGACGTTGGTGGTGATGGAAGTACATCTGTAACTTTTTCCTTAAGAGCACTTCTGAATTGAAGGGTAGTCATATGTTTTGATGGGCAGACTGTCAGACACACATTCTCTCGTTTATGCTTCACGGTTTGTGAAGTGCTATAAAATCCGTTTATAAGGACACAGTGATGTAGAGAGTCACTGATATGTTCAAAGGAGCATAGCCTGTAAGAGGCAGAGCTAGGATTTGAACTGGGTTCTGTTTGAGACCAAACTCACACTTTTTTGCTACACTGTGCTACTTCTCATGAAGGTCCTTTTCAATGACTGAAGCAACAGGTTGAAATTTCAGAACATAGCACCAACTAAGGAAATCCCAGTATCCCTCAACTTAGCTAGTAAATTAAAGACTATTGGGAGCATATGGTCTGGGATCAACTTTTCTTCCCTAACCCACTTTTTTAGGTTAGCATGTAAGAAAAAAATCAGACTTTAAAAATGCAAAAAGGGCTATTTATTACTAGTAAGTACAATGGACAAAAAAGGAAGTAATATTATCAACCAACCATTTTCCTAATAATCTCTAAGACAGAATACTTTATAGTTGAGCATAGAGTGGCTAGTGTTAAATGTGGGATTAATGAATCCACTTAAATTATGATTTGACTGTTTTGAGTTCACTTTAAAAAAAAAAAAAGCAGTACCTGGAGATTTTAGATAGAGAACTTCCTCATGTACACATTTTATTTTAGTTAGCTAGGCATTGTGTGTGTGTATATATATATATAACTGGTTCTCTAGTGCTACTCTAACAGAAAATACCACTGAGTTTAACAAACAGGCTGAGTTTAACAAACGGATTTATTCTCATACAGTTTAGGAGGCTGAAAGTCCAAGTTCAAAGTGCCAGCCTTAGGGGCTGGGTGAAGGTCTCTTGACCTTGGGCTTCAGCTCTGCCTCTGCTCCCAGCCCATTGAAGCTGGAGACTTCTCTTAACTCAGGAAGCTGTTGGTTGCTGAGGCTGGCAAACCTAAGATTGACTAGTAAAATGTATAGTGCCAAGATTATTAACCAACAAAGCAGGCCACTAGTTCAAGGCCAGAAACAGTCCCAAGATTGGCAGGCAATCACGGTGGCTGCTGAATGAAGACTCGGCTACATGCAGGGTTCAAGCATACCAAAACATCTTTAGACCTTTCTCAAAGCTGCTGTTGTTTATATACTAGAAGCAGACCACATCCCTAAGATACCTACTCAGCTGCTCACAGCAGATTCAACCATGGAGTTGATTACCAATCTCATCATGGAGGATCACTACATCCAGCTGCCCAACCACTCAAAACCAGGCCCAGCCAAGTTGACACATAACTACCACGGTAACTAATAAATTCTAAAACAGGGACCTGTATCAATTTTGTTCTCACTAGTTAAAACTCTTAGCCTAATGATTTAAAAAAAAAAAAAAAAAAAAAAAGTTTTTTTTAAGGGAAATACAAACCATTTTGAGATTTTCATAAAAGATAAATCTAGAAAATTATAGCTGTATATCCATATACCCACAGTTTGTGTACAATACCAGGCAGTTCATAATTCTTGGGGGCCACATTCTAAGACTCCAAATGGAATTTGTGCCACTTTGTGTTTGGCCTCTTCTATAATCTCTATAGTGATTTTCCCAAGTCCACCCATGATTCCTTGGTTCTCAAATCCCCTACCAATGTTGTTCATACTGTATCAGTATCTGAGAAACCATTTCTGAAACACTATGTGCCTAGTGCCTAAGGCACTTGACTGCTAACCAGAAGGCTGGCAGTTCAAACCCACCAGCCTCTCCTCAGAAGGAAGATGGGGCAATCTACTTCCGTAGTGATACTGCCTCAGAAACCCAAGGAGGGATCGCTGTGAATCGGGTCTGACTCGACGGCACATGGCAACAACAACAACAGAAAATGTGCATACTTTGCAGCACAGCCTAAGTACTTATAACAAGATGCTAACTGCCCAACTGAACAAAGGGGGTGAGTGTTAAGTCTCTAGGAATGTGCAGTTTTCAGTTATCCTGAGTTAGCAGCACATGACCACAGTCCCTTTTTCTGAATTCAGGCACTTTCATTAATTGGTTGGATGACAGCTACTTTTTCCTTTCAGTGATCTAAATATTTGAATTATGACTAGACTGGCTTATTTTATTTCTTAAAAGCTTAAGATGTAAATTTAGGTCACACAGAATATCACGAAAACCTCCCCCAGCTAACCATTAAGAGTGTGAGGGATGTGTGTACTACTTGAGAGATTAAAGAATATACTTCTGTATATTTTTATATGGAATTATATTTTTTATGGTTTGTTTTAAATCAGTCGTGTCATAAGCATGTTCCGAATATTTTGGAAGGTGCTCAAATAACAGCAGTCAGTATCAATGAAAAGAAATCATTTCTCTAAACCTTAAAAAAAAAAAAAAAAAAGTTTAATCTGAATGGATCCACTGGAAAAAAAAAATGGGAATGAAGAATTTTACACTGGTACATTTTCAGCACAGTCATAATATAGCCATAAAACCACCAGTCAATATGTTTCTCAACCTTTAAGACTTGGGTACATTATCATCCAATGTGTGAAAGTTTCCTGCCCCAGGAAGCAATCACCCAGACCTGTATGTTCCTGTAGCACTTTGAACATGTGGCATTTGTTGGGATGTGGGCTTGCCTTTCCCAGTAGACTGTGACCTTGATCTCTATCTCTTTACCCCCAACTCTGAGCCTGGTGGCTTCTGCATGGTAAGTGCTCAGTAAATGTGTGTTGGATAGATGAGTGAATGGGTCAATGTTTATGAGGAGGACCAAAAGAGGATGGGCACATCAGGTAGCCAATGAAGATCTGCAGTGTTGGTGATGGGAAATTGAAGTTGACTCTCGGCGATATAACTTGGCAAGTTTCCTAGATGATAGGGAGCTTTAGTAGTATAACTTAGTTGTTACTAACAGGGTCTTAGGAGCTAGAATGACTGGATTCAAACCCTGGCACTGTTGCTTGTTAGCCATGTACCCTTTGTTGAGTTATTTAACTACTTTACATTTCAATTTGATCTGAAAATGGTGATAAAACATATCTACCTTAAATATTGTTGAGTATGCTATCATCATCATCATCATTAACTAGATTAATGTATGTAAAGTGCCTAACATATATTAAGTGCTACATGAGAATGCGGGAGCTCTGGTAGCGTAGTGCCTAAGGCACTTGACTGCTAACCAGAAGGCTGGTGGTTCAAACCCACCAGCCACTCATCAGAAGGAAGATGGGGCAATCTACTTCCGTAGTGATACTCCCTCGGAAACCCAAGGAGGGATCCCTATGAGTCGGGGCCAACTCAACAGCACATAACAACAACAATATGAGAGTGCAGTGGTGGTGTTATTGATTTTATATATGTTTGAGGAGAAGAGGAATGGCAGAAAAATCATGTCTTGCTCAACTTTCCAAAATTCCATGTGGAAGACACACTGGGATCACATGGCTAGGGAAAAGTAGAGCAAGACCCAGACGTCATGGGTTAAAATGTAAACAACCACATACCCTATCTCTTGTTTTGCCTTTACTCACATGTTCTGTTTCACACACGATGAAAACTAGTTCCACAAAGACATCTTCTGATTAGAAAAAATAAATTCTAATAATCAATGATTTAAGTGAATTGTCTGCAGTCTGGCAAAATAATAGTGGACAGAAATGATCTTTTTTGGGCCCTGGTCATTCTAGGGTACTGACTTGGGTTGGTGAGGAGGCCCCTCAGTTCTTCCAGACTCCCAGGCTTCTGTTACCCACATCTCATAGAAGGGTTCTCGAGGGGACACTATGGGTGGAAGCACTGTTTAAGGTTTTACGCCCATGGTACCAACTTTGCTGTTTTGGTTCGCAAGTGGGCTTTTGGCTATCTGTAAAGCAGAATGATCTGGTTGAAAGAATATTGGATTTAATCAGAAACACTAGATTTTAATCCACATTCCAAAACAATGACCTTAAAGCTGTGGCTGTCAAAGTTTTCCCATTCATCCTCAGCCAAATATTTTATTAAGTGTTTTTAATAATGAAGTATTATTGTCTACCTATGGACAGCTCATCTTCATTAAAGAGCTGAAACTGGTTAAATGGGGAAAAATATAATCTTTTTAACAAATAGTGCTGGCAAAACTAGATATCCATTTGCAGAAAAATGAAACAGGACCCATATCTTAGACCATATGCAAAAATTAATTACAGTTGTATCAAAGACCTGAATGTCAAACTTAAAACTATGAAGACAATCAAAGAAAAAATAGTGATAAATTTAAGGGCCCACTAACTACATGGCATAAATATTATGAAACATTAAGTAAAAATGCACTGACACCAGAAGACGACATAGGTAACTGTGATCTCCTAAAAATCAGACACATAAGCACCTCAGAACATTTCACTGAAAGAGTAAAAAGAGAACCTACAGACCCGGGAAGTGGGGAATTGACAATGGCATAATTTGACTAGGGGCTAATCTCTGAGATTTATAGAAAACTTTGACACTTCAGCAAGAAAAGGAAACAATCCAATTAAAAACTGGGAAGAGCACATGCATAGACATTTCACCAGAGAAGACATTCAGGCAGCCAACAAACACATGAAGAAAACACTCATGATCATTAGCCATTTGTGAGATGCAAATCAAAACAAAAATAAGATAATATCTCACCCCAGCAATAATAGCAAAGATGGAAAAAAAAAACAACAAATACTATCAAGAATTTGGAGAAACTGGGAGTTGGATCCAACTTGACAGCAGCAAGTTTGGTTTTGAGTTTGAAAACCCCCATACAGTGCTATGGGACTGTAAAATGGTGCAACCGCTGTGAAAAATGGTATTGTGTTTCCTTAAAAAGCTGGAAATAGAAATACCATTTGATCTAGCAATCCCACAACTAATATACATCCTAGAGAAATAAGAGCTGTGACATGAACAGATATGTGCATAATCAAGTTCGTCACAGCACTATTCAGAATAGGAAAAACTTGGAAACAACCTAAATGTCCATCAGCAGATGAAGGGACAAACAAACTATGGTATATACACAAGAGGAAATACTGTGCAATGTTAAAGAACAAGGATAAATCTGGGAAATATGACATGGATGAACCTAGAGGACTTCATACTGAGTAATATTAGTCAAATCACAAAAGGACAAATACTGTATGAGACTACTATTGTAAAAAGTCAAGAAAAGATTTTCACACAAAAAGAAGTATTCTTTGAAGTTTACCAGGGATGGGAGGGAAGGGGAGGATAGATCACTAACTAGGGGTAGATAGATACATACGCAAAAAAAAAAAAAAAAGAGAGAATTAGGAGATATATCAAACAGCTACCATGTATCATCTTATTTCTATCTTGACTCAAACAAAATTTTAACACACACATATACAATTGTAACAGAACTGAAGAAACACTGACTGGTTGTCTTATGATTTTGAGAAATTATTGTTCATTTTGTTTGATTGTCATAAAGGTGTTGTGCACATGGTTAGAAAAACTGAAACAAAGTTTCTAATCAATAAGTTTGCTTTTGTTATCTACCTTATAATCATGATAGGTACTAAATACCGTGGTCATGCATTCTGCCTTCATAGGAAAGTGAAGAAGGTGCTTTGGCAGAAGACTGTTCTGCTTAACCGTTCATTTGATCATAGAGAACAAACACTAAACAACCCTCGGTTTCTTCTCCTCACTCTGACTGACATATACTTAAGTGCCCTCAGAAGTGTAACAAGATGCTTGTTGAATAGTGTGTCTGCTAAATATATCACATGGGCCCTATTACACACTCTAGGGTACGTAAGAGGGAGAATGTTCTCAGAGAGGGTCATTGAATATGCCTACACAAAGTTGATCTCACAAATTACTGCTATGGTATTTTCATTGGATATGTAGATGTATTTTCTTTTGCTTGTGTGTGGAAGTGGTTAGTCTTTCTGAAGGGAAAAAGCTAGGAAGCCTGGTATTCAGTTCAAGGTCACAAACATGTTCTGAGTACCTAGTAGATGCTTAGTGCCATTCAGGCACAGCAATGAGTTAAGACAGAGATCAACACCCTTCCTCAAAGGAATTCATAGGGGAAAAATTTACTGTACTGACTTTAAAGCAATCACGTACATTGTTTAGTTCTTTACTTTCTGTTTGGCCAAACAGAAAACTTAATGAATTATGCACCTTTCTTTTCCTGTGTGTTCTTCCAAAGATAATAGCCAAACTTCATTATTTTCTTTATGTAATAATAATTGAATTATCCCTTTTAGGCAATTGCAGTATGAAAGTGGTTTATCATCTTCTATTCCTTTTCAATAATAAAAATCACGTTTTCCAAGAGTTAGGCAAATAAGAAAACACCTTATTCTAACATATGTACAAGTTAGTAGACAAATTATTATTTCCATTAGTTGGAAACCTGTCTGAAATGTAATTATTCATAGTAATTCTCTTGTTTTTAGTAAAAGCACATCTGTTTACAAACAACAAAGAATTTTTACAGGTCCTCTTAGTTGACAACAAAATTCTGTTAGCAATTTTTTACTTCAGTGACAATCAAGATACAGATTTTCGCTTAAACCATTAAATGGTTGACTTTCACAATAGACACACATAGGACCCCTTTTCACAAATCTCTGCTGGTTTCAGTGTATTAACTTCTGACCCATCTTTATTTCTGACTTGTACTTCCCTCCTCCCAGCTATGCCCACTAGGGGATAAGCATGCCCACATCTTATGACTCTGAGGGTCTTCCAACTATACTAACTTCACTGTGTTGTGCCCTGAAATGACTGATTGTCCTGGCATTAGAGGAAAAAAAAAGAGAAAGCCATAGAAAATGTTTTGAAACAGCAAATGAGCAAATACACTATACAATTAAAACCACAAGCCAAAGAAAATCCTCAGTTCCTCCACAAAGTGGGACTGAGTACTCTAGAGACTTCATTCAATGTTATTTCACACTTAAGTGACTCTGCCTCTTAAATTTGCCACATTCTTAATAGTGGTCCTTGGATTCCCAGGGAAGTTAGGGAAATTTAGAGTTCTCAATGGTAGTGGTCTACTAATGTCTTTAAAGACAAGTTCAAAGCAAATTTTATTAAACTCTGATAGCTCTGGAAGGATTCTCTTAAGCTACAAAACCGGGAGTTAAGGAAGTTCTAAAATCGAGTGACTCCTAACGTTAAGCTTGGGGATCTTGAGCAACAGTGAATTGCAAAGTTGAACCCTGGGGTCTAAGTTAACTTTGCAAGCTTTCACTGAGAGGGCTGCAGGGAATGCATGTTATAAAAACACCAGCAGATGGCCCAGAAGATGCTGCTCTTTGTCTTCACTGTTAGCTTATTTGTGTGCTTGAAAATGAGGTGCTCGTCAACATGGCCTCTGTATGCAAGACAAACCCAATGCCTTAGGATACATTAAGAAGTACATATTTTTTTAAAGTGAAAATGTCAGTAGTATTCATGTTGGGTCTGACTCGACGGCACATAACAACAACAACAACAATTCAAGGATGTTAGTTATTTAATTATATCTTTATGAGCAACTACTTTGTCAGGCACTTGTGTTAAGCATGGGAGCTCTGGTAGCATAGTACCTAAGGCATTGGACTGCTAACCAGAAGGCTGGCAGTTCAAACCCACCAGACACTCCTCGCAAGGAAGACTGGGCAATCTACTTCCATAGAGATACCACCTTGGAAACCCAAGGAGAGGTCGCTATGAGTTGGAATCAACTTGACAACAGTGAGTTTGTTTTTTGTTTTTTGTGTTAAACATAATAAGACGTCATTCCTTATGGAGCCACTGAGACTATGGCCCCTCGCTGCCCTTCATGTTTGAAATTGAACCTACTCTTGTGGCTTCCAGAAAAACAAAAGACAGACATATGAAGTGAACATTTATACTAGGTAGATACACTCCTTGGAGAGAACAGTCATGGGAGAATAGAAGGACTGTGTATGCATAGGGACACAGCTCAGGGAGCAGGAGTCCATGGAGGGAAGGACACAGGGAAGAACAGGTAACTATGGGGAGGAAGTGGGAGGGGAGCTGTTGCATTGGGGTAAATTGTAGTCAGTGTCATGAGACAAAGTGTATGTGAACTGCTGTATGGAAAGTGAATTTGTTCTGTAAACTTTCACCCAAATCACAATATAAAAAAATAAACAAATAAATATGTCCCTGTCTTCATGGAGTACACAGTTTTGAAGTTTTTTATTTTTATTTTTTTCTCAGGTTTTGGGGGGGGGGCAGCAGATACATGACAGCAGAGTCTACTACAACATTAAAAATGACAAAAAGTGGAGAAGAAGCTTCTGGGTACAAAACGATCAGAGAATTTTACCTGAGAAAGGGGAAGGGACGCAGGGAAGGTAGCAAGGATGAGATACTATTTTATTTGACCTTGAAAGATGAGTTTTCCAGCTGTGTAATATAGGGAAGGATGTTTTAGGCAGAGAGACCTATAGAAGCAGAGATAGAGAATTAAGAAAGTCTTCAATATTCAAGGATAGGTTGTTAGTTCCATGTGGCTGGAGTAGACAGTACAGGATAGCTAGAATTAATACTTGTAAAGAAGTTTTGGTAGTATTCCTTGTTCAGTAGTTTGGACTTTATCCTTCTAGTAATAGGGAGCAACCAGAAGTTTAAGAGAGAAGTGACATGATATGATAAAAATTTAAGAAAAATGAATGGAGCCACCATTTGGAAAAAAAAAAAAAAAAAAGATTGGATAGTTTGATAGCTATGGTTAAAGTGTCTAGAGCAGTTGATAGGCATGTGGGTGGTTTCCACTTTTGGACTCTTATGAGTAATACTTCTATAAATAATTGTGAGTGTGAGGAGTCCCTGGGTGGTGCAAACAGGTAAGTGCTCAACTATCACTAAAAAGTTTGAACTCACCCAGAGGTGCCTGAGGAGACAGGCCTGGTGATCTGCTTTCAAAAGGTCACAGCCTGGAAAACCATGTGGAATGGTTCCACTCTACATACGTGCAATCACTATGAATGGGAATGACTTGATGGCAAGCAGCAACAACAAAAACATTTGTGTGGAAGTCTTTGTGTGAACATATGTTTTCATTATTTCTGGGTAGACATTTAGAAATAGCCTCGCTGGGTTGTATAATATATATGTACATTTTCCAGAAAATTCCCAAAACTTTTTCAAATGCCTAGCAATGCTGATATATCTTATAAATTAAGCTATGGTTCAGGTTCCATTCCTGAAAGTGTTGTTACTTTCAAGAAAACCCTTCTTTCCTGTTCTCTCATTCTCTTCATTCTGTGGAGGCTGTCAGCCTGCCTGAGACATTGCTTATAAGTCAAATGAGTTGGAGGCATTTTTATCCAACAAAGAATATTGCATAATCGGTGTTTTCTGCATCTTTTAAGAAATTATGAGTTTTGACATTTGTTAAAATTTCTACACCTGCAAAAACGACAAGGAGGCCACATGTTCTGACCTCCTCTAATCTCACAAGAGGAAGACAGCAGTAACCCAAGGCCTATCACTGCAAGGCCAAACATGCTGCCTCCCTCCAGCCCTTTCACCAACCGTTCCTCCCAAAGCACCCACCACCTCTCTCCTGGGTTCAGTAATTCGCTGCAGTGGCCACACAGAACTCACGGATTACGGGGTTTATTAGGGAAGCACCAGGCTACAACTCAAGTTCAGGAAGAACACTCAGTCTCTCTCCCAGCCCACCGTCCCTCAGCCAACAGTCTCTCACAGTCTCTTTCCCAGCAGTGCTTGTCCCTCGGTGTCTCACTCAGTGATGCGTGTCTCTTGCGGCTCTTTCCCAGCAGCACGTGTCTCTTTCAGGGGTGCGTGTCTCTTTCAGGGTTGCATGTCTTCCTCCACCAGCAATCAGAGAGAGTTCTGCCTCTAAGAGGCCGCCTTTTGAGCCCGGAAGGGTGGTCAAACTAGCCAATCACAGCATCAGAACTCTAAGCACGTGAGAGAGAGTGGGAACCTCCCAGAACATTGTATTGTGCCACGCCCAACAGAAATAACCCAGGTGGGCGACTTTAAAATCAGGATCTCCTCAGTTGCTAATAGCAATTCCCACCTTGGAGTTTACAAAGACTTATGGGTAGAAAAGCCACACTAAGTAATTTACTACACCGCAACACCCTAAGTCAAATTATAGTCATGTACTACATAATGTCCCTTTGGGCATCATCCAATTATATATATGTCCAAGGTTTCATAAGGTTATAATAGAGTTAAGGAATCCCAATAGGAATGAAACAGCTTCCCATACATTACACATGTATCTTACTGTCTCTTGTGTACACACAAATGGCACTGCCAGGCATATAATGGCGTAGTACATGTATAACCTCTAGTACGTATATCTTGATAGTCCTAATAAATGCTCATGTTCCTGGTTTATGCATGTCCTGTACTATACTTTCTATATAAAAAGTTTACTATACAACAGTTTGTACTTCAACTTGTAGGCAGCAACATCCAGTCTTGTGTATTATGTGTCTCTTGAGTGTTGTAGCATTATCTCTCTGTTTAATTTTCTTTTGAAAATTTTACTCTGAAGTGTATTTTTCCTAAATGCAGCTAAACCAGTGCTAGTGATAACAGCAGCAAGAGACAGAGAAAATGTCAATCTGGAAATGCAACAAAAGGTTATCAAGCAGCATAAAGGTAGAAAATTGGTGAATGTTATTCTCCCGATTTAGGCACGTTTCACTTGTCCTTCACAACGATCCCCAAAAACAAAGAAAAAATTCTCCCAGCTGTTAAAGGAAGGTTCCACTGAAAGCTATATTAAAAAACAACAACAACAACCAAAAAAACACTGCGATCGAGTCAGATCCAACTCAAAAAGGCAAGAGGAACCTATATCAGATATGGAGAAATTGCTAATGATGTGGATTGAAAACTAAACACAAAAGCATTGATCACTTCTAAGGCAGGAAACTTGCTCAAGATGCTAAAAGAAAAAGCAGGGCCAGCCTACAATATGGTGTTAGCACAACCTCCAAATAATGTAACATCCTATTTTATAGAACACATGGACACTAAATGATGCATGACTGAACTTTGTTTTAAAATTTAGAGGCAGAGAATGAAGCATTTGAAGGAAGGATCAAAAAGATCACAATGCAGGAAGCTTCAGACTTAAATTTTTAAAGGAAATTAAATCTGCATCAGGCTGTGCTGTGGTGTAGAGGCTCTGTTGCCTGTCTGTTGTAGCAGAGTAAAATAGACTATTACTGACTTTCTACAAGTCAGTGGATTGGATCATTACTTTACACAAGAAGTAGAGACCTAACGGAAAATACGGACCATGTCCTAGCCTCTGGTGAAAAGGCAACATTTTGGCAACTTTATAAAACTTCAGGAAAGACTGACTTCTCCCCGCTACCTCCACTACTTTCTAGTACTCTCACAACAGAGTATTTTTCATCACTTCTTTTCCTTGAAAAGATGAAGTTAGAAAGACAAAAATAATAATCTTGTGATTTATGACACCAGTATACAGCATCATTAAAAATTGTTTTTGCCTGAACCTGACCATGATAAAGCAAAGAAAGAATTAAAGCAAATATTTAGTTCAGGAGTTGGCAAACCACAGCCCATGGGTAAAATCTGGCCAGTTGCCTGTTTTTGTCCAGCTCATGAGCTAAGAATTTTCAGAACGTATTTTAAACTAATTTTTAAAAATCAAAAGATAATATTTTGTGCCTTGTAGAAACCATGTGAAATTTAAATTTCAGAGTACACAAATTTTTAGTAGAAGACAGTCACACATTCATGTATGTATGTCTTTTGCAGTTTTCATTCTAAAGTGACAGAGTTGAGTAGTGATGACAAAGATGGCCCACCCACAAATTATTCCCTAACTGGTCCTTGACAGAAAATGTGTGCTTAGCCTGCTCTAGATGTCCAACTACAAAATTATCTCTTGTCTTCTCCATCTGATTAAAAAGAAATATATTATTAATTTTTGATTTTGGTTTCTTAGTTTGTTTTTACCTTTACATTGTCTTTGATCTCCACTTCTCATGATATGTGTGTGTATAAACATTAAATGTTTTGTTAATCCTTCCTATAAACAGTCTGATGTGATCATTCTTACCACATTGCAAATTCTGCATAAGGATTTAAAAAAACTTCATATCATTTCAATATTAAAATGGAGTTTTGGGGGCTCTTTTAGTAATGTTTTATTGGTTTTTGGTGGAAGTTTACACAGCAAATTAGATTCGTACTTGATAATTTCTGTACACGTTGTTCAGTGACATGTTACTTTTCTCACAACATATCGGCATTCTCTTTAGTTGTGTCCTGGTGGTTCCATCTCCAGTGCTGTACTGTCCCTGCCCCCTTATCTCCTCATCTTTGCATTAGGGTAATTGCTGACTTTTTGGTCTCATGTAGATGATTTTTTAATGGAGCACCATACTCATGGGTGATGTCCTTAATTTGTGTGCTAATTTGTTATTTTGTTAAAAGGTAACCTGGGGATAATTTCAAGACTTAAAATGTATCTCAGGGCAGTAGTCTTAGCATTGCGATCTGAGAAGATGCTCTGCAGTATTTCAATGTTTTTAATTTATGAAGGCTTGCTTTATGGCCTAACATCTGGTCTATCATGGAGAGTGTTCCATGTGCCCTGGAGAAGGATGTGTATTGTGCTGCTGTTGGGTGAAGTGCTCTGTAGATGTTGATAAGGCCAAATTGGTGGATTGTATTGTGTAGCTCTTCTGTGTTTCTGTTGAGGTTCTTTCCAGTTCTATCTTTCATTAAAAGTGGTGTATTAAAGTCTACCACTATGATTGTGAAGTCATCTATTTGACTTTTCAACTCTTTTAAAGTCTGATTCATGTATTTTGGGGCTCTTTCATTGGGTCCGTAGATATTTATTTATGGTTATATCTTCTTGTTCAGTGGATCCTTTAATCATTATATAATGTCCTTCCTTGTCTCGCATGGTGGTTTCTGTCTTAAAGTCAGTTTGATCAGAAATTGATATTGCCACTCCTGCTCTTTTTTGGTTGCATTTGCTTGATAGATCTTTTTCCAACCTTTGATTTTTAGTCTGTTTTTGTCTTTGCCTCTAAGATGTGTCTCTTGTAGACAGCATATTGATGGATTATGTTTTCTTATCCAGTCTGCAACTCTCCATCTCTTGAGTGGTGCATTTAATCCATTAACATTCAGTGTAATTATTGACAAGTATGAATTGGTTGCTGTCATTTTGTTACGTGTTTTTTCATGCTGTTCCTGGTTTCTTTGTTCCATATTATTTTCTGTGCTGAACTCATTATGTTTATGAATTATGTTATTTCCTTTGTTGCTGTTGTTTTAGTATTTATGAAATATTTGTGCTTGTCCTCTTTTTTATTGTGTGTTGTTGTTGTTGTTATGTGCCGTCGAGTCGTAGTGAAGGTTTATCATTTTTCTTTGAGGTTACCCTGTGATTTATAATTTTCTCCCGGAGTTTAGAACAGTCCATTCTATCTTGCAACTCTCTCAACTTCCTCACCATTTAGAAGTTCTGTACCTACACAGTATTTTCACTCTTTTTGGTTTGCAGTTGTCCTCATTTGCCAATTGATGCCTCTGGTTCTCTGTTTACAATCTTGTAAGCTTATTTTACTTTGGATACGTCCATAGCTGTGTTGGTTTCTGGTTATGTCATCTTGTGCATTAATGGTCAGTTGTTGTTTGCTATTATTGGTTCTCTGTTGAAAGGACTCCCTTTAGCATCTCTTGTAAGGTTGATCTGGTTTTAACAAATTCCCTTCATTTCTGCTTATCTGGAAATGTCCTAATTTCACCATAATATTTGAAGGACAATTTTGCCGGGTATGTAGTTCTTGGTAGGAAATTTTTTCTTTCAAGGTTTTGTATATACCTGCATGGTTTCTGCTGAGACATTCAATCTTAGTCTTACTGGTTGCCCTTTGTAGGTAACTTTTTGTTTTTCCCATACTGCTTCCAGGATTCTTTCTTTTCTTTGGTTTTGGTGAGTTTGATGATGATATGTCATGGTGATTTTCTTTTGGGGTCTATCCTGCTTGGGGTTCTTTGGACTTCTTGAATGGATATAGTCTCATCTTTCATCATATCAGGGAAATTCTCTTTCAACAAGTCTTGGACAATTTTCTCTGTGGTTTTATTTGCCTCTCCTTGTTCCAAAATTCCAATTACATGTAGGTTATTCCTTTTGATGGTATCCCACATAAACCTTAGGGTTTCTTCATTTTGTTTTGATCTTTTTTCTCATTGAACCCTTTCCAAAGAAGTATTGAGGTATTTTTGTTTGATCTTATGAATTCTGTCTTCCATTGATTCATTTCTTCTCCTTTGCCCTTTCAATGTCTTACCAGTTTCTGAAAATTTACTATTAATCTTCTGGATTTCTAGCTGTAGATTTTGTATCATTTCTAATGTTTCATTTATTTTGTCATTTTGTTCTTGTGTTTTCTTCCAAAATTGTTCTAAGGTTTTTTTCTGTGTTTTTCTTAATTTTATCAGTGTTTTCCTTGATCTGTCTCTCAATCTGTTGAAGGTACCTAAATATAATTCTTTTGAATTCCTTATCAGGGAGTTCCAATGCTGCTTCTTCCTCAGGGTTTTGTTGTGGGTCTTGCTCCCTTTTTTCTACCACTTTATCTTGCTTCTTTGTGGGAACTGTAATGGTCTCTTGTCTCTGAGATATTGTGATGTTGTTGTATTTTGATCTCTGTTAACTGTTTGTGAAGAGGAATAAGGGTGAATCAGGCTCTTCTGGTTGGTCATTTATCATTGGCCAGTTGGTGGAGAAGGAAGTTGTTGCTCTCACTCAGTAAGTGGAGCTGCAGGAGGTACGAGTGTGGTTATGTTGTATGGTTATGATTGCTGTCTCCCACTCAGTTAGACAAAAACAATTGAAAAACCATCAAAAAAGTAAAAGCAAGTGGACCAAAAACATACCATGTAATCACACAAGAACAATCACCCCCCAAAAAAAAGGAAAAAGAAAAGAAAAAAGAAAAAACTGCAATATCTGGGGAGAGGACAATAAGAGAAAAAAGGTAGAGTAGGAGAATAATGAAGAGAAAAATGGGAAAAATGCAAAAAGAGAAACAAGGAATGGGGTTAACCACAAGAAAGAAAAAAAATGGTACCAGGAATAGAGAAGAGACAAAGCTGAAAACTAAAACCTGGGAAGTGAAGAATAAATAATAATAAAATTAAAAGGACAATAATAATAATTTAAAAATAGACAAAAACAAACAAACTAAAAAAGAAAGAAAAAAAAAATCTGGACAGAATTGGCCAGGGCACCCAGGCTCCATGAAAGCACACAGACTGGGATGGAATTCCTGCCAGCCCAGAAGGTAGGTGGGAGTGAGGGATGGCCACACCTCTGTTCACCAAGAGGGTGTGGGGTATAAGAGTAACAAGGGAAATATCGTACCTTTCTAGTGGTTGTCGTCTGGAATGTCTTTGTGGTTTGCGGCAAGTGGACCCTATTCTTAAGTCCCTGGAATCTGGAAGAATGCTCTTGCATTAAATATCTAAAATGTTCAAACCACTTGTAAACATTCAAAATGGCTGCACCCTCAGGACAGGCAAAAGTTCACAGTGAAGCAGCTCTTCACTGCTTCCCCTTTTATTCACCAGCCACCGGTGCAGTCCTCCATGCAGTGCCTGGCTAGCAGGGCTGAATTTTAGGTTAATTCTTAGGTCCTAACACCACTCGGCAATATCCAAGCAGTCTGGGCTGTTAGGATCACTGCTAGAACACAGTTCCGTATATCTCCTTTTTTGGTGTTTTCATGGAAATTCTACTAGTTGGAGTTTAGTCCACTTCTATACATTCCCTTCAAAACTGAGGGCTCCAGGATTATCTTCTGTATCATTGTTAATTGGTTCCCCTTTTCTTTGTTGAAGAGGGTCTGTGCAGTCTTTCTGCCTATTCCACCATCTTCTTAACCTGGCAGTAGTCTCAGAAGAAGTATTCATTTCTCAACTGATCCTGTAGGTCTGGACTTGGTAAGAATTTGAGTTCTGTTCTGAGTTTTTCTCCCATTCTGTAGGGTCCATCTGCTTTGGCTCTGATCAGAACTGTTCGTAGTGGTAGTCATGCACCATCTAGTTCTTGTATTCTCAGGGCAGACGAGGTGGTGGCTTGCATAGGCTATTAGCCCTGTAGACTAGTTTATTCTCTGAGACTTTGGTTTCCTTCTTTCCCATTTACTCCTGATGAGTAAAGACCAATAGTTGTATTTTGGATGGCTGCTCACATCAAAATAGAGCTTTGCTTCCAGATCTTTTCCTCTGAGAAGAGTCTTCTGCTAAGAAATACCACTAACCTAATGTGCATTCATGATTTTCTTCATTGGACTCAAAACGTTTTATTTTGAAAGTGTCTTTATTTTAAAAGAGACATACACTTAATGGGTTTAGTGGTCAAATATATTTTGGGAACAAAGGGCCCATTTTTGATCCATGATGTACATTTACATATTAAAGGCTCTGAGAAGTCCTGTGGTAAAGAAAGCTCTCAGATTGTTTGACTCAATATTTTCTCTGGAAACTTTTTTTCACATAATACTTATTAATAAGAAACTCAGGGGAAGACTTCTGCAACACATTCTTTTTATTTCCTTTTTTAAATAGGACTGTTAAATAAGACACTAAATGTTACATAAAAACTCAATATATGAAACTAAATCATCTCTGTTCAGGCTGAAACATATGTGGACCCTTGAGCCACTTCTCTGGTCTTCTCAGCTAAGTTGTCCTAGTTAAGTCTGTTACCCTGAGTTCTGAGGTCTTGTGGAATGGGTTTTAACTTGTTACAGTTAAATATCGATGATTTATAAAAATGAATTGGTAAGATAAGTTTTTAAGAATTTGCAAATTTTTAATATAGGCATGTGAAAATTTTAATTGAAGGTTTAATTAAAGCTATACTTCTTAGTGCAGACTCCATGGACAATGGTACTCTTCCAATTAGAAAGGAACAGGATCACACAAGAGAATAGTACCATATTGAAAGAAGGATAGTTTCAAAGGCTTCTGCCTTCTGGAATGGAAAAGGAAAGTAGCTGGTCAGTGTACCTTCAGCTTGAGTCTACAGTAATTTTTTTTTTTTTTTTCCTCCAACCTTTCTGGTTCCTCAAGTGGAGCCCTGGTAGCACAGTGGCTACTAACCAAAAGATCAGTTGTTGTGACACAACCAGCCCCTCCATGGGAGAATGATGTGGCAATGTGTTTCCATAAAGATTTACGGCTTTGGAGATCCTGTGGGGCAGTTCTACTTTGACCTTATATGGTGGCTGTGAGTCCGATTCAAATTAAAAGCAGTGGATTTGGTTTTTGGTTTTGATATGGTTCCTTATCATGAATATAATAGGCAAAAGCATAGAGAGACAAAATTTTATTAGTACTTACCAGGTGTAGGCAGAAGAGATGAGAAAAAGAAGATAGTGCTTAGGGAACACTTAGGGAAAGGCTTCTCTTATGTACCATGGAAATATTTGGGTGTGGTTAAGCAACATGATGAACATAATTGATGTCACTGAACTATTCATGTGAAGATTATTGAAATGCAAATTTGTTACCTATATGTTTACCACATATACACAAACACACATGCATAGAAAACATTTTAAAATAACCCTTATCAAGCTTCCACAGTTAATCTTTGCCTCATCATTGTGATTTGCAAAATATGAAAGTCCATGTGCTAACTATTTGGAGAGCAACAATATCCTAATCTTCAGCCACTGTATGCTGTACTTGAGGCAGTTTGGTAGGGATTAGAGACCTGGAGGAAAATGAAGTGAGTTTTGAACCCCTGGGGTCACTTGAAAGTAAGAAAGGGTCTCAGAGGACGTCAAGCTGGGCCTGAGAAATTCCTCCAGAGAATTTACTCTTGGAATTCTCTTGCTCAGGTTTGACAAACCTTTTCTGCAGAGGGCCAGCAAGCTAGGAAATATTTTAGGCTTTTTGGGCAATATGGTCTTTGCCACAGCTCAGCCATTGTAGTGCAAAAGCAGCCATGTTGTTGTTGTTATGTGTGTCAAGTTGGACCCGACTCATAGCGACCTCTCCTTGGGGTTCCGAGGCAGTATCTCTACAGAAGTAGATTGCCCCATCTTCCTTCTGAGGAGTGGCCATAGATGAAGCCTAAATGATTGACATGGCTGATTTCCTATTAAACTTTACTTGTGGACACTGACATTTAAATGTCATGTAATTTTCTTGTGCCATGGAGAATTCTTTGGATTTTTTTTTTTCAACTATTTAAAAATTTAAATGTGCTTCTTAACTCACGGTCTTTATAACAGCAGGTGATTGTTCTTCGTCTTAGCTGCCCTCCTATTGACCCTGACTCATGGTGACCCCATAGCCAACATAATGGTGGTAAATAATGATTAATATTTTGGAAAAAGGAAAACTCTCAGGCAAATAATACCATAGTATGCCTTTTGCATTGACTATATGTAAACAATATCAATTATTGAAAGCAGGGTTACAGATTGGTGACATGCAAGTTGGCCTGCAATGGTGTTCATTTGGCCAACAGATATATAGCTGGTTCTGCTTGTCTTGTTGAGCCTAATGGACACCTGCCCTCTGAGGAAATTGTAGTTGCAGAGCAGCATAAGGATGCAGAGGAACACTAGCCAGGTAGTGGGTCAGATGAGGCTAGAATACTGGCTTCACTGCTTATAATGTCACCTTGGACACAGTTATTAAACCTTTTGGGCTTCATTTTCCCTTACCTAAAAATCTAGAAACTATCTCCCTCGTGGGAGTAGTATGGCTGGCTCCTAATGCATATTCAATATTATTGGTGCCCCTTCTTTCACTCTCCACGTGTTTTAGTTAAAAAAAAAAAAAAAAAAAAAGGCCCACTCCCATTGAGTCAATTCCAAGTCATAGTGGCCTTCATTTGGTTTCCAAGATGGTAAATCTTTACGGAAGTAGATTGCCCAGTCTTGCCTCCACGGAGTGGCTGGTGAGTGTGAACCACCACCGTTCTGGTTAGCAGTCAAAATGCCTTAGGCACTGTTACCAGAGTCCTTGCGTTTCAGTATGTTGGATTCAAATGCACCAAACACCATTGTACCAAAACACAAGAGCATACATTCCAGTCTGTTTTTAACTTTCGTGTGATTATTTTGATTCAGTGTGTGACCATAAACATTCTACTTGATCTTTCTGTGTCTCACTTTGCTCTTCTGTAAAGCAGTGTTTATAATTGTATCAGACTCTTAGGGTTGTTGTAAGGGTTAAATAAGTTGTATATGTGTGGTACATTGGACAGTGCTGGCTGAGTGTCAGGAACATTAACAACTGTTGACTATCATCATCATCATCATCATATATAGGCCAGGTCAATGTACAGCAGTACAACTGTTCATGACGCCATTTCAAACACTTAAATATAAAGAGGTAAAAGAAAGAGTTATTTTATGAAAACAAGTACTGGTTTACTTGGTAAGCTTGCTTTTTATTCCAGCCATCAAACAACATCCCTTATCTTGAGACTCCATTTTCTTTTGAAATTCCTGAAGAGTGTATTTTGGCATGGAAGCCAAGGCTTCATTTGCTTACTTGGTTCCCCAGAGGTGACTCTTCCACACTTTCATTATTGCTGAAACCACGGTGTGCGAACATAGGGATTTCTGTCAGTTCTTATGGAAACCACCAGTAGATCAATTTGTTCATGTTGATGATGGTCTTAGGTGAGAGATATTTATTAACTTGTGTGAATGATTCACATTTACCACTTCACAGAATGTAAATTTGAAAAGGAAGAGTAATTATTTCTTATGCTGAATTTATCTTCCTGATTACATAGCATAGAGTTCAAAATGTTTTAGCATATTTTTCTGAGGAAAGTGTGTAATTGGAAAATGTAGCTTTTGTTTACTGTGTGTCCTCAAACAACTTCTAATGTGTTTGAACACTTTCTACACTATTGCCTTTTTTTTTAGTTAAAAGTACTTAGCAACAGTCCTGGCATGGACACCATTCCATCTCCTTTACCCTCCTATGTATTTCCCTCCCTCCCAAACACTGTCTACACTCCACTAGGTAAGAAACACCCTGAGGCATGTGCACTCCTAAAACTCAAGATGGTAGAGTGTGATAAATTCATTTTAGGTTCATTGGTTATCTTTTTTTGTAAACTTTGAGGGCACACTGTATAGGATGCATACTGACATAGTATGCAGAGGGCATGCAGTGGTATTATTAGCCTATTTGGGAGTTTTCCTTTTGCTAAAAGATACGTGAGACATTCTGGTAGCACGGTGGTTACAGCATTTGGTTGCTAACCAAAATGTCAGTGGTTTGAACCTAGCAGACACTCCACAGGAGAAAGGTGAGACAGTCTGCTTCAATAAAGGTTTACAGCCTTGGAAACCCTATGGGGCACTTCTCCTCTGTCCTGTGGGAACCAACCTGATGGAAGTGGGGATACAAAGAAATGTATTCAATATTTATGACATTCCTTCTTCGAGGACTTGATTTTTCTAACATTTGTTTTATGTCAGGTATTGTTTTAACTATTTTCTTAAAGTTTCTTGTTTAATCTGTACAGTAACCTCTATGCAGTAACCTATATCATTAGGTTGGTTTCCCAGGTGAAGAGATAAAGGGCCTTGTAGGTGGCATAAGGGGCTTTCAGACATAACTGTGCCCTTAAAAAACATGCCTCACTAAGATAGTTAGAATCAAGAATACAGCATTCTCCTAACTAGCACACAGTCATGCAGTGTTCAGTGGGATGCCTGGGCCCATCAATCTTCTACATGAGGTTTATGTGTACCTGCCACTCTATACCTGGAAAGATGCTCAGAGCAAGTGCAAAATAAAAGGCAGGAATGTCAAAAATAATAATCTGGATCTATCTGCCTGGAAAATCCAGAAAACTTCATAACAAGGTCCTGGTAAAACATAAGTAATTTAGTTCTTTTGTGAGGAGTACAGAGGAACTGAGTTATAATGCATTCTGCTTTATAGTGAACAGTGCTGTGAAATAGCACAGCACTCCTGCTCAGATCTTAGTTTTCTCTGGAAATAAATAGAAGTCGTGTGTGTGTGTGTGTGTGTGTGTATCCCACATATATTCATACAGACACCACTTTTAAAAAAATATTTTTTAAGTATTGTATTTTCGTTGGAAGCATATACAGCAAAACAAGTTCTCATTCAGTAATTTTACACATATTGTTCCATGTTATGTTACCTTCTTTATGTTGTATCTACATGTACAGTAAATTCTCATTATTTCTATTCTAGTCTTTCTGTTCTCACTGATCTAGTATCATAGTCCTCCAAACCTTCTTATCTGTGCTTTTAAGTATTTATTGACCATTTGTTCTGATATAGGTGTTTTTTTAAAAAAGTGCAGTACTCCAAAGTAATATTCATTACTTTATGAATTAACCTGCTTTTTAGCTCTAAGGGATAGTTGAAATTTGAAGGGATAGTTTAGCTTTAAGGCTTTATGAATATCTCAGAGTTATAGTCTCAGGGATTCTTCCTGTCTCAGCAGGTCAGATAAATCTGGATTTGTGATAAATGTGAAGTTCTCCACATTTTTCTTCCTTTCCATCAGGATCCATCTTTTGGGGTCCTAAACAGAAGGTTCAGTAGTGGTAGCCAGGCATCATATTCTTCTTCTGGTCTCAGGATAGAGGAGGTTGTGGTTCATGTAGGCAGTTAGTCCTGTGGACTAATTCTGTCTCTGAGTATATCTTCTTTCTCTTTTGGTCCAAATGAGTGGAGACCAGCAGTTCTATCTTAGATGGCCCCTCATAAGCTTTTAAGAACTCAGACACCAATCACTGGATTAGGATGTAGAACATAAACTTTAGGGTTTTTTTTTTTATTATTATTCTTTTGTTAAAGTCTTTTGATGAGCCTAAGAATTTAATTTTTATGAGGTCCTAGTCACTTGTCTTCAGCTCTTAGTACATTTATAGGTGTGTTTGATAATCTATCTTTACAGAATATTGAGTCCCATAGTTTTGTCTTTAAGTTTTCTTCCAAGAACTTTATACTTTTAGCTTTAATATTTAGGTGTTTGGTCCATTTTGAGTTAGTTTTTTAAATGTATGATGTGAGATAAGAAATTATCTTAATAGATCTGATATTTATGTAGATGCTTTTGACTCATTGCCATAGAGTCGATTTCGACTCATAGCAAGCCCTCCTTGGTTTTCTGAGGTGATATCTCTATGGAAGTATATTGCCCAATCTTCCTTCCGAGGAGTGGCTGGTGGGTTTGCACCACCAGCCTTCTGGTTAGCAGCAGTCAAATGCCTTAGGCACTATGCCAGCAGAGGAGTTTAACTGCCACATGTCAATTAGAAAACTAAATAGGGAGGTAGATAAGTAGCAAAGCTAGGAGTAAGGAGATAACAGCAAAACAAGTCAATATACAGGGTGGAAGGAGGGAATGTGGCAAAATGTCAAAATATACATAGCATAATGTTAACCAAATAAGTGGACTATCAATCTCCATCCAGGGTAGAAATGTAAATACCAACTATGCACATGAACAAAACCAAAGAGTGACATCGATAAATGGAAAATACGCATTTGGGGTTGAGAATATGAGGTTTTCCATTTCTTTTAAGGTTTCATTATTTCAATACTATCTGAGATAGTGTTTAAAAAGAAAAACAAAACCAAACAATTAAGGCCAAGAAGTTGAGAAACCAAATAAATATAATAGAGTAGAAGAAATAAGAATAAAATGCTAAATTTGTGGTAATTAAATTATATATATATATATATATATATATATTCTTTAAAAGTGATCAGTGCATATACTAAATTGCATTTTTATAGTTATTGAATGAAATGAGAAAAGATGTGTCAATATTTTGTAATGTAATTTACATGCCACTGATCCTTAATGCATTACCTACTTAGAAATTGACTTCTGGTAATTATTTTTGGTGTTTTTTGATTATACATTTTGGTAACACCTGATTTCTTTTTCAAGTCTAGCTGAGTTTTCAGAAACAATAGAAATAAATGTTTGTTTTTCTCTAATTATGTTTTAACACAGAAGTAGTGTTGTTAGGTGGCATACAGTTGACTCTGACTCACAGTGGTCCCGTGTACAACACAACGGAACACCACCCGGCCCCACAGCATCCTCACAATCATTGCTGTGCTTGAGCCCATCATTGCAGCCACTGTGTCCATCCATCCGGTTGAGGGTACTGGTAGCATAGTGCCTAAGGCACTTGACTGCTAACCAGGAGGCTGGTGGTTCAAACCCACCAGCCACTCCTCGGAAGGAAGGTTGGGCAATCCTACTTCCATAGGGATAACTGCCTCAGAAACTCAAGGAGGGGTCGCTAGGAGTCGAGGCTGACTCGATGGCAAATAACAACAACAACAACAACTACTTTACCAACCAAGATATCCTTCTCCAGTGATTGTTCCCTTCTGACAACATGACCAAAGTACGTTCGATGAAGTCTGGCCATTCTCATGTCTAAGGAGCAATCCACCTGTACCTCCTGCAAGACTGATTTACTCATTCTCCTGGCAGTCCAGGGTATTTTCAATATTGTTCACTAACACTGCAACTCAAATGCATCAATTCTTCTTCAGTCTATCTTACTTATTGTCCAGCTTTCACAGGCATGTGAGGCTATAGAAAATACCATGTTTGGGGTCAGGCACACCTTAGTTTTCAAAGTGACATCATTGCTCTTTAACACTTTTAAGAGGTCTTTTGCAGCAGATTTACCAAATGAAATATGTTCTTTGATTTCTTGACTGCTGCTTCCATGGATATTGTTTATGGATCCAAGCAAAATGAAATCCTTGACAGCTTCAAGCTTTTCTCCATTCATCATGATGTTGCTTTTTGGTCCAGTTGTGAGAATTTTGGTTTTCTTTAGGTTGGGGCATAATCCATACTAAAGGCTGGAGTCCTTGCTCTTCACCAGTAAGTGCTTCATGTCCTTTTCACTTTCATCAAGCAAGTTGTGTCATCTGCATATCTCATATTGTTAATGAGTCTTCTTCCGATTCTGATGATGTTGTCTTCTTCATATAGTCCAGCTTCTCTTATTATTGGCTCAGCATATAGGTTCAGTAAGTATGTTGAAAGGATACAACACTGATGCACACCTTTCCTGATTTTAAACCATGTAGTATCCCCTTGTTCTGTTTGAACAACTCTTTGTTTGTGTACATATTCCTCATGAGCACGTTGAAGTATTCGGGAATTTCCATTCTTCACAGTATTACCCATAATTTGTTATGATCCACATTGTTGGATGCCTGCTAAATATCTTTCTGGTATTCTTTGCCTTCAGCCAAGATCCATCGGACATCAGCAATGATATCCCTTGCTCTACGTGCTCTTCTGAGTTCAGCTTGAATCTCTGAAAGTTCCCCATCCGTATACTGCTGTAACTGCTTTTTAATTATCTTCAGCTAATTTTACTTATGTGTGATACTGATACTGTTTGATAATTTCCACATTCTGTTGGATCACCTTTCTTTGGATTGGGCACAAATATTAATCTCTTCCAGTTGGTTGGCCAGGTAGCTATCTTAAAACTTTCTTGGCATAGACAAATGAGCATTTCCATCACTGCACCTGTTTGTTGAAACATCTCAATGGGTATTTTGTCAATTCCTAGAATCTTGGTTTTTGCCAATTCCTTCAATGCAGCTTAGAATCTTCCTTTAATATCATCAGTTCTTGATCATATGCTACCTGCTGAAATGGTTGAATGTCAACCAATTCTATCTGGTACAGTGATTCTGTGTATTCCTTCCACCCCCCCCGCCCCCCCCCCCCAATGTTTCCTGTGTCATTAAATAATTTGCCCATGGAATCCTTCAATATTGCAACTGAAGGCTTGAAATTTTTTTTCAATCTTTTCAGCTTTGGAAATGCTGTGCATGTAGGGAATGCTTTTAATGTTGTAGAGGGACCAGTTGATAAAAATATTTTCTAATGCATAGGTATTAGTTAAGGTAAAGCATGTTGCTTTATCAGTGAACCTAGTGTTTTAACACAAGAATTGTTTATCTCTCATGCACATCAGAGGTCAGTGTGATTGTTTCAGCCTGAGCAGCTCTCCTTCGTGCATTAATTCAAGAATGCAGATTAAATGTGTCAATTTCACTAGCATCTGTTTATGGCTCCTTCGCTTCCCAGCCAGATCATCCATGGTAGGTTTTCATGGACTGGGTCTGGAAGTAGAATATATTCTTTTGCCCAGTTCTCTTTGGTAAAATTCAGCCACAGAACCACATTTAATTTAAAGGGAGCTTGAGCAACAGGCTAGCTGTATGCACAGGAAGAGAAAATAGAATTAATTAGTACATAGTCTCTGTCACATTCTACTTTCCTGCTCACTATAAACCTATTTTATTTCCATAAACAGAATATTCTCACATCTTTCCTAAGAGAAATATTGAACAATTAGAAAGATCAAACACTTGATAAAATATCCAGTGACCAGTAATTTTAAATTGGATTTTCTAATTTAGTAGAAATAAAAAGAAAATAAAATTGGATTCAAGTTATCCATGATAGTACCAAATGACAAAAATTATAAACAGTATCATCTTTATCAACAACATGAAACAGTTTCAGCATCACCTGCACATGTGAGATGATTATTTTTTAATTTTAAAATGTGTATCTGTACGCATATATTTATTTTAACTTTAGCTAAAAGTGATTTGAGTACACACTAATTGTTCATTAATTGTTCCTTTCATACATGCTGAAAATGTGACAAACATGGACCAGTACAACCTCTTTGTAATGATAAGGAAACTGAGCTCAAGTGAAATGAAGGGAATTCTCAAAATCAAGCCACAAATTGGTGGTATATTGTTCATAATCTGCATTACCTTCTGCATTTTAAGACTTTTACTTGCATTACTAGGTAGATAATAATTCCTCTGCTGATTTAGGAAACCTAGAGAATAAAAAGAAGTTTGAGGAATAAAAGGGCTTTATTTTAGTTTCAGACTTACTGAATGTCAAGTGAGATATTGTGTGGACAGATTTAGTAAGTAATTTAAATTTCAGTTCTGGAGGTTAATAGAAATTTAAATATCAGATATATAACAGGCATAATTGAGAGAATAATGTCACTTGAAATTATGAAAGTAAATAAATGTGTGAGGAAGCGCTGGTAGAGGAAGAGGAGGATAAGAAAATACCTCATGCTGGGGAAGATTTTGGAATTTGAATCCCCTAAAGAAACTGCTTGGGAAGAGAGTGTGAATGAAAGGAGAGAGTAGAGTCAAGAGAGTTAAGAACAAAAGAGAAAGAGCATTAAATATAAAGTGGAGTCCAAGAAGGACACTGGTGAGCTTCTCTAGGTGATTTCAGTCAAGTCAGGAAGGTGGAGGACTAAATTGGATTGAGAAGCCCAGTAGGGAGGGAATTAGAGTGAAGGAGCATGAGGAATGAGAGAGGAAGGCAATGCCACATCAGTATGATGGAAATGCGGACCAAGGGAGGACTTTATAGAAGGAGAAAATCCCTTAAAAAGTCCAAAGTAATTTTCTCTCCCCTTTGGGGAGGTGTCTCTAGTAACATACGTTCTTAAATATTCACTAACATTAATTCTTTAAAGCTAAATATATATTGTTGTGTGCTGTCAAGGTGATTCCGACTCATAGCAGTCCTGCCTGTAGCACAGAGTAGGACTGCCCCGTAGAGTTTCTTAATCTGAAATCTTTGCAGAAGCAAATGGCTAGGTCTTTTCTCTGGCTGAACCACTGATGGGTTTGAACTGTGTAATTTTCAGTTAGCAGCTGAACACTGAACCGTTTCCCTACTGTTGTTGTTATGTGCTGTCAAGTTGGACCTGACTTATAGTGACCCCTCCTTGGGTTTTCCAGGAGTATCACTACAGAAGTAGATTGCCCCATCTTCCTTCCGAGGAGTGTCTGGTGGGTTTGAACCACCAGCCTTCTGCTTAGCAGTCAAGTGCCTTAGGCACTATGCTACCAGAACTCCCATTGCCCTAATAGATCGGTCGGTCAGTCGGTCGGTCGGTCTGTCTGTCTCTCCCTCCCTTCCTCCCACACACACACACACACACACACACACAAGCAAGCACATACACACACACATATATTTTTTTCTCCTCTATATGTTAATATGGGAGCTCTGGTAGTGTAGTGCCTAAGGCACTTGACTGCTAACCAGAAGGCTGGCGGTTCAAACCCACCAGCCACTCTTCGGAAGGAAGATGGGGCAATCTACTTCTGTAGTGATACTGCCTCAGAAACCCAAGGAGGGGTTGCTATGAGTCGGGTCTGACTCGACGGTACGTAACAACAAACAACAACAATATTTTTATATGTGTTCTCTATATGTTAATACCACCATTTGTCTGTCAGTTTGTTGTACTGTGGTGGCTTGCATGTTGCTGTGAGGCTGGAGGCTGTGCCACTGGTGTTTCAAATACCAGCAGGGTCACCCATGGTGGACAGGTTTCAGCAGAGCTTCCAGACTAAGACAGGCTCAGAAGAAGGAAGGGGCCATCTACTTCTCAAAGAAATGGCCATTGAAAACCTTACAAATAGCAGTGAGACACTGGAAAACATTCAGGTATAGTGGGCAGTGAGAGGCTGGCACAGTACCAGGCAGTGTTTCATTCTATTGTACATAGGGTCATTATGAGTCAGAGATGACTGGATGGCACCTACTAACAGCAACAACAGATATGTTAACACAGAGCTCTGGTGGTGCGTTGCCTAAGGCCAAACCAAAAGCACCAAGCTCACTGCCCTGGAGTAAGTTCTGACTCATAGTGACCCCTCCTTGGGTTTCCAAAGCGCTATCTCTGCATAAGTAGATTGCCCAGTGTTCCTTTTGAGAAGTGGCTGGTGGTTTGAACCTCCAGCCTTCTGGTTAGCAGTCAAATGCATTAGGCACTATGCCACCAGAGCTCCCTTGCCTGTCACTTGACTGCTAACCAGAAGGTTGGCGTATTAAATCCATAGGCCCATCTGTGGAAAGAAGGCGGGCAGTCTATTTGCGTAAAGATTTTCTGCCTTGGAAATCCAGTGGGGTCACTATGAGTTAGAATCAACTCTATGGCAGTGCATTTGT
>NW_006921592.1:2577774-2587023 GCF_000298275.1 Orycteropus afer afer | reverse complement strand
TTCTGTTATAAATTTCTTTAAATGTATTTCTAATCACTAATTACTGTCCTTAAGCTTAGATTTTAAATTACCAAATTACTTTCAGAGATCAAAAATTTTTGCTGCATTTTTCTTTCCTCAGAATCCTAGATTTAGGAGAAGAGAACATTAAAGAAAAGAATCACAGTGATACGCTGTGGATTTCAGTAATATGTGCTTTTGCTGTATTTACATAAAGCTTTAAGAAACTGCCTTCCTTAAGCTCAGATATAAACATTACTGTATATAAGATACATTTTTCTTTCTTTCTTTTCCATGTATTCATTTATTTATCATTCAAGAGTAAAAAGTCAAGGCAAAAAGTAGTGAGTCTGTTAGAATGTTAGATTCATTTCTATGTGAAAGTAACAAAATATAGAGAGTTACCTAGCTGTCAGCTATCTGAGTCAGGAGAGAGGGAGAGGGAGAGAGAGAACCCACTTCCCAGGTATTACATTACTTCAGGGTGAGGTTGTCAGTGGCTAGAATTCATGCTTCAGTTTTCTAATCCTTGATATGGTAGTGGGTTCAGAAAATCTCTATTCAATTGTTTCTTAAGAACATAGATACATTAAAGTTAAAATAACTCTCTTCCTCCAAAAATGAACTCTTCCAACTGGCAGAACAGCTTATACATTGTTTTTATCTTGTTGTATTATAGGCAAGAATGGAACAGTCTTGCATAGAAAATCACTGTATCAGTGATCACTAGAGTGTAGACATTCAGCTAGGTGGTATAAGGAATTAACAGTTTAAGAATGAATGAGACCATGTGACCAAGACTAAATAAAAATAAAGGCTGCAGGGAAGTTGTGCATTAACTACAAATTTCTGGCATGGACCAGGAGTTAAGAAGAGATCAATGAGGCTAGAGAAGTTGGTCAGGCAAAGCATTATAGAAGAAAGTGAACTTGAAAAGAGTGTTGACATAAGGGTGGGTGGGCTTTGTCTCTGCAGACAAAAAACAATCAAACCTGACCCACGGGATCAGTTACGTTTCTTTATTGCTTGGCTACTATGTACCCAGCACCTACTGAGCACTGAGGATGGAGACAGAAGATGGAATCAGAATGCACAAACCTGTTCACACAGCCTCATGTTTAATAGCACTTGGAGTCAGTACTCAGAGTATGGCTCCAGTATTTACAACCCCTATGGCCTTACAAAAGTTACTTATAGTGTTAGACTTCAATTTCCTCATCCCTAAATCCAACACATAATGGCTCCCTGACATGGAGCAAAATGCATCTGAAGTATTAAACACATTACCTGGTGCATCTATAGTAAGAGCTCAGGAAACTGGAGTTGCTTTTCTCTGGATTGAAGCTTGCCTTTAGTGGGATAGTAGGAGAGGTCACCAGGATGTTTGGGAGACATCTTGTGAATGGTTTTCAATGCCAACCTAAGGTGGGTGGGGTGGGTTCTGTAGATAATAGAAAGTTTTTCAAGGTTCCTGCTGTGGGGAGGATGGTAACCAGAGTGATTGTATAATGAAGTAGCCTGGAGCAGAGGGAGACGGAGACCAGGTGGGTCGTATTACAGCTTTATAACCAGGAATAAATCATATTATGGTTCTCTGTATTTAAGTAAATATAAAGAAATACATGTTATGAATTCATCAAACCTATGACATAATTTCCTGGAGTTTCTGACGTATCGATACAAAATTAAACATCCGCTTTACCCCACCTTCATCACCCTTCCTATGCCTCAGATATCTGGGGGACTTGTACATTTTCAGATACCTCATCAGTGAAATTCATGAAATGTGGAAAGAGACATGTTATCTTTGAGCCAGTTGTACCAAGTCTCCATGGCAAAATTTCAAAATGATATATGGAAATGAATGGGAGTAATTTAATTGATAACACTATAAAAGGGTTGTCTTTCACTCAGTAAATATTAATTGAATGCTTGTGGTAGGTACACTTAGGCATTTTTGCAAATTCTTCTGGAGTAGGCACCACTATCCTGCTTTTTCAGCATGTTAGCTGCTTATGGATCACAACTCAAATGAGAATTTCAGTATCACCACTCGCTACCTTGTCTACAGTGAGTGACTGTGCAAAATGACATGAATCTGATACTGCTCATGCTCTATGCACCAAAAGTTTAAACACAACTCAGCTCAGATACTTTTAATATGAAAATCATGGCAAAAGACAAGGTATTTGTTTTGCTCTTTCAAATCCTCACATCTTTGATGGCCAGTGGGGAAATCAGTTTGTAAGGAGAGATGTATAAAAATGACACCAAAATCAACCGAGAGAATAGAGAATGAAACCTCTGCTTACTTTGCAAATTTTTTTCTAGGAACTGTGGTCTGCAGATAAATTTTCATATAAATAGTGCATATTTATATGCATAGAAATATTTTATATGTCTGCTATGGTCTTGGAGTTAAAAAAAATCATGACATATTATCTTAAAGAATGTAGAATCTCAATGAATGGCATGAGAAATCCGAATAAATTAAGATAGAATGTGGCAAGAGCTAACCTGAGACATATACAGATGCTGTAGGAGAAGAGGGAGAGGAATGAGGGCGGAGGGATGGATGAGACATTTTGGGCTGTAAGTGGGAATCTGAGAAGTGTGTAGTTGTATGGAGAGGACAAGAGGAGTTTCTGGATAAAAAGGACAGCTTGGCACAAGTACAGACACATGAAGGAGTGGGAGCTGTCGGGGAGCCATGCCAGGGCCAGGTAGAGCAGAGCCTCCTGAGTGGGTGTGATTGGGTAAAAACAAGAAAGCTGAGAAAGGTCCACAGTGCAGATAATCTTAGCTTCTGAGCTAAGGAGTTTGTAGTCCAATTAATGAACTGTGTATATGCCTACATGAGTATGTGTATACATGCATGTGTATTAGTACCTCCAGGTGCAACCAGGGCTTCAAACTGGTTTGAGCCAGTTCAGTCATGGCTGATGAAGTAGAACCAGAACAGACCCAAATTTTTGAAATGTGGGTAATCTAGAAGGCTGAGCAGAATGGGAAAATTACAGGTCGAATCTCTGGAATGGGAGACTTGGAAGAGGTAGAGTGAACCCTTTCAGTAGACTGATATGTGATGTTAGATTATTACCAGGACTGTGGCAAGAGAGACACATTCGAACTGAATTATTTTAGTCCTCCAGTGAAAATAGTTTTTTTATTTTCTCTCCCTTTCTTCAGGGTATAGATGATAACAAGATTTGAAAAAACAATAAACTCTTTATTTCTCATTTCTCAAGACAACTTCCTTTAACTATATTTTGCTTATGCTGAGGATTGAAATTTTAATAGAGAAAGGACAGGGATATAAATTTTACTGTAGCAGCAAATAAAGAAGTAGGTGAGCCTTAGGGCTTTTTTTTTTTTTTTTTTTTAAATATACAAATGTATCATATATTCTGTTCAAGGAAGTGACCATTGTTCATTATCTGAAGCAGAACGGTAACTATGTTGTTCATTAAGCAAAGGAAAGCTGTACGTCTAAAGCACAGTGAACAAAGGAAGCTAGTGATCTTGAATAGGGTTTTGAGAAGTCTGCAGCTGAGAGTTTAAAGGACTTTTAGACATGGGAGTGTTTAGAGACTGCCTGACCTTTATCCCAGAAATCCTGGGCACCAGAAAAAGGCTACTGCTGATTGGTTTTTAGAAGAATCTTTACTGATACGCAGTTGGCACAGATTGATATAAAACTGTTTCTAAGGATTTTATGTAGAGTTGTGCCCACACACACAGTGATATAAAAATAATATCAATTATTACACTAAGCCAGGCACTGTGCATTTCTCTTCTTCTATATCATCTTACTTAATTCTTACATTAACTTAAAGAGATAAGCATCATTTATTATCTCCATTTTTCAAAAGAAAGACACAAAGCTTGGAGATACTGAATAACTTTCACATTGCTAAAAAGCTAATGAATAATTACTTTATTTCTTGTCCAAGTGAAGAAAGATGGTGGCCTTTGGATCATGATGAAATACATCCAGGGAATCTTGGAGGCAGTGCTCTGAAGTCTGCCTTAGGGAAGTTCTGTAGTGTTTGAGAAATATTTACTCTGTCCCTGGTTGTGGGGCTACTCTATGATCCTGTATCCCAGGGCCCTTCAAGTTCTACAGCTCCTTGTTTCTATTATGTAACACTGTAATCATAAATGCCATATGGTCACATCAAAAGAATCATCTAGTATATTAAACAAGAAAATAAAAATACATAATTGTATGCAACTTTGGGGTGCTCTGGTGGCATAGTGCCTAAGGCATGTGACTGCTAACCAGAAGGCTGGTAGTTCAAACCCACCAACCACTCCTCGGAAGGAAAGTTGGACAATCTACTTCCATAGTGATACCACCTTGGAAACCCAAGGAGGGGATGCCTTGAGTCGGATCTGACTTGACGGCAGTAAGTGAGTGATGCAACTGTTATTGCAGTGATACAAATCACGGTTTGCCTATGCCTATCAACTCCATAAATGAGCACTGCTGTCATGTCTTGTCATATGATATTTTTAATTTAATTTTTTACAATCCGATTGAAAAAGATTACGGTGTTTGCTGATAACCAGTGTTAGCAAGCATGTGGGAAGCACGCACTTTCAGAAAGTGTTCTAGGGAGTATAAACTGTACAGTTCTTTTGGGAGAGCAATTTAATATTTTCCATTAAAATAGATATGTGCAAAATTTTTCCTCAGCACTTCCAAAACCAAATGCACTGCTGTCAAGTAGGACCCGACTCATAGTGACCCCTCCTTGGGTTTCTGAGGCAATATCACTACGGAAGTAGTTTGTCCAACCTTCCTTCCGAGGAGTGGCCAGTGGGTTTGAACCACCAGCCTCTTGGTTAGCAGTCACATGCCTTAGGCACTACACCACCTTAGCACTTACCCACCTAGAAATTGATTCTATAGATGTACTTGTATCCAAAGGGAGGTCTGCATAGATGTCGATCGTAACTGTTTGTAATACTACCACTAATAAAAAATGTAAACAATGTTCATCAAGAGAAGAATGCCAAATAAAAAAAAAATCTTACTATACAATTGAACATTGATGAGCCTTTTAAGAAAATGACATGAATCTTTTGAAGTAAAAAGTAAAGATAGACTCAGAGGAAATAAGTGTTACAGAATAGTGTAGAGAGTGTATTCCTTTTGTGTTGTCGAAAGCATATCTTTATATGTGCTCCTGTGTCTTCATTACCTCGTGTTGCCATAGCAGATATGTACCGCAAGGGAGTGGCTTTAAAGAACAGAAATTATTTTCTTGCAGTTCTGGAGGCTAAAAGTCTAAACCACAGTCTTGGCTGTGTTGATTTTTTCCTTGTCAGTAGCCCTGAATGTTTTGTAGTTCCTTGGTGTTCCTTGGTTTGTGGATGATACAAGGCATTTCTCTTCCTCCATATTTCTGTCTGTCCTGGTCTTTTTATAATTCAGAAGTGATTAGGATCCCCGTTACACTGATACGACTTCATTAACATAAAAGAAAACTCCTATTTGTAAACAGGATCACACCTCTAGATACACGCCAGGAATTCAACACATATTTTGGGTGACACAATTCAATCCATCGAATCATAGATGTTTGGAAAATATCTGAAAGAATAATAAGAGTCTTTGCACTGTCACCACTCAGAGGGGGATCTATGTAGGAGATCCTGGATAGAGTGGGAGAATAATGTGGAACAAAACTCAAAATCATTTAGGGGGGAAAAAAAAAAGGACCAGGTTTGCTGGTCTGATAGAGCCTGGTGGGACCACTGAGACTCTAGCCTCTAGCTGCCCTTTGGGTCTGGAATTGAACCCATACCTCCTCTCTGCAAACTGCTCTTGATATTTAGTGGTCAGTGATCTCATGAGTGAACTACATTATCTGGATGAGTCTCAGTTTCCTGATCTGTAAGATGTGTTACCTAATAGAGATGTTGTGAAGTGATACCACACACCAAATGCATAGCATAGAGCCTGCCATGTAATAAAGGCAAATAACTAAATGCGAGTTCCCTGCATTGCCACTGTGTAAGTTCCATAGGGCAGCAGATGGATTACTCCATGGCAAGCTTAGGCCAAAGCCCATCTTAGTGTCTGAGTAGTAGAAGTCAGGTCTATACCAGTGACTGGGTTTATTCCCCACCTGGTCCAAATAGCCCTGAAAGATCCTAAAAGGATCTATCTATTTCCCAAACAAGCATTTTTCATTTTCTTTTTGTAAATGTTTTTTCCACCCTATGTGAAAATATGAATATTTATGAAATATATACAGGTTAATATATTTGCTTTAGATTGAGTTACAGGACTATGTTTTTCAATGGTAGGAATTAGAGAAGAATGAGATAGAAATGAAACAACTATGGTTACACTAACTTTTATACCCAGGATTTCTCTGAAATGATTTCATTCATAATGTGTCCTTTCTTGCACCCATTGTACAGTGGCTTTTTATTTCTTTAGACTCTGCTGGTTCCATTTGCAGCTTTCCTGCAACAGATCTTCCTATAGTTCACTCTAGAGCCCTTTCTTTAAAAGGATACTTGGGTTCTCTGAACATAGGCCTACCTCATCAGTGCGTGCATTGTCCTACCTGGTTGTTATAGACCAGCATATAGTGTGCAGATCATCTGTATCTACAAAACAGCTGTTGTAATCTGTTTGTATGTTAACAACCTATTTTGTACTATTCCCTACCCTTATTTTTTTTCATTCTGAAGTAAAACCTTCTTTTCATCAATTAGAAACAGAATTTCAATGCCAGTGCTTCTGGAGTAAGCCAACACATGGAATTAAATTTGGATGAGCATATAAAAGACTGTGGCCAGTCTCTTGCTTGAGAGCAAGTTTGATTAGGTCAGAGACTGAAGTGAGCATAGGAGAAGGGAAAGATGAACAAGACAGAAAAAAAGGGAGAGACTGGTACCGCTGAAGACACATTTTTTGCCTCTTCTGTAATATTGCCCAGAGATAATTCTAGGTTAAAACTTTGCAGCATGAACATGGTCTATCTGCTTCATGCAGAGTAGAATCTGCCTACATGGCATCACTGCAGAGAACAGTTATGGAATGAGTCTAAGACTAGCAGATATTGAGAGAGGCCCAGGCTATTTCCATTTTTCAGGGCTCTGATGATATTCAAAAAACAAAAGAAACGAGTGCCAAAACCCAAAAACTGAAGTATGTTTTAAATGCTTATATTTAACAAGTTAACATTTCTTTTATTTAGAGAGAAAGTTTAAAGTTTACATGTAAGATCCTTAATAAATGTGAGCAGTGGCTAAGTGGCCCTCTTAGAGCCCACATTGCAGGCTGTAGAATCAATGGATTCCACTAGTTTATCCATTGATCCATTGACCTGTGGTAGGCTTGGAACCAATTATTCTTACGTAATAGCAGTCCCTCAGGGATATTCTTCACTTCTCTGATGCCTATGCACTGGGGACATCTAGGAGAGTATCCTTAGTAGCCAGATCTGGAGATTTTAAAAAGCTGATTAACACGAAATAGCTAGAAATGGCAAATATATAGAGAACAACATTCTTAGTGGTTACCTGGGGTAAGAGGGAAGGGGACAGAAGGAGTCAATGCTTGTGGGCTCTGAGTTTCTGTTAGTGGTGCTGGAATCACTAGGCAGTGGAGAGTGGTGGTGATTGCACAGCTCAATGAAGTAACTGATGTCACTCAATTGTACATGTGAGAAATGTTGAATTGTCAAATATTCCTTATGTATAATTTTACCACCATATAACAAAAACGGGGGTGGGGAACAACCTGACTCTAGCTGGAAACCTGCCTGATTTTAGCTGAATTGCAGTGGTAAGGACTGACATTTCCTGATGGATCTAGAGAAGATGTGGCAAAGCTCCAGTACCATTTGTCACTGTTTGTCCCATGGGACCCTGAAGGAATTGCTGTTGAATTATCTGTATTATGTGTGGTGATAGGCATATGACAGAGATCCAAAAGCTGTTAACTGTGTTTTCTTCTCCTATTCCTTACCTTATATTCTCCATAGGGGAAACCTCCTGTCATTTTTTTTAAATTATTATTTTAAATGCCCCTATAACTTAACCTGTGATAGACATAGTTGTTAAAGAGCAGAGAACATTGAGAAAATGACACTGTCTATCTGTTCCCTGTAATTAATACAGTCAGTGAACAGTGTTATTAGCTGTGGTGATATGACAGAAATTCAAGGGAATTATTTTCCTGTCCATGTGTACTTGGATATGAAAGTGATCAAACTAAAACATGTTTACATTGTAGAATTATTGGGAAATTAATAAAGCAAATCTTAGAAAAGAATGGGTTGGTATAAAAGCAGGAAAAATATTATGCAGTGGAACTGTACTTGGCTAGGACTCTTGTCAGGATGGTTTGCAGGAGAAGAAGCCAATAATTGTAATAAGACAAGAAATTAAAGAGCAGAAGAGGAAAGACATTTTCAAAGCTGTTGGGTGGCTGGAGAAACGCCTCCAGCATCACCACGCTGAGGAGAACTTCCAAAGAAAGATCTGATTCAAGCGACATGCTTTTCATCCTCAGAACAAGCCATATTTCTAAGAAAAAAACATTTTTTGCCAGATTCACACAGGCATAAAATAGGCACTTTAACTGTATTTTGAATAAATGCTCTATTTTTTTTCCTGTGCTTCTAAGTCTGTATGTGGTACTAGGATTGCAGAAATGTTTCTTAAGCTGAAGTCACAGCAGAAAGTAGGATGGAAGGCAAGTATTGGGGGTGTGCATTTAATGAATATTGTTAATTCACCAGGCCACATATCACTAGAAATACAGCCTTATCATGTCCTATTGAACTTCCCTCTTCAAATGCAGCCTTAGGGGGAAAAGTAGCTATGTAGAATTCCAAGGTTATGAAAGAAACCTGTATTTCTCTGAATCCTTAAATAATTCTACATGGCCAAGAAAATATCTGGTAACTTATTTTTTCCCCCCCTTAACATAGACTAGGATTATTTCTGAAAGCCTGAGCCAACATGTCAGGTAGGCATTAAAGAAGAAAATGGTCTTAACTTCACATATATCTGTCAAAAACATAAAATAACTAATTTGTCCCAAAATAGATTTGGTTTTCTTATTTTATTGTGATTTGGGTGAAGATTTACAGAGCAAATTCACTTTCCATACAGCAGTTTACATATACTTTGTCTCATGACATTGACCACAGTTTACCACAATGCAACAGCTCCCTCCCACTTCTTCCCCATAGTTACCTCTTCCCAGTGTCCATCCCT
>NW_006921592.1:2576052-2576532 GCF_000298275.1 Orycteropus afer afer | reverse complement strand
CTACTCGCCAAAGTAGGAGGTGGAACAATGTTTTGTATAGTATGTTATGCCAATTAAGCTTGATGTCCCCTGCAACTATGGTCCTAAGCCCACAGGTTCAACTACTTGGTCCCTGTGGGTAGCTGGCTGTGACCAAGCAGTGACCACGACTTTGCCCCTTGTCAGCTCTACTATGCACTTGGGAATTCTGATCATTCACATAAACTTATAGGACCATTGTCTGCCAACCCTATATATGTTCTTGGATACCTTCCCCATTTCATAGACTTATCTAATCATTTAGCCTGTCCACCCATCTATCCACCCATATACTTATGTTTGACATCACAGTACTGTATGTGCAGAAGGGTTCATATTTGTTGTCTGTACTGCCCATGTACCTCTCTGTCTTTCTCATCCTCAATTCTGCCATATTGGTCACTCACATTTGGTACATTGCCCTTCTCTTCACCCAAATCAATACTTATCTCTATCTATCTA
>NW_006921592.1:2542539-2573777 GCF_000298275.1 Orycteropus afer afer | reverse complement strand
AAAAAAAAAAAAAAAAAATTCAACCAGGCACAGGGAAAAGAAAAAATGCTGAAACCTAGGAAAGTAGATTTTTTTAAAGTTCTTATTTGAGCAAATTAAAATTAAGAAGACACGCAAAATTGTAATGGCTTACTTACTTGAGTCTATGTGCACACTATTGAAAACATTTAAAACTACATCAGGGAATGGAATATTTAACTCATTTCCCAAGTGGTATTTAAAAAAAAAAATAAAGACAGTAATTAATCTGATTGTTGTTGTTGTTGTTAGGTGCTGTCGAGTCATCTCCAACTCACAGCAACCCTTTGTACAGCAGAATGAAAACAATACATTGTCCTGTGCCAACTCCATGATCCTAGCTATACCTGAGCCCATCATTATAGGCACTGTGTCAATCCATCTTGTTGACGGCTTTGCCCTCTTTTGTTGACCCTCCACTTTACCAAGCATGACATCCTTCTCTAGGGAATGGTCCTTTTTGACAACATGACCAAATTAGGTGAGACCAAGTCTGGCCATTCTTGCTTCCAAGGAGCATTCTGGCTGCACTTCTTCCAGGCAGATTTGTTAGTTCTGTTAGCAGTCTATGGTACTTTCAGCATTCTTTGCCAACACCACAACTCAAAAGCATCAACTCCTCTTTGGCTTTCCTTATTCATTGTCCAGCTCTCATGTACATATGAGGTGATTGAAAATACCATGGCTTGTGTCAGGCGCACCTTAGTCCTCAAGGAGAGATCTTTGTTCTTCAGCACTTGAAAGAGGTCTTTTGCAGCCTCTTCTACATCTGGTAGTATGGAGATAAGATACCTAGCAAGGTGATAAGTAGTGTTTGTGGTACTGGAGGGATGTACTTTGTAAGGTTATACATCGTTTAGATAAGACTTAAAATCAAATAAATGTTCATTGCCAAGACTTATTAATGTGTCCTTGATTAGATCAGTACAGTCAGCAATGTCAAGGCCATGGCATTTACTGTGGGTTCTGATTCTCAGCACCACCTTTTTATCTCCTGCCAAGTTCTCTTGGTAAAATAGAGGGTCAACAAAAAAGAGGAAGACCTTCATCAAGATGGATTGACACAGTGCCTGCAACAATGGGCTCAGGTATAGCAAGGATTGTGAGGCTGGTGAAGAAGTGAGCAATGTTTCATTCTGTTGTACATAGGGTCTCTATGAATTGGAGCCTACTTGATGACACCTAACAACAACAACAACAACAACATTCTTCTTAGTTATTCTGTTGTTATTTAAGCTATGCATTTTCTGCTAGCTGATTATCTTTAAGAGAACAAGTTAACTTAAGGGTTATCTTGTTTATTGTCCTGTGGTTTGTAGAATTTAGCTTTCTCCTAATCTAAAGAAAATAGCAAGATTGTTGTTCCACTCTACTATTATTTTATAAAATAAAGGGTTTGATTAAAATAAAAAAATGGAGTAATAAAAAAAGATATAGGACTCAAAGTCATAGTGGGCTGTGGTGATTAAGAGAACTTTACTCAGAATGGTGACTGAAATGGTTCCTTTGTTCTTAGAAAGATCACAGATCTTCTTTGCTCTATAAAATGATAGTATTTAAAAGGCACAGAAAAATTAATTTTAATGGAAATGAATTCAACTTCTGAAGTGACTGGGCCCCCAAATAAGGGCAGTCTCATCATCTCTCTTTGATTGAATTAACTTGATGAAAATAAGCACTTGAGAGCTTCATGAACCATTCACTTTTATTCTGGCAACTTAATTCCCACAGGATTGAATGGCTAGATCTTTAAATAGTGCTTTTATTCTGTTATTAGAAAATCCAATATGCTAGAATTTAGGGGGAGGTAGGAGCTTCTTTTCACAACCACTAGCCTTTTATTTACTCTAAATTTGGGATTTTGAAGTTTTAACTGTTGTTAAAAAAAAGATTTAAATCTTGTTTTATACAAGAGAAATCTTTACAATACATACTTTTCATCCTTTTGGTAGAAATAATCAGAATGTTTTAGGAAACAGAGCATGTGACCTCTAGGATATCTCAACATCCTTATAACAACTCATTGCTGGTTTCAGTGGCAACTGTGTATCTACTCTGCCTCCTTCCCTTATATCAAGAGAACAAGTTTTCAGAGTATCATCTGACCTCAGAATGTCTGTTATAAACTGTCATGTGAAATATTATAGTCATATTTCTTACTGAGTCCCTGAAGGGGCAGGGAGGCACCATCTTCTGACCTCCTCTAACCCCACAAGAGGAAGACAGAATCACCATCAGTAGTCCAAGGCCTATTCCTATGAGGCCAGGCATGTTGCCTCCCTCCAGCCCTTTTACCAACCCTGACAACAACCGTTCCTCCCATGGCACCCACCACCTCTCTGCTGCGTTCAGTAATTCACTGCAGTGGCCACACACAACTCACAGATTATGGGATTTATTAGGGAAGCAACAGGCTACAATTCAAGTTCAGGAACACACGCATTCCCTCTCAGCCTGCTGCTGTCAGCCCGATAGTCTCACTCAGTCTCTTTTCCAGCAGTGCATGTCTCTCTCTCTCAGCAATGTGTGTCTCTCATGTCTCTCAGCCAGCAGTGAGAGATTCCTTCTGCCTCTAGGAGGGCTCCTTTTGAACCTGGCAGAGTGGGCAAACTAACCAATCCCAACATCAGGGTTCTACAGACCTGAGAGAGAGAGAACTTCTCAGAAAATGATTTTGTGCTGCTTCCAACAGAAATACCCCAGGTGAATAATTCTAATAATCAGGAGCTACTCAGTTGCTCACAGCAAATCCCCCCGTGGAGTTTACAAAGACTTAAGGCTAGAAAAGCTATACTATGTAATTTACTACACCGCAGTCCCAAATCCTGCCATCGAGTTAAATCCAACTCATAGTGACCCTGTAGCACAGAACTGCCCCAAAGGATTCCCAAGGCTGTAAATCTTTATTGAAGCAGACTGCCTCATCTTTCTCCCATGGAGTGGTGGTAGATTTGAACCACCAACCTTTTGGTTAGCAAATGCTGTAACTGCTGCACCACTAGAGCCTCTCTTATTAAATATAATACTTATGAGAAGTAGACTTTTTTTCTAAAAGTGATGTTAGACTGAAGGTGCCATAACAAATTACCATAAACTGGGTGGCCTAAAACAATAAAATTTGTTCACTTATAGTCCTGGAGTTTAAAACACACACACACACACACAAACTCATTGCCATCAAATCATTTCTGACTCATAAAGACCCCCATTGGGTTTCCACAGCTGTAAATCTTTACAGAAGTAGGTCATGCTATCTTCCATTCACAGAGCAGGTGGTGGGTTTGAACCACTGACCTTCCAGTTAGCGTCAAGTGCCTTATCTGCTATGCCACAAGAGGTGTTAGCAGGGCTGTTCTTCCTCTGAAGGCTCCAGGTGAGACTCTGTTCATACCTTTCCTTAGCTTCTGATATTGCCAGCAATCCTTGGCATTCTTTGACTTTTAGAACATATTTCTAGTCTTTGCCTCTGTGGTGACTTGGGGGTTCGCCTTGAGTCTCTATACTCTTCTTTTCTTCTCAGAAGTACACAAATCACAGTGGAATGGGGCCCACCTTATTCCAGTATGACCTCATCTAAACTTGATCACATCTGCAAAGACCTTATCTCCAAATAAGATCATAAATACCAGGGGTTAGGACTTAAGCCTATCTTTTTTGGGGAACACAATTCAACCCACAGCAATTTGCTATTTTGAGAGAAAGATTTGATTAGACAAGTCCCATTATGATTTAAAAATGTTATTGACAGACTGTTATGGGAAAAGTAACTTACCAAATGGTAATATATTTTTGTTATTTTTAATTGGAATGATGATTAAAGTGCTTTCAGAACCAGTTGCCATGGAGTCAACTCCAACTCATGGTGACCCCATCTGTGTTGGCGTGGAGCTATACTCCACAGGGTTTTTAGTGGTTCATTTGTCAGAAGTAGATTGACAGGCCTTTCTTTTGAGAGACCTCTGGGTGGATTTGAACTGCCAGCTTTTCTGTTAGTAACCAAAGGCTTAATCGTTTGTGCCACCTGGGGACTCCTAATGCATCTAGACCATTAAAAATCACAGAAGTCTTCAGCCAAGTCAGCATCCTGCCCATTCAGAAAAAGCAAGAAGTCAGATTTCCTTATTGCCTGACTTTGCTGGGGGCAATTTTGTTTTATAGTTTCAGTTTTTACTGAGTAGATTTCATTTTTAAGGGTACTGATTTGTTCGGAATTATCTAAGCTGCTCAAATTCGCCAGATAAATAATGTATCCTCCGTTTTACTGCACATAGCATGCGTTTGGATTTCATTCCTAGTAAAGCAGAGAAATGTCAGGTTCAAACAAGAACAAGCATGTGAGGAGATTGTCTCCAACTGAATTGTTGGATATTGTGTAAAGTTTATTATTTCACAGGACAAGTGAGCAACTGCCTGATGGCTGTTAACTCTCCACTGGTATCATCAAGGTGATGCCTCTTGTGTCTTCCTGTCCTTTTAAACACTTGACTACTTTTATCACTTTTTTCAGGGTCAATCTGACTAGTCCAGGCCAGTCTTTCACATCGGAGCTAAAGATGCCTGCTCCATTGGTTCACAGCATTTCATACCAAGTTGTTCTGTTTCTCAGGAGTGTTCACTTTTTATTTCAGTCTGGGTTGCTGATTCCTTGAAGGCAGAGGAAGTACGAAGGTTTAAGAACTAAGGATAATTCAGATTCAATGTCCTCAGAAAATTCAATTTTAATCTAATTCATCCTGCCTGACATTTCCATCTACTCTAAGTTAAACTGCCCTCTAAAGTGTTAAAAAAAAAAAAAAAATAAGTTTTTAAATAAGAGTGAGTTTTTAGAAGTTAGGTTCCATGTTGGCAATTGTGTCAATGAGGGAGTAAAATAGTTTAATTACTTTGACTTCATAGGAGAAACTCCTCTGAATAATAGAAGCATCCCTGCTTGTCAAGATTTCAGATCGAAGGGAGAAGGCATTTTTAATACTATATTGGGTGGATATACTGTAAAATTTGCATCTTGTACTTGGAAAATATTCTTAGAAATGCAAGGACTCTTATAAAATAGTTATTTTTCTCTTCAGGCATATTAGTCATCTTCTCAAAATTTGCCTACTCTAATGATTATTTCTTCAAGTATAATATTCTAATTATAGTGCCTGTAAAAGGAAGATGGGACAATCTACTTCCATAGTGATACCACCTCAGAAACCCAAGGAGGGGTCTCTATGAATCAGATCTGACTCAGTGGCAGTGAGGTGAGGGTAAAAATGATACCCTGAAAGAAATTCAGTAGTTACCTGTTTCTGCAGTGGAAAACATAGTGTATTTGAAAAATAATTATTTGCAAATGTTGTATATCAGTCATAAATTTATTGAAACTTAGAATCTTTGACATGAAGCAGTCTGAAATCTTACCTGATAAGAATTTTATTGGCTAATCGGCAATGATGATTAATTTGAATGAAGAAATTAAGTTACCTGAGAGAGTACAAAAATGAGATAAACTGCATTTTGTTTTCACTCTTTTTATTTTGGTGTATTATATACACTATTCAGAAACTTGTGTTAACCTCATAAGAAATATTATTTGATTACATTAATAATAATATAGTAAGCTTATGTACCTACTCCCTGTGAATGTGGACTCCCTAGGTGGTGTACATGTTTAGTGTGCTTGGCTGCTAACCAAAATGTAGGCATTTGAGCATACTCAGAGGCTCCTTGGAAGAAAGGCCTGGCAATCTGCTCCCCAAAAAAATCAGCCTTTGAAAATCCTATGGAGCACAGTTCTATTCTGACATACATGGGGTCTCCATGTGTCAGAAGTGACTCCCTGGCAACTGGTTAGTTGGTTCTGTGAATATATTCTACTCTCTTATATTTTGAATTATGAACTAGTTTAGTTTATTACTGCTTAGTTTATTCATGTCCTTTACCATTGATGATTTTGATCTGTGTGTTGAAAACTGATCCTACTCCTCTATCACACGAGTGCATGACTTCCTTGATGGCACAGCCATTCTGAAGTGTCCAGGACTCTAGAGCTGATCATTGGGTGTTGTTTTGATTAGAAGATGCCTCACCTTTGTGCATTATTTTCCTCTTATACTGTCCTCACTTCCTGCCGCCACTGAGATGGGTGATCACTCCAGCCTACCTGTCGGATCTACGTCATTGACTGCCTTCCAGCTCATTACACCTTCTTCTCTTTTGCCTCCAGTCTTAATTATTTTAAAGCTCTATTTTCCCACACAGTTTCTTTGTCCCTCAGGCTGCCTCACAGTGCCTCACATGCACTAATGACACATGGGGTTGTGTCAGAGCCCACATTCTCTCTTCTACTGCTTGACTTGATGGGAGGGCGTTGTAGGATTTTGTAGGCTAAGCCTGTTGAGCACTTGGCTATTACTGAAAGTCTGAAGTTTCAGTTCTACCCAGAGGTGCTGGGGAAGAAAGATCTGGCAATTTATTTCTGAAAGGTCACAGCCACTGAAAATCTATGGAGCACAGTTCTGTTCTGAAAAATGTGGGGTTGCCATGAGCTGGAATCATCTTGATGGTAACCTTTTTTGTTTGTTCATTTGTTTATTACTGGTTCACACAAATGTAGTTTGGCCCCTTCATAAAGCTCCACAATCCATTTTTTTCTCATCTGTGCAATCTGAAACCCAGTCTCAAACAGGTTATTTGTGACCGCTCCCCCCCCCTTTTTTTTTTTTTTGTCTTCTCCAACTACCAGTTCTACCGTTTCCTCAATTCCAAATTTATGGCAGAAGTCATTTGCAGTGTGGTGGGAACTGCTGTGCATCTTTAGTCGTGTTCACCTCCATCTCTGTTCTCTGAGTCCTCTGCCATCTCCTTCCTTCCCTGAACCTGATACCTCCATGTAATTCTGCCTTCCATTTCTTTATGACTGCCGAAAGGCTTCCAGTCTCCTCATTCACTTCCAATACACCAGCTCCTTCTTTTGACAGGGTTAGTTCTCATCATGTGAACAAAAAACAAGAACAACAAAGTAACTTTTGCTTGAATTTTTTTCTTGTCCTTTCTTCATACTTTTATGCCTGTCCCTTCTGGCAAACTACTAGAATTAATAATTTTCACATGCCTGCTCCATCATCTTCATCGGTAGCATCCCCTTATGTCTCTGGACTCTGGTTTCCAACCCTGCTGAATCCACACATGCACTGAATGCCCAAATATGTGCTATCCTGCAGTTACCTGGTAGCTTCTCTTTGAGTTTTCAGATTCTAAATAGGAGGTTTTTGCTTGTTTGTTTATTTTAAAAAAGTTTATCCTCGACAGTATTTGCTCCTGGTTTCTTGGCATTCCCCAGCTTCAACAACCAAATATAGTATCATGATGTCTCAAAATATGCCTCTACCCAGATCTCTTGCCCAAACTCTGATTCTCTTTTCTAAGGCATCTGGGGCATTCCGACTTACTTTTCCTATGCCTAACTTGTCTAAAATTTAATCAGTTATCTATCCCCAAACCCTCGCTCTTTGACATTATTTCCCCAGGCGATTTTTCATTTTCAATTTTTTTTTTTTTTGAAGGAAGAAGTCAAAGCATGAGTAGAAACATACTCTATTGGCTTAGTCCTAAAGTAATCACAGGCAGAATCCATTATCACCTCCATAGGCAGTGAACTTGTTTCCTTCCTAGAAAATGCATTGTATTGCAGATGATTATTGAGACCTGGTTTATCTTTGAGTGCAGAGAATATAGAAAGCCTTTATTTTTAGTAATTTATAATACAGCACAGTGCCCAGACCATGTCAGTTATCTGCTAATCAAATCCATTCTTCTACAAGCAGAAACTCACACGTAAGAACAGTTATATCCAGAAATAAATTGATCTTCCTAGGTAATAAATCTGAAAACAAATGAGAAGTTGGCTCCAACTGTCCTGCGGCCACTTCAATATTATTTTTACCTTAGCTGCATGTAGAAAAATATTTTGACAGTTTCTGAGGTGCTAGTCTCTAAAGCTTCTTAACTGGCAGATTGTGATCTCTCTTCCCCTGCCCCACATGAAATTTTCTAAAGAACACATACACATCCTCAACATACAGGCTTAGATCTTCTCTCAAAAGCCCCAACGTATGAAGGAAAAGTAGTTTTGCAAAGCACAACTCATTTTTTACATCAGCAGCAAATGTAAGATTTACACATAAACTGTCTTTACATGCATGTTTACAGTTTACCTCACACTCTTTTTGGTTTGTTTCTCTCATTGACCTTATTGTTCTATAATTAAGGAAAAATAATTTTAACACTCCACTGAGGAAAAGTAGTGCCTAAGGCACTTGACTGCTAACCAGAAGGCTGGCAGTTCAAATCCACCAGCCACTCCTCAGAAGGAAGGTTGGGCTATCTACTTCCATAAAGATGCTGCCTTGGAAACTCAAGGAGGGGTCACTATGAGTCGGGTCCGACTTGACAGCACATAACAACAACAACACTGAGGGAAAAAGATATTTGGATCTGGAAAGCACTTTGTAAACTGAGTAACTAGGTGTGAGTAGGGAAATTTGGGGAATGAGTCAGTTAAATTGCTATGCATAAGAAAGGGGTAGAAAACTTAGAAGCATGCAAGGAAGATCAGGGCATATGGGGAGAGCTGAAAACAGGGAATCCCAGTTAGAGAATGGGTAAAAGAACTGGAGGAAAAGGGACATGTCAAATGGGGTTTTACAAAGCAATGCAGTGCTCTCCTCCATTTACCCTGTGAAATGTTCAGGAAAATCTGCTGTGCTCACTAATTCTTTTCAGTACTGTTGTTGTTACTTGCCCTCCAGTCAGCTTCACTTCATGATGACCATGTCCAATGGACTGAAACATTACCTTGTCCTGCGCCATCTCCATGACCCTTGGCATGGCTGAGGCCATTGCCATGACTGTTGTGTCAGTCTGTTCATGGACGGTGTCCTTCAGTTTTGCTGACTCTCTTCTTTGCCAAACATGATGTCTTTTTCTAGCAATTAGTCTTTCATAATGACATGTCCAAAGTTAAGTGAGCCGAAGACTTGCCATTCTCTTTTCAGTTCCTTCTGGAAAATGGCAAAGAATCCTACATGTTGAGTGTACTCATTGTGACAGTTGCATATTGGTAGTATTATAATTCATATATTTATAAAATAGTTGGAGGTATAATTGGTTTTTCATTCATTCTCATTATCAACATATATAATATATGGCACAAGTTGGATGCTAAGGGCAGTGTAAAAAATGCAAAGTGCTGTGATACAAGGCACTTAAAATCTAGTTATAAAGAGAGCAAAAAATTAGGACATCATTCACAAGTGGGTAGTTCCATCAAAAAAGTGTTGAGAGGAAGGAGACATCTTGGTTTGTAAAGGAAGTCCTACTAGCTTTTTTTTCCTTTTGTGTCTTTATAGCTTTTCTAGTTTTTCATGATGTTTTGTATGTTTGTGCCCTCTTCACCAGTTTTAAGATGCCTCTGCCTTTTAGATACCCTTGTTTTTCATGTGTGATGTCCCTGCTACACTTAAAAAAGTCCATAGTTTTTGTTTCTTTCAATCCACCATGATACAGTCCATTTTAATTCAGTGTGAAAAATCTACTTGATAGTCTTTTGATGGAGTTCTTTTATGCACATCTCATTCAGTAAATCTTGGCTGCAGTGAGAGAACTTGAATTCTTCCTCTCTGAGACCTCACAATTAAAGATTATGACTTGCTCTTTGGTAGTAAATGTCATTTAAGCATGACAATGATGAAATATTAAGGACATTTATTTTGTGCTTTCCTGCAAGCTCTTCTGTGAGGAATGAAATCTTCCCTATTCTCTTCTCCCCGTCCCAACCAATCTCTGTCTAGCTGAATTCTACAGATATTTTTATCTAAGAGCTATGTCCTGAAATTGACCAAACATGTAATCAGGGTGTGTTAATTATCACTGGTGACTGGAATGCAAAAGTTGGAAACAAAGAAGAATCACCGGTAGTTGGAAAATTTGGCCTTGGTGACAGAAATAATGCTGGAATTCGCACGGTAGAATTTTGCAAGACCAACGACTTGTTCATTGCAAACACCTTTTCTCAACAACCCAAACGGTGGCTCTACACATGGACTTCACCAGATGGAATACACAGGAATCAGATTGACAACATCTGTGGCAAGAGGCAGTGGAAAAGCTCAATATCTTCAGCCAAAACTAGGCCAGGAGCTGATTGTGGAACAGACCATCAACTGCTCATATGCAAGTTCAACTTGAAGTTAAAGACAATTAAAACAAGGCCAAGAGAGCCAAAATATGATCTTGAACATATCCCTCATGAATTTAGAGATCATCTAAAGAATAGATTTGATGCATTGAACACCAACGACCGAAAACCAGAAGAATTGTGGGAGGATATCAAGAACATTATCCATGAAGAAAGCAAGAGATCACTAAAAACATAAGAAAGGAAGAGAAGACCAAGGTGGATGACAGAAGAGACTCTGAAACTTGCCCTTGAGCAGAGAGAAGCTAAAGCCAATGGAAGAAATGACAAGATAAAAGAGCTGAACAGAATATTTCACAGAGCAGCTCGAGCAGACAAAACCAATTACTATAATGAAATGTGCAAAGACCTGGAGTTTGAAAACCAAAAGGGAAGAAAACGCTCGGCATTTCTCAAGCTGAAAGAATTGAAGAAAAAATTTAAGCCTCAAGTTGCAATATTGAGAGATTCTGTGGGCAAAATATTGAATGATGCAGGAAACATCAAGAGAAGGTGGCAGGAATACACAGAGTCACTGTACCAAAAAGAACTGGCTGATCTTCATCCATTTCAAGAGGTGGCATATTATCTAGAACCAATGGTACTGAAGGAGGAAGTCAAAGCTGAAATGAAGGAATAAGCGAAGAACAAGGCTCCAGAAATTGACGGAATACCGATTGAGATATTTCAACAAACGGATGTGCCTCCCCATTGGAGGCACTCACTTGGTTATGCCAAGATATTTGGAAGACAGCTACCTGGCCAACTGACTGGAAGAGATCCATATTTGTACCCATTCCAAAGAAAAGTGATCCACAGAATGTGGAAATTATAGAACAATATCAATATTGCACGCAAGTAAGATCTTACTGAAGATAGTTCAAAATCGTTTGCAGCAGTAAATTGACAGAGAACTTTCAGAGGTGCAAGCTGAATTCAGAAGAGGACGTGGAACAAGGAATATCATAGCTGTTGTCAGATGGATCTTGGTTCAAGGCAAAAAATACCAGAAAGATGTCTACTTGTGTTTTATTGACTATGCAAAGGCATTTGATTGTGTGGATCATGACAAATTATGGATAACATTGAGAAGAATGGGAATTCCCAAACACTTGATTGTACTCATGAGGAACCTGTACCTTGACCAGGAGGCTATCGTTCGAATGGAACAAGGGGACACTACATGGTTTAAAATGAGGAAGGTAATGTGTCAGGGTTGTATCCTTTCCCCATACTTATTCAATCTATATGCTGAGCAAATAATCCTGGAAGCTGGACTATATGAAGAAAAACGTGGCATCAGGATTGGAGGAAGAATCATTAACAACCTGAGATATGCTGACAATACAACTTTGCTTGTTGAAAGTGAAGATGACTTGAGGAACTTAATGATGAAGGTTGAAGAACACAGTCTGCAGTATGGATGACATCTCAATATAAAGAAAACAAAAATCCTCACAACTGGACCAATGAGCAGCATCACAATAAATGGAGAGAAGATTGAGGTTGTTAAAGAATGCACATTGCTTGGTTCTACAATCGATGCCAACGGAAGCAGCAGTCAGGACATTAGATGACATATAGCATTGGGAAAGTCAACTGTGAAGGAACTGTTTCAAGTGCTGAGAAGCAAGTCTCCTTGAGGACTAAGGTGCACCTGACACAAGCCGTGATATTTCTAATCACCTCATATCCATGTGAGAGCTGGACAATAAATAATGAAGACCAAAGAAGAGTTGATGCTTTTGAGTTGTGGTGCTGGCGAAGAATGCTGAAAGTACCGTGGACTGCTAAAAGAACTAACAGATCTGTCCTGGAGGAAGTGCAGCCAGATGCTCCTTGGAAGCAAGAATGGCCAGACTTCGTCTCACCTATTTTGGTCATGTTGTAAGAAGGGACCATTCCCTGGAGAAGGATGTCATGCTTGGTAGGGTGGAGGGTCGATGAAAGAGGGGGAGGCCTTCAACGAGATGGATTGACATGGTAGCTGCGATGATGGGCTCAAGTATAGCAGGGATCATGGAGCTGGTGCGGGATCGGGCAGTGTTTCGTTCTGCTGTGCATGGGATCGCTATGAGTTGGGAACAACTCGATGGCACCTAACAACAACAACATGTCCTCAAAAAAGCCTTCTATGATACCACCCTGGTCTCAGTTAGATACTTGAGGCTGCCACAGTACACAGCCCCAGGGGACTCCATTCACTTCTTAATCTGTGTGAATGACACCCCCCTGGATTTGTGCATTTGACCACCTAAGCAGCAGCAAACAGCAGCAGCATATGGCTACCCCTCCTTTGAGCTCCCATGGCATGCTATGCTATCTTCTATTATAGTATCACTTCTTTCTGTTTGTTTTTCTTCCCCATCCCCACAACACATTGTAAATAATTTAGGGACAGCATTGTGACTAAGTTTCCAGCCGTTAGAACATACATAGTAAAGATTTGTTTCATTAATGAAAGGAAAAAAAAAAGAAATGGTGGAGAACCTCTTTGTAAAATCCATACCTTAATGATGTTGGTTTAATGTATAGTGTGGATTAGTTACTGTGTAAATGTAAACTTAACCTGCAGTGTTGCTACATAGCCTAATTCATAGATGTAGTACCAGTTGCTAGTTGCTTTTGAGTAGTCTCTGAGTTATAGAGATGCCATGTACATCAGAGTAGAAGGAGCTCTGGTAGCATAGTGCCTAAGGCACTTAACTGCTAACCAGAAGGCTGGCGGTTCAAACCCACCAGCCACTCCTTGGAAGGAAGGTTGGGCAATCCTACTATCTGTAGTAATACCACCTTGGAAACCCAAGGAGGGGTCGCTATGAGTCAGAGCCAACTCACTGGCACATAACAATAACAAAGGTTTTTGATGGCTGATTTTTCAGAAGTAAATCACCAGGCCAAAAAAAAAAGGTATGTCTGTATCTTTTATCAGGCATCTTCATTCATTTAAGTTGCTTGCTTGTTCGTGTAGGCATTTGTATTTGTGACTCTTGAAAAATATAAAGGATGATACTATGAAAATATCAACATCCCGGGAAGTAACCCATTGCCAGTGTACATAGTATAATCCAAGTAGGAAGCATGTCAGGATGACAGCACAGTGTGGCAGATGCTGGCATTGCCAACAGTGGTGAAGAGAGATTTAGATTTCAACTGTCTGCAACTCTAGATCCCCATCCAAAACACACCACTGTCTTTTCCTTTCCACCCGAGTACAATGTGGGGACTGGACTTGGAAGAGACCAGAATACTGTAGGATCTGTCCTTATTTATTCCCTGACACTAAAAAGTACAAAATGGGGAAAACTAGACCACAAACAAGGGCAGCGGTTTAGTTGTATATTCAGAGCACAGTTGTTGTCTGTATGCCACTTTGCGTTAGAAGTGTCTGAAGGCTTCACAGCCGTGGTAAGGGGGGGAAAAAACCCACTAAAATGTATACAGTGAAGGGTGGTAGTTTTTAGTTTGGTTTTCTTCATCCATTAAAGTAAAGCTTTTGGCAAGCCATTTTTGTATTCTCTGTAAGATGATAATAATAGTTCTTTGTCTAAATGAAATATGTCATATTGTAATTATTTTCTGCTTCAGCAAAAACAGTTCCTTAGTGGTCTATTGGTCACAGCATTATACAGCTGTGAGTAAAATAACTGTGTACTTAATTGAAATGATTATTTCTTTCCCCCTCTTCTCCCACACCCCACCCCTCATGGCCTTCTTATTTCTCAGATTTTTTTTTTTTTCCTGCACAGTGCAACTAGAGTGCTGTTAGACATTTTTTTTAAATTATGCTGCCATGAATTCCTCAATAATTGTTTTATAGGAAAAGCCTGAGTAAACTTCATATAGCTCATCAGATAAAATATTTTTTAAAAAACTTCTCTAATTCAACTTGTACAAAGGATGAAGTCACCAGGGTGTTTTAATTGTAACCTTTGCCATGAATCATTGCTTCTCAGAATTCTGGAAGCTCCTCATTAGGTCCTAAATTAATCTCTGCATGGAGTAGAAGACTGTTTTGTTTAGGACAGTGTTGTCACTACACGGAAGAGTAATCTTTGTAAAGAATCCCAAATGAAATGTGTCATGGGATAAAAAGGTGTGCTTTTTGTTTGGGATATTTAGTTATTAGCTTGGTTTTGTGGACAATGCAGTTATTCTGGTAAGTTCATTTTTGTGTTCTTAGTCTTCTAGTGTTGAGAAATTAATAATAAATTGCTAATGAAAGATAAAAAATATGTTCTTATCATACTTAAGGGAGCTCTAGTAGCATAGTGCCTAAGGCACTTGACTGCTAACCAGAAGACTGGCTGTCACTCCTCGGAAGGGAGGTTTTGCATTCTCCTTCCGCAGTGATACCGCCTCGGCAACCCAAGGAGGGGTCGCTATGAGTCAGATCTGATTGACAGCACATAACAGCAGCAACAACATCATACTTAGTGGTCTTGAACAAAAACATATAGTAAAAATAAAGCAAATAAATTAGGAAATCATCTACATAGGTCAAGCTAGAATGAATACATCTCTTTCAGAGTTATCTTGATGTTGTTCTGCAGATCATAAACCAACCACTGGCCAGCCCAAATAGTCTTTTAAGTCATATTTCATTTGAATCAGTTTTTGAGATCATGGCTATAATGACTTTTATTTTATTTTTATTTTTATTTTTAACACTTCTTTTTGTAAAATGAACTACATTTTAGATGTCCTCTCTTTGATATTCTCTTCAAGTAAGAATGGACTTGAATCCTTTCTGTCATTTCTTCTTCTTTTTTTTTTTTCCAAACAAGATAATAAGAAGAAACCTTGCTATTAGTACCTGGAATGTTTCCATATCACTTGCCATAATGCCTGTACTCAGTTCCTAGTGAACAGATAAACCAAAACCAACCAAACCCATTACTGTTATTGATTCATTCTGAGTCATGAGGATTCTATAGGATAGAGTAGAACTGCCCATGCAGTTTCCCAGGCTTTAAATCTTTACAGATCAGACTGTCATATCTTTCTCTCATGGAGTGGTTGGTGGGTTCAAACCTCCAAACCTTTTGTTAACAGTCAAGTGTTTTAACCATTGTGCCACCAAGGCTCCTTTATATGAAATCTCAATCAACGAAGCCCATTATTTTATTTTGCCACTCTTTTAACTAGTCAAATTCCAAATATTTTCTGCTTGCTAATATGGCTAAATTTACGTTTATACACCCAACAGTAATAAATATTTAAGTTTACTTTTCAGACTACATTTATGATCTGTTGTTGTTGTTGTTGTTAGGCACTATTGAGTTGGCCCTGACTCGTAGTGACCCTGTGTACAATGGAACGAAACATTGCCCAGTCCTACACCATCTTCACAGTCTTGGCTATGCTTGAGCCCATCACTGCAGCCACTGTGTCATTCCATCTCATTGAGGGTCTTCCCCTTTTATACTGACCTTCTACTAAGTATGAAGTCCTTCTCCAAGGGTGGTCCCTTCTAACAATATAACCAAAGTGTGCGAGATGAACTCTGGCCATTATTGTTTCTAAGGAGCCGTCTGGCTGTACTTCTGCCAAGACAGATTTCTTCTTTATTCTGGCAGTTCGTGGTATTTCAGTATTCTTTGCCAGTACCACAATTTGATTGTATCAGTTCTTTAGTCTTCCTTATTCATTGTCCAGCTTTCAATGCATATGAGGTGATTGCAAATACTGTGGCTTGGATGAGGCACAACTTGGTCTTCAGAGTGACACTTTTGCTCTTTAACACTTCAAAAAAGGTCTTTTGCAGCAGATTTGCACAGTGCGATACCTCAGTCTGATTTCTTGACTGCTTCTTCCTTAGACATTGATTGTGGATCCATTGATTGAAATCTCTGACAACTTCAGTTTTTTCTCCATTTATTTTAATATTTCTAATTAGTCCACTTGTGAAGAATTTTTGTTTTCTTTATGTTGAGATGTAATCTCTAGAGTCTTTTTAATTCTTTTGTTTGAAACACTATATTAAAGAATATACAGAGATGGAAACACTGTGTTTTTAATTTTCTATCACATCTCTCAGCTTACTGTGTTGATTTCCCTCCAGTCCATTTTGGTCAGCTACAATACCTTTATGACCACTTTTGATTATTACAATGGGTTTACTCCTGTTTACGCTCCAATGTCCTATCTGATTTGAGGTACTCTTTCTCTCGCCTGGTGACTTGGGCTGCTTGGACTTTGGTGAAGAGGGGTCAGCATCTAGATCCTTTACAAAGCCTTGTTGTTGAGTGCCATCAAATGTATTCCAACTCATAGTGACCACATGTGACAGAGCAGAGCAGCCCAACAGTGCTTTCTTGGCTGTATTTTTATAGAAGTAGATCACCAGGTCTTTCTCCTCTGAAACTGCTGGGAGAATTCGAACTGCTAACCTTTTAGTTAGCAGCCAAGTGCTTATCCATTGCACCATCAGGGCCCTTTCTTTTAAGGCCTGGTCTCAAAATAGGCAGAGAAGGGAAGAGTGGAAACAGGCCTGTTACGTAACTAGGCTGCTCTGTTTCCTTCTGGTTTCCTCTTGTGCTCTATTGAGAGAATGTCTTCTGGGTAAATGCTTGAATTTTATGCAAAGAAAGTGCTTTGTGCATCTTCCTTTTAATAATTTCTATTGCTGGTGATTCCTGTAGAGAGGGACAGTCTAATTTTCCTTGGTCCTTCCAGAAGGCCATGTTCCCAGTTCCTGCTCATAGTGGGGTACTTACTTGGGCGTAACTTCCTCTGTCCTCTTTCTCTTTCACACAGGGCCACAGGAATCATGGGAGTCTGTGAATGTGGCAGTGGCTGCCTCACCACTTTTCTTTACAGGAAACTATAGCCTTTTTTTTTTCCTTTTTACTGGCAATTTATGATATATTCAGATATTCTTCATCAACACTGTAATTTGAATGCATCATTCTTCAATTTTCTTTATTTGTTGTCCAGCTTTCATATGCATATGAGGCAATTGAAAATGCCATAATGGTTGATATATACCATGAACTACTAGAAGAATGAATACATTATGTCTTAGAAGAAATACAGCCAGAACCATTAGACTTAGTGTCTCATACTTTGGACATGTTTTCAAGAGGGATTAGTCCCTGGAAAGGGATATCATGTTTGGTAAAGTAGAGAGTCAGCAAAAAAGAGGAAATCCTTCTACAAGATGAATTAACATAGTGGCTGCAACAGTGTGTTCAGACATTGCAAGGATTGTGAGGATGGCGCAGGACTGGGCAGTACTCAGTTATGATGTGCATAAGATAACTATGAGTTGGAACTGACTCACTGGCACCTGACTATAACAACAAAGCCTTTATCACCTACTAAGAAGCTACTCTGAGGCCGTCCTGCCTTCAAAAAGCCTTAGCTCAGAAATGGGCACCAGATTCTGTATAAACGATAGTCTCACATGCCAGGGACTAGAAGATAAACTCACCTAAGAACTCTCTCACCATGCTCACCTCCACCTAAGGGAGCAACCAGGCAGATTTCCTTAACAATTGCTATTATTGAGTCCCCTGAGTCCTCCTTGCAAACTTTGGCTTCAGAAACAAATTAGTCTTGGCCCTCTCTTATGGTTGGGTCAGAGGTGAGCAACCTTTCACCATGGACAGTGCACACCTCTGAAGTCTAAGGTTGTCCTTCAGAGTCCTTAAATTGCTTGGGGAAGTGGAAAGCAGGGAGACAGGTTGGTAGATGGGGGAGCTGGTTCTTCTACCCCTTAATAAATGCCCTGAGAAGAAGAACACACTTGGTGGCTTATAGTTTTGGAGACTTTGCTGAGCCAAAAAGGTCTTATTCAACATGCTGTTAGAATTGTTGTATGTGTGTGTCGGGGGGCGGGGCGGGAGTAGATAACTTCTTCTCTCTCTTCCCTGTGACTTAAGCTACTTTGAGGGATAAATAATGTTTTGGCAGCTTTGTACAGCCCTACTATCTACTACTGTAACAACAAAAAATGAAAACATAATAAAGACAGTAACAACGCAAAACACTAAAATGGTACTTCTATGGTAGCGTAGTCCCTAAGGCACTTGACTGCTAATTAGAAGGCTGGCAGTTTAAACCCACCAGCCACTCCTTGGAAGGAAGTTTGGCCAATCTACTTCCGTAGTTATACTGCCTCAGAAACCCAAGGAGGGGTCGCTATGAGTTGGGTCTGACTTCACGGCACACAACAACAACAGCAACATAGGCACTATACCACCAGAGCTCCTTGAGTATATGTCATGCACTGATCTAAAAACTTTATATATGTATTAACACATTTAATCTTCACAAACCCTATGAACTAAAATCAACCAAACCTGTTGCTGTGGAGTTGATTCTAACTCATGGTGACCCCTTTGTGTGTCATAGTAGAAACGTACTCCATAGAGTTTTCAGTGGCTGAATTTTTCAGAAGTAGACTGTCAGGCCTGTCTTTTGAAGTGCCTTTGAGTGGCATCAAATTTGCCAACCTTCAGTTAGTAACCCAGTGCTTAAGCATTTGTGCTGCCAGGAATTCTACCACAAACCTTATGAGGTTAGTATTTTTATTGCTGCAGTGCTGACTTGCGAAATGTGCATAGAGCAGTTAAGTAACTTGCCCACGGCTAAGCAGTTGACAAAATGTAAAGCTGAGATTTGAAGCTAGGCAGCCTGGCTCTGTGGCTGGCCTATACTGATTGTCCTTGCCATCAACATACACCTACTGAGAGGAGCTGTTGTTGACAAAGCCAATTAGACCCACAGATAATTTGCTCGGTCTGTTGTCTGACTTGCTATGTGAAACAACACATCAAATTTTAATTTAAATGAACAATTTTGTTTAAGAGAAAATTATAATTTATTCATGCAGCTTCATAAATTGTTGAATTCAGTCACATTACACTCAATGTATTAAATGTAACCAAAAAGTTAGTTATGAAAGAATTGAAAACATTAAGATAGTTTCTTCCAAAACTAAAGGATAGCACTTATTTAGTGAGTCACTGTCCTGAATGTATTAAACGAGCTTGTGAAGGCAAATTTTGAAAGTTCAGATCATGACAGTCTAGTCTCAGACACTGTTTGTAACTTCTGTTATTGTAATTAGGAAAATAAAATTTACTCAGAGTTCCTCTTAGAGCAATGGATGTCATCGTTCTCTCTCCCCTTCTGCTTACAATCTCTGATGATCCCTAGCTTTCAACACACCTTCTTCACGTCATCCTCCCGTTCTCTCTCCTCTCCATTCTCTCTCGCTCGGTTTCCTCCTCCGTCCCTCGTTCTCACCCGCTGTTTCACCTTCAGTCTCTGCTCTCCAGCAGAGCAGCTGTGCAGACTGTGATGAGTTCTGGCCTCCTCTCTGTCTCCTTCACCCATGGATTGTCTGCCTCCCCCACCCCCCAACCCTTGCTCTGACTGATCCCTTGAGCTCTAATGGTGTGTATCTGGGGCAAATTGGGCTTTCTTGTCATTATGGAAGAGAAAAATAAAATCTGGTTAATTAAAACACAGCATTAATTTTTCACAAGCTGATAAATCAAGCACATTCCATGCACATTTCTATCAGTCATTTAAACAGAGTAACTGTTCAGCCAGTTGGTGACTTGATGAATTGTTTTTCAGAATATTGACTTTGAGGCTGCCTTGGTTCCTGCCTTCCTGAATCCTGGTTGTTCAGTTCCTTCTTTGGTGGCATGAGCTTTCCCAGCATCCTTTGTGCTTAAGCTGGTTCTGGTTGGCATCTGGCACTTGGTGGAAAGAGTCCTGATGAAACTTCTGAACCTCCTGCATTCAGGCTTCTCCACTGAAGATGCACTGGCCATGATCTCTACATGGGCAAATGCAGTAGCTCCGTTTTTGTCCTTAAATTTCTTGATATTCCCATTGTTTTGCATCTCTTAACTGTTCTCTGCTACTTAAAATCTCTTTCTTTAGTATGCAGAATCTTTCTTTCCAGGATTCATGAGCTCTCTAGCTGTTATTTCTGTCACCTTCACAAATCTATCCTTAACCACCTGCTTCCTTAAATAATGTCTTTCTCCAGACTTCAACCTTTGGCCTTCTGGACGTCTTACTTTACATTCTTGGATGTACTTATCTGTACGCCAAGTAAAACAAACAAACATGTTCAGTCAAAAAGAATTGATTGTTTCATTGATTTGGAAGAACTTAAAAAAATTCTCAATAAAATATGATGCTTCATATAGCTAACATTTTTGCCTAACAATACAAAACCATATAAAGTGTGGCCAGTTCAATCTCATAAGTATTTATTGAGTGCCTACAAAGTGTCAAGGAGCTCTGGTGGCGTAGTGACTAAGACATTTGACTGCTAACCAGAAGGTTGGCAGTTCAAACCCACCAGCCACTCCTCAGAAGGAAGGTTGGGCAATCTACTTCTGTAGTGATACCACCTTAGAAACCCAAGGAGGGATGGCTATGAGTCAGATCCGACTCAACAGCACTGAGTTTGTTTTTTTTTGGTATAAATTATCAGGCACTGTGATAGGCTCTGAGGGGAATATAAAGAATGACTTTTGAAAAAGATTGTAGCTTCTGAGAGCCCAGGAAAGAAATACCCAACTAACTGTGGCAAGTGCTACAGCAGAGGCCCAGTTGTGGACAGGAAGGAGAAAAGAAGGTTTAATTGTGTCTTACTGGAATTTGGGAAGACCTCACATAGGAGATGAACTTGAACAGGGCCTTGAGGACAGGTTGGATATTTTACAAGTAGAAGTGAGGTAGGGGAGATAATTTTTGATGAAAAGTATGTTCTAAGCAAAAACATAAAAAAAAAAAAAAAAAAAAAAAACAATCTCACTGCCATTGAGTCATTTCTGACTCATAGCAACCCCCATTGGGTTTCCAAGGGTATAAATCTTTACAGAAGTAGATCTGATCTACCCATCTTCCTCCAGTGGAGCAGCTGGTGGGTTTGAACCACTGACCTTTGGTTAGCAGTCAAGTGCCTTATCCACTACACCACCAGAGCTCCTTGGAGGTTAAAAATAAAAAGAAGACAGTAACTAATCTGAGGGCGATGGGCAGGGTGGCATGGTGGGATAAGGAAATGTCCTATGTGACATAACTTATTCTGCATTTACTACATATTCGTTCATTACCTAAACCCTTCTGTTGCTGCTGAGTGAATTCTACTCATAGCAACACTTTAAAACAGAGTAGAACTGCTGCATAGGGTTCTCAAGGCTGTAATATTTACAAAAGCAGATGACCACATCTCTCTTCTGTGGAGCAGCTGGTGAGTTTGTACTGAACTTTAAGTTAGCATCTGAGTGCTTTAACCACCTATATCACCATGACTCCTTTATTACGCCTCGTATTATGTGCATATAGGGAGATACAAATGATAAACAATAATCACTATAGATAAACAAATATAAAAGGATTTTTAAAGGTGATTATATGCTATAAAAAAGGGGGGGGGTGCAAGGTAAGGAGAATGGTGAGTGCCTCCAGGGAGGCAAGTTAGTATTTTTAAATTGGATGGTCCAGGTAGGCTTCACTGAGAAAGTGACATTTGAGCAGAGAAGTAAAGGACCATTCGGATATCTCAGGGAAGAATTTCCAAGGAAGACAGTTAGGAAGCCACAGTGTGCCCGATGTATTAAAAGAATGTCATAGAGGCCAGTGTAGCTGAAGCTGACTGTGGGGGGAAAGGAGTAGAAGGTACACACAGCGAGGGAGATAAAGTGGTGTGTGGTAGGCTTGAGGAATGGATCCTATAGGGTCTGATGGTTCTTTTTTTTTTTTTATTTTCTTGCTCTGTTTAGCAACACTTTCCATGAACACTCAATGTGGTTGTTGTTAGTCACCTCCAGTCAGTTCTAACTCATGGGGACCCCACGTGTGCACAGTGGAACTGGGTTCCACAGGGTTTTCAAAGCTGTGACCTTTTTTATTTCCATTCAGTAAATATTTATTGAATACCTAATAGGACCAGGGCCTACAGAGTTACTTGAGTTTTCAGAAGGGAGAGTCAATTTTTAAAAATAAAATCTTTACATATTAAAATTCTGTTTTCAGCACATAGTTACAGAAGGAAAAATCTTTACCAATAATAGGCAACTCCATTGCCATTTAGTATGAACGGGGTTAGAATATTCTGTGGAATGGGTTTTCAGGTATACGGGAAGATTCTGAAGGGGAGGCCAGATAAGGACTACCTAGTTAGCTAGTGATTAGGACCTCCTCAAAGAATTACCACCCACAGATGAGCTAATAACTGACAAGAACATTATATCCCAAAAGTACATTATAAACAGGTCTGACTACTGACTATAAGAATAGAGCTGTTAAAAGACTTGAGATATATCCAAGAAAACAAAACAAAGCAAAAAAAATTTACTGCCCAGCACGTAAAATATTTTGTATCCAAACATGTATTTTCTGTATAATTATTATGAAATAATGTTATCATTGTCACATTAAATATTAACATCTTCACTTCAGTTCATGTCTTCATGGCAAGTTCTGCATTTTGCCTTCCCAAAATGTTTCATGCCACACTTGAGGCAATAAAGAATTTTTAAATACCATGATAAGGACCTGAATATTTACCCATAGCTACCTAGAGTATGCAACTTTTGGTTCCACTTGTAACTTGTGGTCCTAGTGTTTTTTTCCTAGCTATCCTTCAACAAACTTTGGGAAACATTTTTCACAGTCACCTTTACATATCTTCAAAACTCAGGCCTTGCTGCATCTTGAAGAGCTTGACTATAGGCTCGTGCTTCACCACCGAGACCCAGCCACATGGCAGAGGGTGCCTCCTCTGTCCTCCTTGGTCAGGAGCCGTGTGGAAAAGGGGCTGTGACCTGTTGCAAGTATATTGCTAGGCCTGTCTTCCAAGGCAACTTCAGGTGGGTTCAACTGCTAAACCAAAAAAATAAATAAATAACTCACTGCTGTGGAGTCAAATTCCACTCATAGCAGCCCCTCCTTGGGTTTCTGAGGTGATATCTCTACAGAAGTAGATTGCCCAGTGTTCTTTCTGCAGAGTGGCTGGTGGGTTGAACCGCCAGCCTTCTGATTAACAGTCAAATGCCTTAGGCACCATATCACCAGAGCTCCTGCCTTTTCAGTAGGTAGTCAAGTATTTAACTGTTTGCACCACCAAACGCTCCTAAACACGCAATAGTACCACAGTTCTGGTATCTTAGATAACCTGCTGTAAATGTTCTGCTATAGCTCTTCCATAAAAGGGACCTGGTGATTCACCTATCTGTATCCTGGCAGAAAAGATCAACGTAATCTCTACGTTATTTCAAACTTTTGACTCAAGCTCATAAATCTCTGGAATTGGGGTGATTTTTGTGGACTTCAAATAGTGAGGAAGCAGTACTTCAGGATGGCAAATGTTCCCTGTGGTTGAAACATACCCATGTTGGATTAGACACAGCAGATATGAGTTATTTTTCACTGAAAAGAGTTTTTACCCTAAGAATATTCATGGGCGATTTGTTAGGAAGAAAGCCAGTTCTACATACCTGTAAAAATCAGAAGATAGATAAATAGAATGTCATCTTTCTACATTTTATGTTTGCTATAAATAATTTTCAAATATATATATATGACTACTTTGGCCAAATATTGAAGTAGGCATGCTTGATATATTTGATTCAGCATATTGACATTTGAGTTTCCTCTACTAATTAACACAGATGGTGAGGCAAAGCTTTATTTGTCCACCTTGTCTCTCTACAAGGAGATATAGAAACATATGTTTGTGTGTGTGTGGGTGTGCTAATGGCCTCTGTGGGCCATTGTGTGGTCATTGCTGTATGAACTAAACTTTAGCTCATCCTTGCAAGGACTGTAAGAGAAAGATGTTTATTCTAATTTCAAGATTATCTGAAGCTTGTTGTTGCTGTTTGGAGCTGTTGAGTTGTTTTTTGACTCATCGTGACCCCATGTGACAGAATAGAACTGGCCCATAGGGTTTTCTAGCCTGTAATGTTTACAGGAGCAGATCATCAAGTCTTTATCCCGCATAGCCACTAGGATGAGTCAAACCGGCAACCTTTGGGTTAGCAGCCAAGTGCTTAACCATTACGCCACTAAGGCTCTTTAGAGACGTTAAATAATTTTGTTCCAGTCAAGCAGCTCATTCCTGGTGCTGCTGCAATGTAATTGAGTTGTCTTGTTCTCTAAATCTCCTCGAGCAGTATGTAACTAGAGTCTATTAGAAGAAATGAATTTCTTAACAAGTTGGTGGCTACCGTGTGTCCATCTTTACCTGATATGGCATGCTAGACTAACTAAAGTAGTATGCAGTCTAAACTAGAAATGAAGCAAAACGAAAAAGTCTTGGATTAAAATCCAAGCTCTGCTACTCATGAATGGTGCAATTTTTGTCAGGTTGTTGACTGATCTGTAAGATAAAGATAATTACATCTAACCTGAAGAGTTAATGAGAGAGCTACAGTAGAGCTAATTTGGATTGAGTAGTGTTCAGTGTGTGTTAGTTGGTGTGTGTTAGTTGTACATGGTAGGACTTTTTCTTTGTGTTTCAACAAGGCATATTTCTATAAGAAACAATAGTGTAAAGTATGTCATAATTTAAGATTTAACTAACACTTTACTATATGATATATAATTAGGTTTTTAATAAATGAAGATCATTATCAGTCTTTCATGTCCAGTTATATTAACCTCATTTAACCTAATATGTTCTGTAGTGAAAATGTAGACATTTTTTGACAGTGTGTCCTTTAAATTTTCAGGTAGTTTAATTATTTCAGTTTTAACAATCTTCGTATTCTTTCACTTGGATTTTGTTTTTCTTTTCTTACTGAATTACTTGATTCCTCCTACTTATAAAAGAATAACTAAAAATAGTGTATCTTTAACCCAGTAAATTTTATTACTTATCATCTTCAGACTAATATTATTCAGCAGCTACATGTTAGGTCATTTCTAGTGATGACTTGTTTTCTTGTAATACTGAAAAACAATATGAATATCAGCATTTAAAGGCTAATAGATAGCTTGGCTAATTACTGAACTTTGGAATTTTCATTGGGTTTCTGAATATATATATATATATATATATATATATGGAAAACCAGAGTGGCTTTTCTTTGACTTGTGAATTTAATTGATCTCATCTTAGTAATAAGATTCCTTGGAGAATAAACTAAATGGAACCAAACAAAACACACTACAATCAAGTCATTTCCAACCTTTAGTGACCCTATAGGACAGCATAGAACTTCCTTACAGGGTTTCCAAGGTTGTAAATATTTTCAGAAGTTGACGGCCTCATCCTTCTCCCACGGTGTGGCTCATAAGTTCAAACCCCTGACCTTTTGGTTAGCCAGACCAGTGCTTTAACCACATTGCCACCATGTGCTACCAGGGCTCCTTCCCTTGGAGAAGAAGATTGGTTTAATCTCATCCTCCTTTTACTGTGTAGGAGGAAATAATTGAACAAGTGATACTATGTATGTATGTTCAGATGACTGTAGGATAGAAACTATTAGAAACTAGTATCTTTTAAAAATGATAGCTACAGACTTTAGAAATTTTTAAATAAAACTTTTAAAGATGTTTAACTAGCTTTATAGACACATTTATGGTAAGTTGTTTATGCTTTTGTTGTTGTTAAAGTTGTTAGACTTTGCTATTGCTAAGTGAAAATAATCCTTGCCTTCAGGACTCCAACATTTGTTAGCCTGTTGTTGTTGTTGTTATGTGCCATCGAGTTGACCCCTACTCATAGCGACCCCTCCTTGGGTTTCCGAGGCAGTATCACTACGGAAGTAGGATTGCCCAACCTTCCTTCCAAGGAGTGGCTGGTGGGTTTGAACCGCCAGCCGTCTGGTTAGCAGGCAAGTGTCTTAGCCACTATGCTACCAGTTTGTTAGCCTAGCGAACCAAAATGTTTCATCAGCATTGTGTAGGTGTTACACTTTTTGTTGATAATGTGCTATTATTGGTCTTCTGTTATGTTTGAGAATAAATCTAGTGTGTAATAAAGTTAATGTGTGTCCAGTATGGATTATTAGAGTTAGAAAAGCCCTCACTCGTCTAGTGTGTGGGAAGAAGACAGAAGTAAAGCATCTAAATGGTTGGTGAAGTATGTTTTATGGAATTTATATAAAGGTTAAACGTTCTTAAACACAATTCTTCTGGAAGCCCCGTTATAAAAAAGGTTGTACCTTAAAGCATTTGCATTGGGTTTTGGAAGATGGTTGTCATAAAGGAACTCATTATTACATAAAATCATCATAATTTTCCTTTCCAAAGCATTCACAAGTGGTATTGAACATTTTCCATTAGAGTTTGCAAATTTTCAAGAGGATGAAATTTTTGCTATATTGTTGCTGTTATGTGCTGTTGAGTTGGACCCGACTCACAACGACCCCTCCTTGGGTTTCTGAGGCAATATCACTATGGAAGTAGATTGCCCAACCTTTCTTCCAAGGAGTAGCTGGTGGGTCAAGTGCCTTAGGCACTGTTAAAATTCAGAAGGAAGATCAGGCATTCTACTTCCTTAGAGATACTGCCTCGGAAACCCAAGGAGGGGTCACTATGAGTTGGAATTGACTTGACAATAGTGAGTTTGGTTATGTTTGATGTTAAAATTAGTCTATAAGTCTCTCAAAGATTTTGAAGAATGAATATATCAACTTTTCCCAGGTATGATGGAGAATACTTTAGAAATATAAGTACATTTTTTAATCTTGTAATTTGAAAAACATTTAATAAAAGAATTATGTGAGATTGTATAGGTAGCACTTATTTGTAATCAGTTTCTTATTTTTTACTGTTTTAAAGCATTAAAAGTTAATTCTGACAGCAAGAAATTATGTTTACTTTAGGTAGATAGAGACAAATAGAATATAGGAAGACTGCTTTGTTTATAATTAATAATCATAGTTGGCATTTTATTTATTTGTTGCTATGTATCTGATATAGAGACAAGCACTGTATACATATTAACTAATGAATAATATGGTGGATTCTGGTGATATTATACTTTTCTATATGAAGAAAACAAGGCTTAGAGCTTGATAAGAAGCCTAAGTTTATACATCTTATGAGATTTAGCATTCAAACTGGACTGACCTGACTCCATTATCTACACCCAGAGCCACTATATTCTATGACCTTTCTCAACCTCCTCTTGTACGTGAACTAACAAAAATAGAACTAGAGTTGACTGTTGGAGGAAGAGGCTCCAGCACTCTGTGGTTGCTAGGATATGGCAATGTATAGATTAACTTAGAGTCGGGCTTTCAACTCTCACATCAAAATTTTCTCAGTGATTTTAAAACACACTGAGATTCTCTTTGAAATGGTTTTGTGTGGGGCCATCGTCCTACCCTTGAGACTGAGGCAGCTCTGCTTCCCGTTTCCTTGGTCTCTCTGTTTCTGCCAATTATGCTGAAGGCACCCCACTCTGCTGGACAACTTTCTGCCCAAAAAGCACTCAGCTTTCTTGCTCCATGGGCCAGCCAACTTGCTACTCCAATTTATGCTGGTCTCTTCTACCAATTAATTCCCCAAAGCAACCCACTCCACCAGGAAGCCGCCTACCCGAAGGCATCCAGCTTTCTCCTCTATAGGCTGCTAAGGCTCTCACTGTCTCATGCCAGTCTCTCAGCTCTGCTCCTGCCATCTCTCATGCCATATGCCAGGGTCTCTCTGCCAGGGTCTCGGATCAAAGATGCACTCCACTCCTGTTTCCACATTTAGGTATCTGTCAGAGCAGCATTCCACTCCCTCGGTACCATATTCTGTTCTGGTTACCTATGCCACTCTAACAGAAATATACCACAAATGGGATGGCTTGAACAAATAGGAGTTTATTCTTTTACAGTTCAGGAGGCTAAAATTCCAAGCTAGAAGTGCTGGGCTCTAGGGGCTGGGTGAAAGCCCCTCAACCTTGGACTTCAGCTCTGCCTCTTGCTCCCAGCCCACAGAAGCTAGAGGCATCTCTTCACTCAGGCAGCTACCGGCTACTGAGGCTAAGCCCAAAGTTGACAAAATAAAAAGGCACAGTCCCAATGTTGCCAAACCATAGGGCAGGCCATTGATTCAAGTCCATTGTAAATTCCAAGGTCGGCAGAGCATGGCAGGCTGCTGAACAACGACATGGGTACATGCAGGGTTCAAGCATGCCAAAACCTAGAGACCATTCCCAAAGCTGTTTCTTATATATGGTAAGCTGACCACATCCCAAAGCAGCTAAATAGCTGCTTGTGGTAGGTCCCACCATGGAGTTGATTGCCAGTCTCATCATGGGGAATAACCACCACCAGCTCCCCAGCCACTCAATCAGGCCTAGCCAAGTTTACATACAAACTTAACCACCACAGTAGTCATGTATATTTTGTCAAAAATACTCAAAACTTACAAATTAACATGAAAGTTTTCAAGGAAAAATGGCAGTTTTGTATCTCTTTGTCAAAGCTGTATTTGCTTCTTTATTGAAAAATTTCTTTGATGCTGGAGCCTTTTAATAGTACTTATAATAGTACTCTTATAAGTACAATAATAAATATAATAAAATCTGTCAGATAATTAAATCTTAAGAAGCAAGTGAGATATAGGGCAGGCAACATTGGGCACCTTTCTTGAGAGTATGTAACTTATGTCCTCTAAAATGACTTGATTTTTTAGTGGTAGCTTCAACTTGAAGCATAAATCTCCAAGTTACTTACTGTGCAGTAAATCTCAGAATCATTTCTCTTGCACTTTATAACAGAGCAACTTGAAGGTGATAAATTTTTATCAGCAAGGAGTTCACTGCTTTATATGTGATTAAGAACACCTATTTGTGGTTATTTTAATGTGTCCAGATTTTAAAAACCCTTCTTGTAAAGTAAACCAAAAAACAAGCTCAATGCTATGGAGTTGTTTCTGACTCATAGCGACCCCTTCTTGGGTTTCAAGGTCATATCTCTACAGTGGTAGATTACCCAGTCTTCCTTTCAAGGAGTGGCTGGTGGGTTTGAACCACCAGCCTTCTGGTTAGTAGTCAAATTCCTCAGGCACTACACCACCAGAGCTCCCATTGTATTAGGCTCTGATGTATAAATTGATCATAAAACAAGGTATAGTTCTGCACATGACAACTCTATTTTTAAAAGCAAAAATGGAAACAAGAAATATTCACTACTATATACCTTTTTTTTTAAAATTTAGAGCTCATTCCATATTAGTATATATACAAATGATTCATTCTCTTTAAAAGCTGCTTAATATCCCTTTGTTTGAATTTATGTAATGTGGTTCACCATTCTTCTATGAATAGAAATTTATGTTATTTCCAAACTTTTGCTGCTATAAACAATGATGCAAATAATATCCTTATACATATAACATTGAGCTCATGGGAGAGCACTCTATGGAATAAATTTATCAAAGCAAAATTTGTTGGGCAATCTACTTCCACAGTGATACTGCCTCAGAAACCCAAGGAGGGGTCGCTATGACTCGGGTCCGACTTGACAGCACATAACAACAAAAAGTGTCTGTACAGAGTCTCTGAATGGTATAGATGGTGAAAGTACTAGGCTACTAACCAAAAGGTTGATGGTTCAAGTCCACCCAGAGGTGCCTTGGAAGAAAGGCATGGCTTTCCAAAATATCAGCCATTGAAAACCCTATGTAACACAGTTACACAACTGATACGTGTGGGGTCTCCGTGAGTCAGAATTGATTTGATGTCACCTAGGTTAGTTTTTTTTTTTTTTTTAATATATGTATGTGTGTGTGTGTGTGTGTGTGTGTGTATATATATATATATATATATATTTTTGTTGTGAGAATGTACACAATAAAATATGCACAGTTCAACAATTTCTACATGTACAATTCACTGGCATTGATTACATTTTACAAGCTGTGCAGCCATTCTCACTGTGGTTTTCTGAGTTGTTCCTCCCTCATTAACCTAAACTCACTGCCCCTTAAGTTTCCTGTCTAATCTTCTGAGTTGCTGTTGTTAGTTTGATCCCATATAGTAGATCTTAAAAGAGCAGAATGCTTAAGGTAGATATTCTTTACTAGTTAAGCCGAACTCTCATTTTCTTTTTAATTGTGCTTTGGGTGCAAATTTATAGAGCAGAATTTTGTTATACATTCAACAGTTCATGTACATTTGGTTTCACTCCCCAGTTACCATCCATCCCCAACCCTAACCCACTCTCCCAGTGCCCCCCCATTCCTGTGCCCTTCTTAGTTATGCACTCCTGTCTGTCCAGCTTTTCTTCCACGTGAATGTTGCTCCTCTCATGCCTCATGGCTAGTTGCTCCAAGGGATGTATCTCTAGGGAGTAGGTGGGTACATCGCCCTGGGTTGGGTGTTCTACATGTAAGTCTTATTACTGTTGGGCTGAGAGCCAGCTCTTGGGAGTGAGTTTTATCCTAGGCCCGGATATTCCAGAACATAGAAAAAGACAGAATACTTCCAAATTCATTTTATAGAGCAAGCACAGCACTGATACCAAAACCAGGGAAAGACACTACTAAAAAGGAACACTACAGACCAATATCTATCACTTGGCTTTAAGAATACTTCAGGGAATATTTTTGGTTTAAGTTTTAAAGATTATCTCAGGACAATAGTTTCAGGGGTTCGTCTAGCCTCCATGCCTCCAAAAAATCTGGATTCCGTGAGAATTTGAAATTTTGTTCTACATTTTAATCCTTTTAATAAGGATTCTTCTATAAACTCTTTGATCAAACTGTGCAGTAATGGTAGCCAGGCACCATCCAGTTCTTCTGCTCTCAAGGCAAGTGAAGGAGTTGTTCATGGATGCATTTAGGCACACATTCCATTTCTTTTTCCCATTCCTGGCTTTCCTTCTTCCTCTGTTGCTTCAGACAAATGGACACCAATTGTGCTTTTGATTGCTGCTTGCACACTTTTAAGATCCTGTTATACATAGTCTTGTCTGATTCAAAAGACTGAGCAAATAATCCAAGAAGCTGGACTATATGAAGAAAAACGTGGTATCAGGATTGGAGGAAGAATCATTAACAACCTGAGATATGCAGACGA
>NW_006921592.1:2508457-2542079 GCF_000298275.1 Orycteropus afer afer | reverse complement strand
CAGACTTCGTCTTACATATTTTGATCATGTTGTCAGAAGGGACCATTCCCTGGAGAAGGATGTCATGCTTGGTAGGGTGGAGGGTCGACGAAAGAGGGAGAGGCCTTCAACGAGATGGATTGACACGGTGGCTGCAATGATGGGCTCAAGTATAGCAGGGATTGTGGGGCTGGCATGGGATCGGGCAGTTTTTCGTTCTGCTGTGCATGGGGTCGCTATGAGTCGGAAATGACTCGATGGCACTTAACAACAACAACATACATAGTCTTACACCGCCACCATGGTTTTGTAGAGGACAATTTATAAAATAGCTGTGGATTATGAACTATGCATTCAGATGGTATACTCATACTAAAAAATAATAATAATAATTAAAACCACTATATTATATGACTGACTTTTTAAAATCAGGGTAATAAACATAATTTAACTGAAAAATAGAGCCTGTACATTTTTTACGTTTCATAGAAATTGTATCAATTTATACTCTCACCAGCAGTGTAAGAAGGTACATAATTCTTCACACATCTACCAAGCTTTTAGATTGTTATTATTCTGATGGAAAATTCAATCTGCATATTTTTAATTTATTACAAATAAAAGCTTTTGAAGTAATTTATATATTTTGTATGAACTCTCCTTTTTCTGCCCTTATTTCTCTTGAATTGTTGATCTTTTTCTAATGATTTCTTAAAATGCTTTCTATATTGGAAAATCTATCCCTTTGTGATAAAACTAAAACCAGACTCCTGCTGTCAAGTTGATTCTGACTCATAGCAACCCCCATTGAGTTTCCAAGGTGGTAAATCTTTACAGAAGTTAATTGCCCCATCTTCCTTCCATGTAGCAACAGTTGGGCTTGAACCACTGACCTGGTTAGCAGCCAAATGCCTTAGTCATTGCACCATCAGAGCTCATTCTTTTGTGATACTCTACTCACTGCCATTGAATTGATCCAACTCATAGCAACCCCTCCTTGGGTTTCCAAGGTGGTATTACTATGGAAGTAGATTGCTCAACCTTCCTTCTGAGGAGTGGCTGGTGAGTTTGAACCACCAGACTTCTGGTTAGCAGTCAAATGCCTTAGGCACTACATCATCAGAGCTCCCCCTTTTGTGATAGGATTTGTAAATACTTTTCATTTTTTGTCATTTTTCTAGAGGCATTTTAGTGATATGTTTTGTCATAAAGGAAATTAAGATTTTTTTTTTACTTATTTAATTTATGATTATGTTTTTGCAAATATATGTGCTCTCACAAATAAACAGACATATACTTTTTTTTTTTTTAATTGTGATTTAGGTGAAAATTTACAGAGCAAACTCACTTTCCATACAGCAATTCATATACACTTTGTCTCATGACATTGACCACAATTTACCAAATGCAACAGCTCCCCTCCCACTTCCTCCCAAAAGTTATCTCTTCCCTATGTCCATCCCTCTATGCATTCCTGTCCACTCAGCTGTCTCCCTGTGCATAAGCAGCCCTTCTTTCTCCCATGCTTGTTCTCTCCAAGGAGTGTATCTACCTCAGGTAAATGTTCAGCTCATATGCCTATCTTTTGTTTGGCTGGAAGCCATAGGTGTGGGTTCAATTCCAGACCTGAAGGGCAGCTAGGAGCCATAGTCTCAGTGGTTCCACCAGGCTGTCTCAGACCAGCAAACCTGGTCTCCTTCCCATTTTTTTTTTTCCTCCAAATGATTTTGAGTTTTGTTCCACATTGTTCTCCCTCTCTATCCAGGATCTCCTACATAGATACCATTCCGAGTGGTTGACAATGGTAGCCGGGCACCATCTAGTTCTTCTGGTCTCATAGTTGGATAGGTTGCAGATCAGATGGTGTACCAGTCACTAGGACTAATTGTTTCAATGATTTTTTTTTTTGTTTGTTTTCTTCATTCTTCTTTGCTCTGGACAAGGAGAGACCCATTGTTGCATCTCGATGGCAGCTTGCAAGCTTTTAAGATCCCAGTCACTACTTGCCAAAGTAGGAAGTGGAACAATGTTTTGTGTAGTAGGTTTTGTGTAGTATGTTATGCCAATTGAGCTTGATGTCCCCTGGGACTATGGTCCCAAGCCCGCAGGTTCAACTACTCGGTCCCTCTGGGTAGCTGGCTATGACCAAGCAGTGACTACAATCTTGTCCCTTGTCAGCTCTACTATACACCCAGGAATTCAGATCATACACATAAACTTATAGGACCATTGAGAGACATACTCTTATTTCTTTCTAATGATTTTATCTTTTTTTATTTCTTTGTATTATTTTAGTATGAAATGGAGGTTCAATCATTTTTCCCAGATGTCTTCTCATTTGTCCCAAAATCATTTAGCCTATCTTCTCCAGATGATTCAACAGGGTACTTGTATCACAAACTACAGCCCTGTATATATTTGGATTGATGTCTAGACTCTATTCTATGCCATTAATCTGCCTCTTTATGCAAAAGAACACCAATATTTTAATCGTAGCATTATTGTTGTTAGGTACCATTGAGTCAGCTCCAACTCGTGGTGACCCTACGTTCAACAGAACAAAACACTGCTGGTTGTGGGCCATCTTCACAATCCTTGCTATACCCGAGCCCATCGTTGTAGCTACTATATCAATCCACCTTATTGAGGGTCTTCCCCTTTTTCACCACCCCTCTGCTTTAGTGAGCATGATATCCTTCTCCAGAGAAAGGTCCCTTCTACAGCATGACCAAAGTAGGTAAGCAGAAGTCTGGCCATTCTCGCTTCTAAGTATCATTCCAGCTGCACTTCTTCCAGGACAGCTTCGTTGGTTCTTCTGGCAGTCTATGGTACTTTTAGTATTCTTCGCCAATACCACAACTCAAAAACATCAGTTCTTCTTCTGACTTCCTTATTTATGGTTCAGCTTTCATACGGTTATGAGGCTATTTAAATTACCATGGCTCGGGTTAGGTGCCTTAGTCTTCAAAGAGAAATCTTTGCTCTTCAGCACTTGAAAGAGGTTTGTGTAGCAGATTTTCCCAGTGCCATATGTTGTCTGATGTCCTGACTGTTGCTTCCATTGGTGTTGATTGTGGATCCAAGTAATAGGAAATCTTTGACTACTTCAATTTTTCCTCCATTTGTTGTGATGCTGCTATTGGTCCAATTGTGAGGATTGCAGTAGACTTACTAGTCCTCATTCTATACTCTTCCCTTTCATCAGAAATCTTTAAAATATTTATTGGCTATTTTTGCACATAACGACAACAACAATAATTTTTGCACATTCTTTTTTCCATATGAATTAAATAAATTGCTTGGTATAGGTCTAAAAATGTATGTTGTCATTGTTTTTAGGATGTGTGCATTAGTTTTCTTAAGTGTTATTCATTTGTTGTTTTAGTGGGAGGCTATTTTCATTGGCATTTGATATCTATGTTATACTGGTGGCATAGTGCCTAAGACATTTGACTGCTAACCAGAAGACTGGTGGTTCAAACCCACCAGCCACTTCTCAGAAGAAAGATTGAGCAATCTACTTCCAGAGAGATACTGTCTTGGAAACCCAAGGAGGGGTCACTATGAGTTGGATCCGACCCCACAACAGTGAGTTTGGTTTGGTTTTCTTTCTCTATGCTGCAGCTTTTAAAATAAAATTGCAAGTCTCTGCAATTTCAAATTTGATTTAATATTGGAGCTATTTACTTCTTAATAGTTTTATATCACTTGGGGATTACCTGAGAATGGAGCTTTTTTCAGAAGCATAAGAGGAGGTGAGGGGTGATCACTCTTACTCTTTCCTGAAATTAGGTTTTTACCAGTTAGGAAGTTTAAACATTCTGTTCATTTAGGTCGGTTTTAGTAAATTATGTTTTCTTAAAAATCCATATATTTCATATCAATTTTCAAATTTGCTTTCAAAGAACTGAAAAGAATAACTGCCTCTTATTTATTTTTTGTTTAAATTTCCTCTCTTCTTGGGGCAACTCTGATGGTGTTCTCCCCTCTCTGCACTTGTGCGTGAAGTTATATAAACATGTATGTATCTGTTGCTTTCCATATTTCCTTGGTTATGTTCACTGAGTTCTTTACCTATCCTGTTGTATCTTTTTAAGGAAACATCTCTTTTGGTTTTTATAAGTTCTACTGTATTTCTGTATTCTATTTAATTATTTGTTTTCCATTTATCTTTACCAATTATTTTTTCATTGCTTTCTTTCATTTTGCTTTTATTTTCTTAATTCCTTGGATAAGTCTGAATACTTTTCAATTAGTATTTTCTCTTTTATTTATTAATATGAATATTTACAATTATACATTTTATTTTAAGCCCAGTTGTGTCTGTTTCTTAGCGTTTCAAAGACAGTATTATCATTTCAGTATTTTCTTAGTATTCTGTAATTTTATTTTTATTTCCCAAGTAATCCACATGTATCTGTACTAACTATACTTTTGAAGGATTTACTGAGGTTTTGTATGTGGCCTGTTACTTGGTTAATTTTTTTGTGGCTATTGCATCAGTACTTCAGAATAATAATTATCTTGGTTTGCAGATTGAACTTACTTATACTTTATGTCTAATGTGGCCTTAATTTTTCTGATTTATTTTTCTGTCTTGAACTGGGAAAGGGCAATTATAATCCCCTATGACTGATGGGGTTTTGTGTTGTTATGTTTCCTAAAATTTTGCTTTATATGTCACTGACTCACTGTCATTGAGTCAATTCTGACTCATAGCAACCCCATTTGGGTTTCCGAGGTGGTAAATCTTTATGGCAGTAGATCGCCCACTGATCCTTCCATAGAGTATCTGGTGGATTTGAACTGCCAACCTTCTGGTTAACAGTCACATACCTTAGATACTATGCCACCAGAACTCCTTGCTTTATATATATATTTAATAGTATATATTTTTCTTAACAGATATGATAACTATTGCAAAAAGGGCAAGGAAGCCACATGTTCTGACATCTTCTAATCCCACAAGAGGAAGACAGAATCACCATCAGTAGCCCAAGGCCTATTCCTGCGAGGCCTGACATGCTGCCTCCCTCCAACCCTTTCTCCAACCGTTCCTCCCAAAGCACCCACCACCTCTCTCCTGGGTTCGATAATTCGCTGCAGTGGCCACACAGAGCTCACAGATTATGGGGTTTATTAGGGAAGCACCACAGGCAACAATTCTAGTTTGGGAAAAACACTCAGTCTCTCTCCTAGCCCACTGTCTCTCAGCCAAGTCTCTCACAGTCTGTCCCCCAGCAGTGCATATCCCTTGGTGTCTTACTCAGCAGTGCGTGTCTCTTGCATCTCTTTCCCAGCAGCACGTGTCTCTTTCAGCAGCTCGTGTCTCTTTCAGCAACTCGTCTTCCTCAACCAGCAGTCAGAGAGAGTTCTGTCTCTAGGAAGCCTCCTTTTGAGCCTGGCAGAGTGGCCAAACTAGCCAATCATAGCATCAGAACTCTAAGCATCTGAGAGAGAGCCTCACATAACATTGTGTTGTCCCACGCCCAACAGAAATAACCCAGGTGGATAACATTTACAATCAGGAGCTCCTCAGTTGCTCATTCCAACACTGAGTTTACAATGACTTATGGGTAGAAAAGCCATACTAAGTAATTTACTACACTGCAACTATTAAATCTCCATGGGTGGTGCTTTTATTCCTCATAGAATGCTCTGTGTATTTGTTTAATGTTTATGGTCATGTATTTACTCTTGTTTGACATTAGGTTCATAACTTTAAATTCTTTGTGTTTGTATTTGTCTGGTATACCTTTGGCCAATCCTTTTGTTTTCAGTCATCCTTAGTCACTTAGTTTTGCTTACAAGAATCTTCTTTCAGTGGATAAGGGTATAAACAAACCCAAACCCAACCCACTGCCATCGAGTTGATTCCAGCTCATAGTGACCACCATTTGGATATCCAAGGCTCTAAATCTTTACAGATGTAAATCTTCCTTGTGCAGAACAGCTGATGGGTTTGAACTGCTGACCTTCTGGTTAGCAGTCAAATGTCTTACCCACTATTCCGCCAGAGCTCCTTAGGATAAGGGTATACTCTTCATAATTACCAATAAGATCAATATGGCCTAATTCTGTCATTTAATTTTGTGTTGTGTTTTCTTTGTATTTACTTGGACACAATATACTGAATCTCCTCTATGTGTAGTGTTTAAATTAGTATACTTTTACTTCCTCTCATTTTCCTCCTATCTTTCCCTTCACCATGCAGATTTTGGTGACAACTTTATATTTAATATATATTGTTTGTTATTGTGTTTACCATCAAGTTGGATCTAACTCTTACTGACCCCTTCTTGGTTTTCCGAGGTGGTATCACTACAGAAGTAGATTGCCCAACCTTTCTTCTGAGGAGTAGCTGGTGGATTTGAACTGCATACATTTTTGAATATTCATCTGTTTTTGTTATGTGATTCTTCAACTTGCTATGATACTTTTTGAGTTTCTAGCTCCAAAAATAGAGGATGTCAGCATACATCCACTACTATTTTTTTTCTTTCTCATTCAAGTTTTTGTATTTATATTATTTCTGCATTTCATAATTCTGTTCTCTATAGCGGCCACAAGTTTGGTTTTAATCCCTTTATCCTGGAATTGGGAGCTGTGGTGGCATAGTGCCTGAGGCATTTCACTATTAACCAGTAGGTTGGCAGTTCAAACCCACCAGCCACCCCTTGGAAGAATGATCAGGCAATCTTTTTCCTTAGAGAGACTCTGAAACCCAAGGAAATGTTCCTATGAGTCGAGTCGACTCAATGGCAGTGAGGTTTGTTTTTTTTTTTTTTAAATCCTAGAATTAGATGGCTTCAGTAGCCCCTATATTTTGTTGTTTTTCTCCATTTTTCCCTCCCTTGGCTGAAAAATCATCCTTTGATAGCTTTTTCAAGAAATTTTTATTGAAACAATATTCTTTGAGTTCCAGAGAAGTTGACCATAACTGTATGTTAAGAAAGAAAAGAAATGTGTGTCTATATTCTCTTCTCAAATAATTGCATGGCTGGGTATACAATTCTTGACTCGGTTCCTTCAGGCTTTTTAGGCATTTCTCTACCACATGCTAGTTACATGTTCTCCTCTGGAGAGTCCTGTGAGCGATTCTATACTGTGTCCTACTTAGATATTCTCTGAGAAATTCTATGACCGAAGAGCCAAGGAGGGGAGGAAAACTGAATAAAAAGCTAAGTAGCTGAAGAAAAACCTCAAAAAGTATAACATTTCAAAACAACATATAGCATACTTTAGTTGTATTGTAGCATATCCCATTAATAATATCCTATACCATGTCCCAGGGTGTTAAGAAAAATGTACATTATTTTCAATGTTATTTGTAAAAAATTAGATAAATATGTTTTTTAGAGTAATATTCTTCTAGTGATCAAAGAAATGTTCACGTATTCTAATTTTGAAATATTATTTGGTAATTTTAGTTGATTTAAAAATTATGTTCTGTGATAAGTTTTATTTCCTGAGAGCTCAAGTAAAAGGAGAGGTAGTTCTGCCTGTAACAGTTTTTTGTCAAACAGAGGAGCAAGGATGTCATCATAACTTGAGAAAACTTCCAAACTTCAGTCATTTCTATTATTCTACTCCTTGGCGGTTCAAACCCACCAGCCACTCCTCGGAAGGAAGGTTGGGCAATCTACTTCCATAGTGATACTGCCTCAGAAACCCAAGGAGGGGTCGCTGTGAGTTGGGCTTACTTGACGGCACATAACAACAACAACAGTTAAGTACCAAATGAGATGTAGGCAATAAAGGGAAGGAAGGAGCATTGTTGGCATATCTTTCAAGGTAGGGTTCTTGGTGAGGTTGCTCTTGGGCTGAGAAATTTTTGACAAGGTAGAAAGGAGAGGGATAATGTTACTAGATCCCTGGAAAGTAAAATGTTGGTCAGAAAGTATCACACAATTAATAACACAGGTAAAGTCCCCATTTTTAGTGTTGCTGATTCTTCCTGCAGATCCTTTGTTCAGAGGCAACATTTTCCTTTTATGAGACCTTGAATTAACAAGAATTGGCAGCAAATGAAGTTATTTCTTAAGTCTTTTATGTGATTATAGCAGTTGAAATGGGCTGAATTCCAAAATGCTATCTTAACCTGATTGCTATTCAGACTGGAGAATAGTTAAAGGGAATTAGTCAATACCCAACAAAGATCTCTTAAGGGTTTCTTTAAAGTATGGATAGGACTTTGGAGAAACTCTGGGTCAAGGTTCTATTGTGAGGAAGACCAGTGGAATTTGGTTTCTATTAACTTTTCCTGAGCCAAATACAATTGTTGTTGTTGTTGTTGTATATGTGTGTGTTAGAATAGCATGGGGAGACAGAGAAGTAGTGACAAGTCTGTGTATTTTGTTTTGCTATTAAAGAGAAATAGTTACCTGAATTATAGTATAGTTATATTTTAGATACTTATTATATGGAATTTCTATTCTAAAGGTTCCAAGATCTATTTTTAACATTTCACTATTTTAAAACAGGAGCAAATTAACCTATGTCTGTCAGTACACTATGAAACCTTAAGTAATTTCCAATATTTTCTGACTTCCTAAGAAGTTGTTGTTGTTGTTGTTGTTATATGCCGTCGAATCGGCCCCGACTCATAGCGACCCCTCCTTGGGTTTCCGAGACAATATCACTACGGAAGTAGGATTGCCCAACCTTCCTTCCGAGGAGTGGCTGGTGGGTTTGAACTGCCAGCCTTCTGGTTAGCTGTCAAGTGCCTTAGGCACTATGCTACCAGAGCTCCCAAGAAATTGTTAGAGGTATTTAAAGTATTTCCATTCTCACCTTAATTTAACAAACATTTGTTGAATAACATAATTGGGGAAAGACAGGTAAAGAAGATGCCCCCATACGTAAGGCATCTAACTGCTAACCAGAAGGTTGGTGGTTCAAACCTACCAGCCACTCTGTGGAAGCAAGACTAGGCAATCTACCACAAAGATTTAGCCTCTCAGAAACCCAATGGGGGTCACTATGAGTTGGAATCGACTCAAAGGCAGTGGGATTTATACCTTCCAAGAATCAATGAAAACAATGGCCTCTACAGGCCAAAGTGATGGGAACTTTGGAAGTTCACAGAACTGGGAGCTGTATGGTGTGCTTGGCATTTCCTGAGTTTAGAGATTTATAAGAATCCAATTTCCTTTTCTCAAAGTCAACAGCTTCCCTGTGTGCCTCATTAATAGGTCAGGCCTGTAGCATGTCCTTGCCTCTACCTCTTTTTTCTCCCAACCATTTCTCACTCAATATAAGAAAAATCAACAGCTTTCATTTATTTAAGATAGAGTTTGTTAAATGCTTATGAACCTGGGATTTGTAGACAAAATTACAGCTCTGACTCTTATTAACTTTTTGACACTGGATAGTCTCTTATTCTCATCTGTGGAACAAGAATGATGTAGAGGCTCCTTATGAAAACTAAGTGAGGTATTTTAGCATAGTTCCTGTCATATAGTAATTGCCTATAATTATGTGTATACAGTATATATCCCTGCCGTAATTATTGGAAACTTCTTCAAGGCAGGTAGCAATGCCAGTCAGTTTCTGAGGATTAAGCACAGTGCCTTGCAAGACGTAGTATTTTAGCAAATGATTGCTCAGTGAGGGAATATTAATAAATTATGAAAGACTACCAGTTCCTGAGGTATTCAGGAGATAGCACATTCTTACAGGCTTCCAAGGGTATGGATCACACCGTAGTATCTACAGCCAGCAATGCTGTCTAGTACACACGTAAGTCTGTACTGAGTTTGGAAGACATGGAGTAAGATTTTTTTATTGTGTAATTGTATAGTATTATAAAAAAAACAAAAGAAAAAAATACAAATATCTATCAGTAGGGAAATAGACAAATGATGATGCATCCACCATAAAGAAGCTACTTAGCATTAAAATGAGTTGAGTCAATATATACTGACACTTAAGAAACACTACAATATATTGATAAATAGAGCAAGATGCAAAAAAAAAAGAACTATATGTAAAGATCATTCAGTTATTTTAAAGCCATATATAAAATAAACCCATTTATCCACTCATATCCTGATCCTCCTATCTAAGTATTATTTTATATGTTTCTATATCAACCAGTCTAGCTACCCATTCATCTACCTTCTGTCCACTTATCCCTCTATCTATATTATTCTCTTTGTAATCATGAAAAAAAAAGTAGTCCTGAAGATACAATCCAAACTGATAAAATGGTTATGATGGGTGATGGAGTAAGAAAATTTTGCTTTATCTGTAACACTTAACATCTTAAGGGGTTTCTTGTTTTTAAAATTATATTTAATATTAAAGAAGCAATCTGTGAAGCTATCTCCCTGTTGGAAAAGTGTATCCTGTCTCTGTAAGTTGCAGGTGACAAAAACCCTTCTCAAATTAACTTAAGCACAAAAAGTAACATTTTGGTTCCTAGAGTAGAAAATCCAAGTTTGGGGGGGGGCTGTTGGTTTGGAGCAGGACTAGCTCCAGAAGTTCAAACCATGTTGCCATTTTTCTCCCTTTTTCTCAGTTCTGCTTGCCTTTACTTAGCTTAATTTGTGGACGGGATCTCTCTTTTTTGTAGCAAGCATCCCCAGACATGCATATTACCGGATTACCTACCGCAACCAAAAGAGGTAGCCTTTTCCTATAGATATGGAGGAAACATCAAGGGGAACTCTAGGTGGCTCAGTTTTGGGTCACATGCTCCTTCCCAACCAATCACTGTGATCAGAGTCAGGAGCACTCAGATTGGTCATATGGTGGCTGTGGGATCAACCTGACGGAAAACGTGGACAGTTGGTTGCCCTTAGGGAAGAATGGTTCTGCTTCTAGAAGAAGGATGAAGAAGGGATCCTGGTCAGACCAAACAGCTGTTATTTCTGGAGTACCTTGGAGTGTAATTTAGCTCTGAGATGGACTTGCTATATCTTTACAGCTTGATGTAACTGAAAAGAAACTTTACTCTTTTAAAAGAATTGTTGTTGCTGTAGCGTCAGCCCCTGCCTACGGTGACCCATGTATTACAAAGTAGAACTACTCTATCAGGTGTTGTTGACTCTAATCTTTATGGAAGCAGTTTGTCAGGATTCTCTTCTGTGGAATTGCTGGGTGAGTTCAAACCACCAAGATTTGGGTTAGCAACTGATCATAAAGTACTTGTACTGCTCAGACTCCTTTTAAAAGAATAGTGTCAGAGAAATGCTATTAAGAGGAGGCCAGACTATGGTTAAAGGCTAAGAGATTAAATCAAGTTGTGTTGCATCTTGAGATTTTAAAATTTCGTGTCTGTTCTTTGATGTATTGTTTATTGCTGTGATCATAGAGGGAACTCCTAGAAAGAATAAGGGTAGAGGCTTTTCCCAGAACCATGATGATTCTGAGGCCCCATCATTTTTCTTATTACAGGCTCATCAAAGCTGGCATTATACCACCATGATGTTCTATCACGTGCATTTAAAAATGAAAGGGCATCTGAGGTAGTATGTAAAAGATAAAACGTGGTTTGATAACATTTTTCTTCTCCTCCTCCAAATACCCAAAGGGGTGTTGCTGCATTTTGTCTGCAAGTAAAGAATTGATCTAAATATCAGACACACACCCAGAAGAATCAGTAATACACCAAATTCAGAATCACAACAGTACATCAGATTCTGCCTTCATAGAGAAACATGCTACTAGATAAACATTTGCTTAGTTGTGCAGAATTGTTCACCAAGCTTGATGAGTTAAAAAATATAATTTAGTAAAAAGGGCAATTACAATGTTTACATTTACATTTTGAGATCTCCCCTTAATTCTCATCTTTCATTCTAAATAGTTGATAGGAGTTTTCTTTGTTAAAAGATAATTCTAGATAATACAGTATCCCTCCCCCCATCCATGGGTTTGCTTTCCACAGTTCCAATTACTTGTTGTAAGCCACAGGGAACTGAAAATATTAAATGGAAAATTCCAGGAATAAACAATTAGATAAGCTTTAAATTGTGCACCATGCTGTGTAGCATGATGAAACCTCGTGCTGTTCTGCTCCGTCCTGCCTGGGACCTGAATCTTCCCTGTGTCCAGTGTATCCATGCTGAGTAGGCTACCCACTGTTAGTCACTTAGGGGACTTCTTGGTTATATCAGAGCGACTGTCATGGTATCTCAGTGCTTGTGTTCAAGTATTTATTTCACTTAATAATGGTCCCAAAGCACAGAAGTAGTGATGGTGGCAATTCAGATATGAAAAAAGGAAGCCATGAAGTTGAGAAAAGGTGAAAGTTCTCAACTTAAAAAGGAAGTACAAAAGATTATATGCTGAGGTTGCTAAGATCACATTCACATAACTTTTATTTCAATGTATTGTTAGAATTTTTCTATTTTATTATCAGTTGTTGATAACCTCTTACTGTGCCTAATTTATAAATTAAACCTTATCATAGGCTTGTGTGTATAGGAAAAGACATAGTATCCATAGAGTTCGGTAATATCCGCACTTTTCAGATATGCACTTGTCGGTCTTGGAATGTGTCCTCCACAGATGAGGGAGGACCATTGTATTTAGAAACTTTTACTTGGAATTTAAATTTTATGTTTTAAGACTTGTATTTCCTTTAATAATTTTTTTCCATGTATTAAGAGTGATATACTTTTCCTTTTTCCACATATATAGAAGAAAAATCAGGATTTTACATGAGAAAATAGGCATTGGAAATGCTATCTGTTTTTCCTTTCCCCAGAAATTCAGGTTTTTCCTGCAGGGCAGCTCCAAGCTTCATAACAATTGGTTAGGGCTTTCAGTGTTCTATGTAAACACAATCCAATGGCATGGTGTTTGCTGCTTTCTGACTTACAGAACATTCTAGAATCCATTTTCAAAGTCCCATATCTATAGGAGTTTATACTACTTACTAGATAAAGGAAAGGGTAGTGGAAGCCCTTGTCTGAATGCCTATGTTCACTCATTCTTCCACTACCACTCAAAACCACACAAACCAAACACACTGCCTTTGAGTCAGATCCGACTTATAGTGACCCTTCTTCAGGTTTCCAAAGTGGTATCACTTTGTGATCACAGAGGTAGATTGCCTAATCTTCCTTCCAAAGAGTGGTGGGTGGATTTGAACCTCAAGTTTTATGGGTTAGCAGTCAGATGCCTTAGGCACTCCACCACCAGAGCTGCTACTACCACTTAGCTCTGTTGTTGTTGTTATTTGCCGTCAAGTCGGCCCGACTCATAGCGACCCCTCCTTGGGTTTCCGAGGCAGTATCACTACGGAAGTAGGATTGCCCAACCTTCCTTCCGAGGAGTGGCTGGTGGGTTTGAACCGCCAGCCTTCTGGTTAGCAGTCAAATGCCTTAGGCACCACTTAGCTCTAGTGCGTATCAACTCTTGAGAAGTAACCCTCTCAGATTTCTGTATGAAGTTCCATCACAGTTCAAAGAGGATGTGAGCTAACCTTCTCTTATTTTCATATCCTCTGACTTAATGGACTGACTGACTGTGACCCTTGACTCTCTGCTCCTCATTATAATTATAATAAACAGTTTTTCTAATTCCTCTAAGAAAAATATTTAAGTCATTTCCTAATTGGTGATTTCCTGTGAAATTTTGGTTGAACTGTATTAGCCAACCAATATTTATGGAAATAAATAATCTTATAACTTTTAAAACATAGTACATATTTCTGGTGAAATAGCTATTTCGAGCTCAGAAAATGCAAACCTGGGTTGTCATGGATACATATGTGCAGAAGTTTGCTTCATCAATTGATTTCAAAACTAGCTATTTATTTTTAGTATGTAATGCAGTTTAACCAAAAACACTGAGGCTGTAATTGGGGTTCTATATTTTTTTCCTACTAAGTTTATTTTATGAAGCATATTACTATTTATTTTTTTTCTTTCAAATTTTTTTTTCTCCTAAAGACATTTCTTTGCCAGAGGGCACAGTTTAAACTATGTATCAAAATGGTTGATCAGCAGTCTGGATTGAGTTTTGCTAGTCTTCTTTTCTCCTACTGATAAGTAAGGTTTATACATAAACCTCAGAATAATGCTTATTATAATCCATTAGACCAGTCCACCAGGGAGCTCATGGAAATCTAATGACTTGTAAGGAGAATAAAAAGTAAAACCTTAGTTCCCCCAAATAAAAGTTCCCAAATTTTACTGTGCTCTACCTACTTTGTGGGTACAATTACAGTTGTTAAGAACAGAGCAGAAAGAGAAATAAAATTGACTGATACCCTAAAAGAAGAGAGAAAGAGAGTGGACGGATGGGTACGTGGGACCCAACGTAGGTCAGAGTGTATATGGGCAAAGAGTTGGGTAAAAGGAATTGGATAAGGTTTTCGGTTAGGCCAAGATCAAGTAAGCAGCAAATCGAATGCAATTAGATGGGCTTTTTAACATAATTCATTTGGACAGAATATACTGCTGCTAAGTGCTCAGTATGAGTCGGGTTTGACTCGATGGCACATAACAACAAACAACAAGTGCTCAGTATCAAACTGAAGTGTTGTTGCTGTTGTTATGTGCCGTTGAGTCAGACCCGACTTACAGCGACCTCTCCTTGGGTTTCTGAGGCAGTATCACTACGGACGTAGATTGCCCAACCTTCCTTCCAAGGAGTGGCTGATGGGTTTAAACTGTCAGCCTTCTGGTTAGCAGTCAAGTGCCTTAGGCACTATGCTACCAGAGGTCCCTCAAACTTAAGTAGTAAGTTTAAAATCATCAGCCTGATGAGATTTAGAACTCTCTTACTCATTTTTTTGTACCTCTTCTTTTCCATATGGTTGGCCATAAAAGAAAGAATACTATCATGCAGGAAGGGCATTTTGTTGAAACATAACAAAGAAAGAAAAAGATTTGAGGGCACTAAGCAATATGAAGGAACTCTGATAGTGTAGTGCCTAAGGCACTTGACTGCTAACCAGAAGGCAGGCGGTTCAAACCTACCAGCCACTCCTCGGAAGGAAGGTTGGGCAATCTACTTCCGTAGTGATACCACCTTGGAAACCCAAGGAGGGGTTGCTATGAGTCGGGTCCGACTCAACAGCACATAACAACAAGAAGAAGAAGAAGCAATATGAAAAGAAATGATGTTGTTTAAAATATGTTAAAAAGAAAAAATGCAGCTCCAATAACAAAGCAGTAGCATTTTACTAGTGGAAAAATTCAGAACTGTTTTGAAGACTGTGTACTTTTTACATAGAGTAACAGCCTTATTGTGTATGAAAATTCATCTTCACGTAGGCAGAAAACACAACTTTAATATAGATTATGAGACAAGCTCCTTTTTTTAAATTATCAAAGTAAATATAAAGATACTACCTCCAGTTAAATTTAAGGTGCTTATACTAGCTAGGTTGACTTTTTTTATAATGTAATATTGTAGTACTTAAGGTTATATGTCATCTTGGTTGGGCCTGGTTTTGAGTGGCTGAGTAACTAGATGTAGTTATTCCCCATGATAAGCCTGGTAATCAACTCGATGGTGGAATCTACTGTGAGCAGCTGAGTAGCTGCCTTAGGAAAGTGGTCTGCTTCCTGTGTATATGAAGAAGCTTTGAGAAAGATCTTGAGCTTTTTGGAACAATTTGGATCCTGATTTGGCCAAGTCATCAGTGAGTAGCTGCCGTGTTTTCTGCTGATTTGGGACTCTCAATGGACTTGAATCAATGGCCTGCCGTGATGCTTGATAATCTTGGGACTGTGCCATTTTTATTTGTTGACCTTGGATTTGTCAGCCTCAGCAGCCAGCAGCTACCTGAGTTGGGCCAGGAGCAAGAGGCAGAGCTGAAGCCCAAGGTTGAGGGGCCTTCACTCAGCTCCTAGAGCTGGCACTTTGAACGTGAACTTCTAGCCTCCTGCTAAAACGGCAGGGAGGCCACATGTTCTGACCTCCTCTAATCCCACAAGAGGAAGATAGGATTACTAGCAGTAACCAAAGGCCTATTACTGCAAGGCCAGACATGCTGCCTCCCTCCAGCCCTTTCACCAACGATTCCTCCCAAAGCACCCACCACCTCTCTCCTGGGTTCGATAATTCGCTGCAGTGGCCACACAGAGCTCAGAGATTATGGGGTTTATTAGGGAAGCACCAAAGGCTACAATTCAAGTTCAGGAAAAAATGCTCAGTCTCTCTCCCAGCCCACTGTCCCTCAGCCAACAGTCTTTCACAGTCTCTTTCCCAGCAGTGCTGGTCCCTCGGTGTCTCACTCAACGATGTGTGTCTCTTGCGTCTCTTTCCCAAGCAACGCGTGTCTCAGGAGCCCGTGTCTCTTTCAGCAGCATGTCTTCCTCAACCAGCAGTCAGAGAGAGTTCTGCCTCTAGGAGCCCTCCTTTTGAGCCCAGCAGGGTGGTCAAACAAGCAAATCACAGCATCAGAACTCTAAGCACCTGAGAGAGAGTGGGAACCTCCCAGAACATTGTATTGTGCCACGCCCAACAGAAACACTCCACGTGGATAACATTTACAATCAGGAGCTCCTCAGTTGCTCATTCCACCACTGAGTTTACAATGACTTATGGGTAGAAAAGCCACACTAAGTAATTTACTACATTGCACTTCCTAAACTATAAGAGAATAAATCTCTGTTTGTTAAAGGCATTCACTTGTACTATCTTCTGTTAGAGCAGCACTAGAGGACCAAAACAAATGTCAATATTAAAATTTTGATGTTAAATTTGCTCTCAGATAAAATGATATATCTGTGGAAAAATGTGTAGACTCAAGGAAAAGAAAGGATTTTAAGTAGCACACATTAGGCATCTACATACTAGGCATCTAATACAAGCTTGTCGCTGCTGCTACTGCTGACTGAATTTTCAAACCTCATGGCTCACCAAGTTTTTCATGTTATGAATTTGATAAAAACATTAAAATGTCAGATAAGCTAATCCATTATTTGAATGTCTAAATAGTTTGAGAGTTATCGACAAAGGTGGCTATTTGAAATAAGCACTTGGTAATTTTCAGTCAGGGCTGACTCGACGGCACATAACAACAACAATTTTCATATGCACTGTTTCCTTCAAAGAGGCAAGGTAAAAGGCAGCTTAGTGAAGGCTGAATTTTTTAAAAAAGAATCACAGGCTTGTACAGCAGCATTGATCAAATTGTTATATGTGGACTGCTAGGCTAGAGAGGGGAGCTCTGGTAGCATAGTGGCTAAGGCACTTGACTGCTAACCAGAAGGCTGGCGGTTCAAACCCACCAGCCACTCCTCGGAAGGAAGGTTGGGCAATCCTACTTCCGTAGTGATACTGCCTCGGAAACCCAAGGAGGGGTCGCTATGAGTCAGGGCTGACTCGACGGCACATAACAACAACAGGCTAGAGAGAGAGAAAGAGCTTAGGTTGTCATGGGAAGATAAGTATGCAAACAAAATGGATGGTGCAATGTGGCTATTATTGTAAAAAAAGAACATGACACCACAGGACTGTGGGTATCCAGAGAAGCTTCCTAGAGGAGGTAACACTGCAGCTAACCCAGAAGAGGCTCAGGAGTCCACCAGACACTGTGTCGATCCATCTCATTGAGGGCCTTCCCCTCCTTCATCAACCCTCCACCTTACCAAGTATGACATCCTTCTCTAGGAAATGGTCCTTTCTGATAACATGACCAAAGTAAGTGAGACAAAGTCTGGCCATTGGGTGTTATACCCAAGAATCCTTGAGTGGAACCAATGGTTAAGAGCCCAATCACTAGCCTACAGGTTGGCAGTTAAAACTCACCCCGATGTGCCCCAGAAGAAACCTGGTGGTCTGCTTCTGAAAGATCACAGTGCCGAAAACCCTTGTAGAGCAGTTCTGCTCTGCACACAGGGGGTCACTGTGAGTCAGAATGGAGTTGACAGCAACTACTAACACCAACCACCAAAAGGAGGAGGACAAAAAGAATGATGTTGAAAATAGTGGCTGAGAGCCCAGCAAAGTGTATATGTCACATCTTTTCCAAGGATTATAACTGCTTAGCACTGTGCCTGGCATGGAGTGGGTATGGAATAAGTATTGCTTTTATTATTATAAATACTTTGCACTGTAGTAAACAAGTAATTGTAATATAAATTAAGATTTTTTGAAGGAGCTCTGGTAGTGTAATGGGTAAGGCATTTGGCTGCTAACTAGAAGGTCAATGGTTCAAACTCACTGGGTGCTCTGCAGGAGGACAATGGGGCAGTCTATTTCCTTAAACATTTACAACCTTGGAAACCCTATGGGAGTCGATTGGGAAGTGACTTATGACAGTAGGTATAGTACAACCAGCTGGTTCCTATCACCTAAATTTTGTTTATAAATTAGTTACAAAATTAGATATTAGTATTATTGTTTTTTTTTAATAGTATCTCTACCCCTACCCTATCCTCTCCCAACTCAACTCTGTACAAATTACCAAATACAACAGGTAGTTTGTTTCTGTTTTCAAAACTGACATGTAAACAGTAGTTTTTCTAAAACATTCATTAAGATGAGTGGAAATTTTTGTTTAATTATTTTTAGTACGTCCTGAGGAATTAAGGTTGAATTTTAACCCAGACCTTCAGAACTCATAAAATTTTCATGGCAGAAAACCTCTTGAGGTAGTTTGTTGTCACACAGCCATTTTTATGTGAACTATTTAGCTAATAAAATGGTTCACCGAATATGCTGTTTCCATCAGTTTAATCTCTGAGAACATGAGCTGTGGTTAGAGAGGACAATGTTTTGGGAAGATGAAATAGTGTGTATTTGGGTAATCAAGTAAGAATACTAAAGAAGTAAACTAAACAAACAAATGAAAAATAACCTCTAGAGAAGAGAAAAGGATGAAAGTAATAAAATCTACAAACAAGTTTTATTATGCTAGCAATTTGTGAAAGCTTTAAATGTACTAATCATGATATTTTATATTATAGAAGTTATATATTAGTATAACTTGGAAAGCCAGTAGCCTTGAGAAATAGTATTTTTCAAAGTTTATAAATGGAAAAACAAGTAGTCACCTTTTAAAAATCAATTTTTCTATTGGAACCAGCAGAAGTGAACATGGCTGTTTGAAATGTAAGTCACCAATATATTGAGGGGATCAGAGAACCAATTAGAAAAAGGAGAATCTGCCCAAGGAAACATAACATGATTCCCACCTAATAAATAGTTGGAATACTCTGAAAATGTAGACTGTAATCCAGACTTAGTATTGTGTGTATGTTTGATATAATTGGAGTCCTTGGGTAGTACAAATGGTTAACACATTTAGCTGCTGACTGAAAGGATGGCAGTTCAAGTCTTCTCAGAGGTGTCTCTTGGAAGAAAAGCCTGGTGACGTACATCCCCAAAATTAGCCATTGGAAGCCTTATGGAGCACTGGTCTACTCTGGTACACATGAGGTCACTATAAGTCAGAGTCAAATCACTGGCAACTGGTTTACTATTTTTCCAATCCCTTTTAAAAAAGCTTTATTGAGATATAATTTATATGTTATGAAATTCATCTGTTTAAAGTATGAAATTCAATTGTTGGATGTGTTTTTAAGTGAAATAAATGAGTGGGGAAAGATTTGAGAAAAAAGTAAAGAATGCATGGAAATGACTGATTTCACATTAGAAGCTCATGTAAGCACTGAACAGTCCATGGAAGAACACATTTTTCATTTAAAACTTGAAATTGTAGCTAATTTTGATATACTGCATTGTTCTCTGTGTCCTGAGATCAGGTATCCTTTGTGCACATCATCGCCTCTGCCTAGGAATAGAACGGCACCAGCTTTTTCTTTTCCAGTGTCCTGGACCATTATCACCAAAGGTGACGTGGAGAAGTTGGGTGGAGAAAGATGCTAAGGAGACCTTGTATTTGAGACCAGGTGTCTGAATTTGAGAAGGAAGGTTTTAGTCTGTTATTTTTCATTTTCTCTTGTTTTTAATACTTCTTTCCATAAATGGCATTGCCTGTTTTAATTGCAAACCTGCCTTAAACATGTATTTTAAGTGGTTTAAATAATGTAAAAATGTAGCTTTCTAAAAATAACACTTGAACTGTATCATCCAAGCCTGGGGCTTCCTTTTTGACATTTATGCAGAATTCTTGAATCCTTTGTGTATGATTCCCTCAGTTACATACCAAAATAGGGAACCAGTGAGGATTAAAACTCAAAGTCCTGTGCTCTTCCATTTGGAAAATTAAAGGAAAATAGAGAAGAGCCATTCTTTTTTTCAAGAAAAAAAAGATTAAGATAATTGGAATTTCTCAGCCACTTTGCCAAAGTTTATTTTGAAATATTGCCAAATATATTGTGTGTGACCCCAGTGATAGATCTTTAAAACTCAGTTGTCATTGCTTCATTCTTTGTTATGCTTAGACCAGGTTTTCTTTAATACTTTCTTAGGCACTTAACATCAAGTGAACAGATTATCTGTACTAGCCTGTTAGTTTTATTTGATGTTATTTTCTATGGGGAGAAGCTATATGAAAAGCAGTAGAGTTCTGTCTTGGTATAAGACCATGAAAATGATGGCACTTAATATTTATTTCTTTGAAGTAGTATCTTTTCCTTTTTTGCTTGCATTGTGTGAATTTCAATACTTTAAAAAATTCATTTAAAAGAAAAGATACAACATAACAAATAATTGTTGTTTTATTAAATACATGCTAGCTGCATTATGTTGACATGAACTCTAAAAGAAAAAATTATCTTTGCATCTAAAAGTTAAAGATAAATTTGATTTCAACCACTAAAAAAAAGTGAGTAATTAATATTTCTTTACTATAATTGACAGAGTTTGCTTTCTCAGCCCACTCCTATCCATTTTCTACTCAGATAATAGAATAATTTTCTGAAACACAATCCTGATCACATTTACTTCCATGCTTAAAAACCTCAAAGTCTCACCCACCAGTTTTAATGATACAGCTAAAACATCTTAGCAACTGTCAACACCCACCCACAGCATAGTCTTTTGCCAAGCAAAACTATTGACTGTCTTCAAAATGTGCTTGTGGACCTTCTCCCTTCCTTCCTTTTAGTCAGGGTGTTCTCACTGAGGAGCATATCTTTACCTTTATGGATGAATTTACTAAGTTCTTGGGCTTCCAGGAGCAGTTCAAAACTTGTAACATGTCCTTGCTCACCAGACTGAAAGGCCCCCCACTGCCCTTCTTGCTGTGATCCTGTTAGCATCCTCTGCCTCTCCATCTAGGCACAGATGAAGGGGAAAGTCTGAGGATCAGATACGAGGACTCCGTTCTGCCATGGGCGTTGTAATTTCCTTAGACAAACCGCAATACCCCTCTGTACATGTCCTGAGAAAGTGGATATAAAATTTATTAAAACTCCTCTCAGGAAAACTAAGGTATCAAGTTGGGAAGAAATCATTGAAAAGCAACTTGTGCTGAAGTGTGGAAATAGCCAGAAAATGTTTGTGTTTAATCATAAGATATTCCTAGTCCCAAATTGTCTTCGGTGGACAAGTCCGAGTACCTGTGGTAACTTTGGTCTACTAAATGAGGTATCCACGTTTGGTATCAGAGTTGAATGATTTGGGACAGTAGGGGCAACATGGCCTAGTAATCTTCGATGATTCTCCACTTAACATTGAGTAGTTCCTCCTAGGTAAGTTTAAGCCACTCGCTAAAGAATTTGTATTTTCAGCCTGTCCAAAAGGCTGCTTATCTCTATCTCATCTTGTTTTTAGTCTGGAATTTACCATGTTACTTGAACTTCCTGTCTTCTCAAATAATCTGCCTATGTATTCCATAATTCTTTGGTCTATATATTAATCATCTTTGTATCCTGAGCACCTGGGACAGTGCTGGACATGTAGCAAACATTTGGAAGGAGTTGGCTGAATTAACAAATTTGTCCAATTAGTCCAGTCAGTGTTAATTAAACTACATATTTGAAGGGTAACTTAGTAAATTTGCTAAAATCTTAAGTTCATTGGTCATATTGCAAGTGTGGTGTCAAATAAATTATATACCTTGAGAAATATATTTATGTAATTACTCAGCAAGTAATAATGGTTGTATTATCTATTAGTAACACTAGAAGTGTGGCTTTACTGGGGGGAGGGACAGATCTATAATTTGCTGGTGTTTTTCTTTTGTCTGAAGATAAGCATATGCTCAGGTATATCTGCTCCAGATGTTTACAGCATAAATTCCTATAGCATGCAAAACTCACCATTTACATGTGTGATTCCACATTGTTCTGGACGAATTAGCCCCTTAGGCTGTCCTGTTGCTTAGATCCTGTAGAAAATATTGGGCAACATTCATTTTACATTCAAAAATAGGTAATTCTGAAAATACTTTATTTTTAGCACACTAGAAATGAATGAAAACAATCTAAGATTTAATGAATTTGGTCTTAGAATCATGAGATGTTAGCTCTACAAGGAATTTCACAGAGCATCACAATCAAATCTCATTTTTACAGCGTTTTCCTGAAGCCTGGAAAAGTGAGGTCTCCTAATGAAGTTCACATTGCTACTTAGTGGTCCAGCCTAGAGAAAAATCCCATGGCCCTGGAGTCCTTAGTATTTACCATTTTATGCAGTCATGTCTCCATGGCTCTTGCGCCCCCATTCCATCAGAGCTGAAAGTGACAGATGGTAGGATTTGGGTAAAGAGAAAGCAAAATAGAGGGGAATAGGAGGATGACTTAGGGTTCCCATGAAATTTGCAGTCCAGTGTATGGAAAAGATGTCAACAAAATATGACATTTCAAGGGTCCCAACCTAAGATAAATCATGGCTCCAGGTGAGTATTTGAAGACTCACTAATAGAATTCATCAGTTTTCACTGATTGTTGTTGACTTGAATCCAGTTCATTGAATTTTGACCCCAAGGCAGTATCGCTACAGAGGTAGATTGCCCAGTCTTTACTCCTTGGAGGGAAGTGTGGGCAGTCTACTTCCATAGTGATAGTGCCTCGGAAACCGAGGAGGGGCTGCTGTGAGTCGGAGCCGACCGGACGGCAGTGAGTTAGTTTGGTTTTTGGTGTGTTCGAGTAGAACTGCCCTCCATGTGGTTTTTAATGACAGATTTTTCATAAGTAGATCCTCGGGCCCTTCTCCTGAGGTGTCTTTGGTGGATTTGAACCTCCAACCTTTTGGGATTTATGTAGATATATTCTTGAAGGGTCATGTTTATGAAAAGGATTCCTCTTGATGACTTTCTTCCCTTGTCTCTTTGCCCCTTGCCCATCATAAACCAATCTGTTTTTGCATTGTGAAGGTTCAATGAGTTTTCAAATTAGATTTTTCCCTACCTGGTTAGGTGCCAGGCAAACAGCACTAGGAACAGTTCTCTGTTTTTTAGCTACCAGTCCACAAAGTTTAGTTCAAGACATTGGTTCTGATCTTCAATGTTGTTAGTGGCTTAGATTCTGGCAAACTCAGAAATCGATATTACGTTTATTCAGTAACAGGCCAGTAGGGTAATGCTGAATTGACTAACTGCCTTTGCCAGTCATTTTTGTGGCAGGTATCCCCACCACTGATGCTGGACTGAATTGTTCTGAGACCAAGATGGTGCATATTTCAAGGCATTTCTGTTGCTCAATCTATGGTATTTGTAAGCAGGAAAAAAAAAGCAAACAAAACTTTAATTTTTGAACATATGAAGCGGTAGACCTCATTTAGAACATATTGTTGATTATATCATGGAAAAGAAGACCCCTATATTCGCAGTTGCATTTAAAAGTTTGTATCACACCATTTTGATGGCCTACAATATGGTAGTGTGATGCCTAAGGCACTTGACTGCTAACCAGATGGCTGGCGGTTCAAACCCACCAGCCACTCCTCAGAAGGAAGGTTGGGCAATCGACATCTGTAGTGATACCGCCTCAGAAACCCAAGGCGGGGTCACTATGAGTTGGGTCCAACTCGATGGCACATAACAACAACAACAACACAATATGGAAAAGTATTACATGAATGCGATTTGGTTAAGTATCAACTAGGAAATTTTAGTCAAAATATTTTAAATATATATATAGAGAGAGGAGAGACACACAGACACACATACACTGTGACTTTTGCAGATAGTAGAAAAAATAATGAGGTCAGCAAGAAGGAAAATAGAACAGAGATGGTGATAAGAGGGGCCGAGTGTCCATAGTTTTCTACATGTATGTAGGAATATATGAATGAGCATCTATCTGAGCTTGGATTGCATTTTTCTTTAGCATAACATCATTAGTGGATGGTACATTAGTAAATGGTATCTCAGTAGAAGAGGTAAAAGTTAAAAAAAATTCCTATAAATAAAAAAAGAGCATAAAGAAAAAAATGTAAAACTAGGAAAATTCTTGCAATTTGTATGACAATGGTAGCCTTAGTATAAAAAAGAGTCCTTATAAATTAATAAGAAAAATAGTACTCTGAGTGAAAAACAAGCGATTGACTATAATTACAAATGGCCTGCCCAGTTTTCCATAGGAAAAAAAGATTTGCCACCACATAAAATGGAGAATCACCTTCCTTAAGGCTTATTCTGACATAAAATTAAACCCTTAAGGAATTGCCATCATGGAAGATGTTTAAGGATGAGACAAACTGTCATGAGTAGTAGATGACTGAATTCTCTAGCATGGGTAATTTTCAGATTCAAGTGCTGATATCATACTCTTCTTCATTTGATTTTCTTTTCCAGTTCCCTGTGTGTTGAAAACTTGATCTTTATTTGTAGCTGAGTCTGATAAATCCTTCTTTTTATCAGCCTTCTGATATCTCAATAATTCCTAGACTTTTCAAAGCTATGATGTTAAGATTTGGGAAAGCAGAAAGACTCTGAAAAATCAATTGTGTTCAAACCAGTCTGCACTAGACATCATGACATAACTAAAGGACTTGAAAGACATGATTATAACATACATGTCTAGTTCATTCGTTCATCATTCACTCATTCTACAGTGAAGAAATATTAAGTTTCTATCGTGGTCTAAGGAGCTCTGGTAGCATAGCCTAAGGCACTTGACTGCTAATCAGAAGGCCGACGGTTCAAATCCACCAGCCACTCCAAAGAAGGAAGGTTGGGCAATTTACTTTTGTAGTGATACTGCCTCGGAAACCCAAGGAGGGGTCACTATGAGTCGGGTCCGACTTGAAGGTACATAACAATAACAACAACATCATGGTCTGCATGTTTTGTTTGGAACTAGGATATAGTTGAAAGATTCCTTAGTAGAATTTACATTTGAGTAGAGATAAAGACCAAAAATAAATAAACGAACCATTAGTTATAAATTGTAATAAATGTATGAATTCAAAGAAACAGTTGCAAAGGGTAATGAATAAGGGGCTAGAGAAATAAAAAAAGGCTTCTCTGTGGATGTTATGGGAGCTCTGGTGGCGTAGTGCCTAAGGCACTTGACTGCTAACCAGAAGGCTGGTGGTTCAAACCCACCAGCCACTCCTCGGAAGGAAGGTTGGACAATCTACTTCTGTAGTGATACCGCCTCAGAAACCCAAGGAGAGGTCACTACGAGTCAGACCCGACTCTATGGCAATGAGTTTGATTTTTTTGATTTGAGGGATGTTATACTTAAGCTGAGACCTGAAGCAATAGGCGTTAATCTTTTGAAGAACTTGTGGAGAAAAAGGCATTAGAGGAAAAGGGAACAACATGGGAAAATGCCTGGTGGCAGGAAACACAAGGAGCAGAAAGAAACCAGTATGGCTGAAACATAAGTGAAGAAAATAGCCAGAGGTGAGACAAGAGAGATAGGCAGGATCAAATCATTCGTAGCATATAGACCAAGATGTGGAACTTAGAATTTGTTCTAACTTCATAGGAAGAACTGGATAGATTGACTCATGGGGGTGATTTCATCTGTTTTAATCCTAGGCATTTTCATAAAATTTATTTCATCTTTCTCTCATTTGTAGCCAACAGTTTACTTTCAAATAATTGAATTAAGATGCAAGGAAATATACTAACATTAAGGCTTTATCTGTCTGTTATTTACTAAAACCATAATTTCAAGATTTTTCTCCATGTAGTATCATTGGGGATTACATTATAGTTCTTTACTTTATTATCATATCTCCACCTCCTTAGTGGAGAAGGTGTCCTAGGAAGAGCTGGGTCTCATGCAGGCCATCAGTTACCCTGTGCACGGTCCACTGAGGCTCCTCTGGATGGCTTTGGCTAGACACAGAATGAAGGCAGTCAGAACCTGATTTATGAATCAATTTAGAAGCTAGAGTAAATGAAATTCTTCTTTAAAAACCCACTACCATCGAGTCAACTCCAACTCATAGAGACCCTAGAGGACAGAATAGAATTGCCCCATGGGGTTCCCAAGGCTGTAAATCTTTATTGAAGCAGACCGCCTCATCTTTTTCCTAGAGTGACTGGTGGGTTCAAACCACCGACCTTTAGGTTAGCAGCTGAATGCTTCAACTGCTGAACCACCAGAGAACCTTACAAATTCTTCTTTAATATTTTCATTTTACATCTTAATAGCTTCAGGTCTGTGGTAGGGTTTTGATAATGTTTGTCAATATTTTAATGTTTTTGTCTCCTCGCCCCCAGATGCTTTCTTCACTTTATGTGAAGGTCAAGCAACCTTAAATAATTACAGTTTTATTTACAGACAGTCCCTGGGTTACCAGTGAGATCAGTTTCTTCTTACTGTGTCTTTAAAAGTTTGTAGGTCAGAACAAGTGCATATGATTCTTATTTAACTGTACTTCAGAGTTTTTTTTTTTTTTTTTTTGGTTCAGTGCAAGGAAAAGCTCAAAGCTTTTTCAATGATTAAAAAGCTACACATGCAGCAAGTGAAGGTAATTCTGATTTTGATAAAGAATTTTTTTGTGAGTAGGGATTGGTTTAGTCATTTCGAAGTGAGGGCACATTTACCCAACATTAAAGAATAAGTTGACTGAAAAAGGTTGAAGTTGTCAAAGATTTCATATTGCTTGATTCCACAATGAACACCAATGGTAGGAGTCAAGAAATCAGACGATGTATCGCACTGGGCAAATCTGCTGCAAAAGACCTCTTTAAAGTGCTGAAGAGCAAAGATGTCTCTTTGAAGTATAATATAAGGCCTGCCTAACCCAAGCCAAGGTGTTTACAATTGCCTCATATGCATATGAAAGCTGAACAGTGAAAGGCTGGCAGTTCAAACCCACCAACCACTCCTCTACTTCGTAGAGATACTGCATCAGAAATCCAATGAGGGATCCAAGGAGGGGTTGCTATGAATCGGGAACAACTCGACTGCAGTGAGTCAGTAGTGAGTTGAAGAAGAGTTGATGATTTTGCATTGTGGTGTTGGTGAAGAATGCTGAAGGTACCATAGACTGCTAAACGGACTAACAAATCTGTTTTGTAAGAAGTACAGCCAGAGTGCTCCTTGGAAGCAGGAATGGTCAGACTTCGTCTCACCTACTTTGGTCATGTTGTCAGAAGGGACCATTCCCTGGAGAAGGATATCATGCTTGTTTAAGTGGAGGGTCAGTGAAAAAGTACAAGGCCATCAACAAGATGGATTGACACAGTAGCTGCAACAATGGACTCAGGTATAGCAAGGGTTGTGAAGCTGGCACGGGACCAGTCAGTGTTTGGTTCTGTTGTCCATAGATAGGGTGTCTCTGAGTTGGAGCTGACTCAATGGCCCCTAACAACAATAACAAAGGGCAAGTACAAGTTGTCTTGAAGTTGGAAGCTCATAATCCAGGGACTGCCTCTATAATTACATAGCCACTTTTGTTTTTTACTTACTGTAATAATTATCCAAATGAATTTTTTATGTGATTGAAACTTCCTCTTGCCTTAAGTATCTAGAACACTGTCTTTCAGTCATCAAGAATTACTGATCATAATTCTATGAGTTATCTCACTGGCATATCTGAAACTAATTGAATTGCCCTAGCAGTAGATTTATCATTGTTCATATATGACAAAATATTATACAGTATATTAAGAGGTTACATTTGACTTAAAACTATGGCTCTCTGTCTCTGAAACTTACCATATAAACTTGGACAAGTATTTAACCTTCATTGCCTCAGTTCCCTCATCTAGAAAATGCAAATGGAGATAAAGGTATGTCCCTGTAGTATTGGACTGAGAATTAAATGAGTTAATAACTATAAAGAACTTGGTCCACATTTACAGGAATCATATGATTCCTTTAGAAACATTTTTTTTTTCTGCCTAATAAAACTGTGTCCCAGGAATTGTATTATATATCATGCCTATCACATGAATAGGTACAATTCTTGACTCATTGATGGCCCCACCTAGATGAAACGGGAGGGTATGGAGGTTGGCAGTTAAAACATAGGAAAAGCAGAGCTATTGTAAGAGCCCTAATCTTTCTGTGCTCTTTAGTATTCTGGTGTTAAGGTCAGGGCTTCAAACTAGTTCAGTCATAGCCAATGAAGACAAATTAGAACAGATTCAAATTTTTAAGATTTTGGTGAAGCAGGATAGTAACTGGAACAGGAAAAATTAGGGGTCAAAGTCCTGGAATGGTTGGAAAAGGCATAGTGAGCCCTTTCTGAAGCTTGATGCAGGTGACTGGATTTTTGCCTGGGTCATGGAGAGTGACACACATTGAAAGCCACATGTTCACCTACCATCTTTGAGTGGGACACCCTGGATTCTGACTTTGCCCATCAAGAGATTTGGCTGGCATGCAAAATGCATACTGCCCTTGAATTCTATGAGGGAGATTAAGTTTCTAGCAGGGCATCCACTCAATTTTTCCCTTTCCAGTTATCATTCCATTTCACCCATATTTTTCAAATTCAGGTTTGCATTGTCAGCTATGACTGAACTGGGAAGAACAGATTCAAAGCCCTGGTTAAAGTGAGCTCCAGTGAACTCCTTTCCTCCTCTCTTCACATGTGTCATAGTCCAGTACTAGTTTTTGCTCTGGAAAGCTACAGAAACCTCTTCTAAGGTTTGTTGTCTTTAACTGACAGCAGCATACCATTATAGGTAAGACCACTGGTTGAAGACTCAGTTCTGGATTCAAATCCATTTACTTGCCATGTGACCTTACCCTCTCTGAGAATCCATTTTTTGAGACTGTTTCCTCACTTTTAATATAGGGATAATAATACTACAAATTTTACAGATTGGTTGTAAGAACTAAATGAACTGTGCACGTAGAAGGCTTAGCACAGTTTTTATCACCCATCATCATCTTTACCATTAAAATAGTCACTGTGTCCATTTTAAAGATGAGGACATTGAGGCTCATAAAAGTTGCATGTATTTGCCCAAAGACTTAATATGGATTCAAACCTAATTCCCCTTAATTTCAAAATCCATGTTGTTTGCACTGGTTTCATGCCTCCTCACAAGAAAAACAAAACAAAAAATCTGGACCAGTCTCTCTCAAAAACTAGAAGCATGCAATCCCTACCACTTCTGTTAATAAACATTCAATCTAAAGGCACATGGTGGTAAAAAAATTTGTTACCAGAACAAGTATCAATAGTAATAACATTTTATGGAAGGATAACAAAAATAAATGGAAAGTATGTTGTTTCATTAGCTTTCTTCATTAAAATCCTAAGTTACCATTTTGAGAATTTTCCAGATCACAACATGTCCCCATTATCCAAGTGAGAGTACCTTCTGGTCCAACACAGTGAAGGCCATTAGCATCAGAAACCCAGATGCATGAGGCAGGATGTGCAACTGGGACATATGCTCTGCTCTCATTGGTCAGAGTCTGATGGTTTCTGAGAATGTATACGTGAGGTCTGAGCTTGAACTTGTATCTTATTTGAGCATCACTGGCCAATCTGACTTACGTTCCACTGTTGGCAAGAAAATGCTGAACTTCCCTCTAATTCATGCAGTTTATCCAAGCTGTAATTGGAAATTCACTACTTACATCCCCCCTCCCAACAGGCTTTTATTCATGAGTTCTTTACCAAGTTGGTCAGATTTATGGTTTTCATTATGGAAATGTATCTAAAATATCTGTGTTCCATGTGTGTGTCCATGTGTGTGTTCTATTTGTCTGGGCTCAGAAAATAAAAAGAACTTTTACAGTCATGAATAGCATTACAGATATTAAAAGTGTAAGAATATTAAGTAGTTAGAAATGCATATCTCAAACTCATATCTTTAACAAACCTCCATGGACTCATTAAAATTTCAGAATCATACAAAAAAGCATCCCCCTTGTGAATGAGAGTTTTGGGTTTTCAAAGCTGAATGAGGATATACTTTAGCTCTTGGCCTTTGAATATTTGTTATGCATTTTTTGTATGTATATAGGGTTTCTATTTTTGGTGAGACAGTAGCTGCTTATATACTTCAGTGTTTTCTCATGCAAAGTACTTTACATATTAAAGTTTTTCACTCTATTAGTGGAGTATATGATTATGATTCTCCCTTAGCTGCAGGAAGGAGGAGTTCTGGTAGCATAGTGCCTAAGGCATTTGACTGCTAATCAAAAGGCTGGTGGTTCAAACCCACCAGCCACTCCTCGGAAGGAAGATTGGGCAATCTGCTTCTGTAGTGATACTGCCTTGGAAACCCAAGGAGAGGTTGCTATTGACGGCAGTGAGCTTGGATTTTTTTTTTTTTTTTTTTAGCTCAGGGAGTGCCAGGAAGGAAAGGCAGTCGTGGTTCTCTTCAGTGTTTTCTGAAGTGTCTCCTCTTACAGGGAGAAACAAATAAGAAAGAAAGGAAATTGTTTTGCTGTGCCTTTTCTAGAGCGGTTGCTGTGGGAAGGCAGCAAATATCACTCCAATATTGGTAATGATAAATTACTAAGATTTATTGAACTCTTATCATATGCTACCAAAACCATACCATACCCACTGCTGTCCAGTCAGATCCAACTCCCTGGGTTTCTGAGGCAGTATCACTACGAAAGTAGATTGCCCCATCTTCCTTCCGAGGAATGGCTGGTGGGTTTGAACTGCAAACCTTCTTTCTGGTAGTCAAATGCATTAGGCACTGAGCCACCAGAGCTCCCCAAGCCCTCTTCAAAGAGTTTTGCACATATTCGCTAATTCATTTGACATAGGTGGTAGCTCCATTTGGCATATGAAGAAACCAAAACCCTGTGAGGTTCAGTAGTTTGACCAAAGCCATACAAGCAAATGGTAAAGCTGAGGTTTAGACCCAGGCTATCATAGTCTGTTTAAGGAGCTCTGGTGGTGCAGTATCTAAGATATTTGACTGCTAAGTAGCAGGTTGGCAGTTCATACCCACCAAGCTCCAAGGAAGGAAGATGAGGCTATCTCCTTCCAAAAACATTTATCATCTTGGAAACCCAGTGGGGGTCATAATGAGTTGAAATCAGCTCTATGACAGTGCATTTTATATGCTGTTAAGCACTATGCTGAACTGTCAGTCACATCAGTGAAAAATATGGTCATAATAACAACAATAATAACTTTAAGTGAGTTTTTGGTATGCCAGGCACAGGGCTGATTGCTTTTGTTGTTGTTGTTGTTATGTGCCGTCGAGTCAGCCCCGACTCATAGCGACCCCTCCTTGGGTTTCCGAGGCAGTATCACTACGGAAGTAGGATTGCCCAACCTTCCTTCCGAGGAGTGGCTGATGGGTTTGAACCGCCAGCCTTCTGGTTAGCAGTCAAGTGCTTTAGCCACTATGCTACCAGAGCTCCTTGATTGCTTTTAATCTCCCCTAAATTGGAGCCTGTTGTAGATACCATTTTTACAGTGTACAAACTGAGCCTCTGAGTGGGTAAGTAACTGGATGAAGGTCACACAGCTAGTAGGAGGTGGGACTTGAGTCTGAACTCGGTCTATCTGACTTCAAAGCTGGCAAGTAAGGATAAGGAGAATGCAGCACAGCCAGTGCAATCCCTGCCCATTTCTTGATCGGAGCATGAGCTTTCCATTAACCATCGTCCCTTACTACTTCCTTCTAAGTCAGGGTCAAAATTAAAGAATTAAACACAATTTGGGCTTCACATATTTTCGGAGTTCCCAAGTGCTGCTGTAACAGAAATACCAAAAGTGGATGGTTTAACAAACACATTTGTCTCCTCACAGTTTAGGAGGCTAGAAGTCTGAATTTAGAGTGCCCGCTGGGGTTAGGCTTTCTCTCTCTGTTGCTTCTGGAGGAAGGTCCTTGTCTTTCCTGAGCTTCTGCTCCTGGGCAATCTTCACATGGCTTGGCATCTCTCTTCCCCACCTCTGCTGGCTCACTAATTTGTTTAATCTCTTCTGCATCTCAAAAGAGACTGACTCAAGAGATACCCTGCCCCAAGCCTGCCTCATTAACTTAACATAGACAACTGCTTCTCAAATGGGATTATAACAATAGGCATAGAGGTCAGGATTTACAACATATATATTTTTTTTTCTTTTTTCATTTTTTTTTTTTATACTGTGATTTGGGTGAAAATTTACAGAGCAAATACACTTTCCATACAACAGTTCACATACACTTTGTCTCATGATATTGACCATAATTTACCACAATGTAACATCTCCCCACCTACTTCCTCCCAATAGTTAACTCTTCCCTGTGCCCATCCCTCCATGCACTCCTGCCCCTTGAGCTATCTCCCTGTGCATAAGCAGCCCTTCTTTCTCCCACGGTTGTTCTCTCCAAGAAGTATATCTACCTCAGGTAAATGTTCAACTCATATGCCTGTCTATTGTTTGACTGGAAGCCACAGGTGTGGGTTCAATTCCAGACCTGAAGGGCAGCTAGGAGCCATAGTCTCAGTGGTTCCACCAGGCTCTATCAGACCAGCAAACTTGGTCCCCCCTTTTTTTTTTCCAAAATGATTTTGAGTTTTGTTTGACATTATACTCCCTCTCTACCCAGGATCTCCTACATAGATCCTCTTCCAAGTGGTTGGCATTAGTAGCCGGGCACCATCTAGTTCTTCTGGTCTCATAGTGGTATAGGCTGCAGATCGGATGGTGTACCAGTCACTAGGTTTAATTGTTTCCATGAATTTTGGTTTTCTTCATTCTTCTTTGTTCTGCACAAAGAGAGACTCATTGTTGCATCTAGATGATAGCTTGCAGGCTTTTAAGATCCCAGTTGCTTCTCGCCACAGTAGGAAGTGGAAAATGTTTTGTGTATTATGTTATGCCAATTGAGCTTGATGTCCTCTGCGACTATGGTCCTGAACCCATAGGTTCAACTACTCAGTCTCTCTGAGTAGCTGGCTGTGACCAAGCAGTGACTACAACCTTGCCCCTTGTCAGCTCCACTATACACCTGGGAATTCTGATCATACAGATGAAGTTATAGGACCATTGTCTGCCAACCCTATACATGTTCTTGGGTACACTCCAGACTTCATAGACACACCTAATAGTTCAGCCTGTCCACCCATCTATCCACCCATATACCCATTTTTGCCTTCACTGACAACACTGTACTATATGTTCAAAAGGGTTCATCTTTGTTGTCTGTACTTCCCACAGACCTCTTTCTCTTCCTCATTGCCACTATATTGATCACTCAGATTTGATAAATTGCCCTTCTCTTCACCCAAATCAAAACTTATCTCTATCTATCTAACAGTGCTCCCTACCCTCCACTCCTACCCCTGATAACCAACAAAGAAAATGTCCTTCCATAGATAAATATTTCCTTGACTTTTATAATAATGGACTAATACAATATTTGTCCTTTTGTGGTTGACTTATTTCACTCAGCATAATGTCCTCCAAGTTCATCCACGTTATGTGGTATTTTGCAGAT
>NW_006921592.1:2481484-2504712 GCF_000298275.1 Orycteropus afer afer | reverse complement strand
TTTCATTTATTTTGTCATTTTGTTCTTTTATTTTCTTCCAAAATTCTTCTAGGGTTTCTTCTGTGTTTTCTTTGGTTTCTCTCTCAATCCTTTGAAGATACCTAAATATAATTCTTTTGAATTCCTTATCAGAGAGTTCCAATGATGCTTCTTCCTCAGGGATGTGTTCTGTGTCTGTATCCTGCACCCTTGTTTCTACCACTTTATCTTGCTTCTTTGTGTGGACTGTGATGGTCTGTTGTCTCCGAGACATCTTGGTATTGTATTACGATCTCTGTTAACTGTTTGTGAAGAGCAGCCAAGGGTGATTCAGGATCTTCTGGGTGGTTTTTTATCATCGGCCCATTGGTAGAGAAGAGGTTGTGGCTCTTGCTCAGTAAGTGAAGTTGCAGGAGGTGTGGTTGTAATTGTATCTTATGGGGACTGTTGCTGTCTCCCCCTCAGACAAAAATTACAATTGAATAACCATCAAAAAAGTGAAAGCACATGGACAAAAAATACACCATGTAATCACACAGGAACAGTAACCAAAAAAAGAAAAAGAAGAAGAAAAAAACAAGAAAACCTGCAATATCTGGGGATAGGGCACTAAGAGAAAAAAGGTAGAGAAGGAGAATAACGAAGAAAAAACTGGGAAAAATGCAAAAAAAAAAAAGAGAAAGAAAAAGAATTTCAATTAAAAAAAAAATTTAACCAGGAACGGGAAAAAAAAATAATAATAATAATAAAAGGTGTAAATTAGGACCTGAAGGGGGAAGAATAGTAAAAAGGACAAAAGTATTAATAATAATAATAGTTTTGAAACAGACAAATACAAGCAAACTAAACACCAGAAAAAAGAAAGAGAAAAAGAAAAAAATCAGCAGAGCACAGGGCAGGGCATCCAGGCTCCGTCCGAGCACACAGACTGGGATGAAGTTCCTGTGGGCCCAGAAGGTGGGTGGGAGCCATTCAAAATGGTGGCACACTCTGGACAGGCAAAAAGTCCACAGTTCAGCCTGTCTTCCTCTTCACCTCTGCTTCCCCTTTTATTCCACAACCGCCAGAGCAGTCCTCCATGCAGTGCCTGGCTAGCAGGGCTGATTTTTAGGTTAATTCTTAGGTCCTACCACCACTCGGGAATCTCCAACTGTCCATGCTGTCAGGATCACTCAGGATCGCTGCCAGACTGCAGGTCCATATGTCTCCTTTTTTGGTATTTTCATGCAAGTTCTTCTGCTTGTTGGGGTTTAGTCCACTTCTATATCCTTCCTTTCAAGGCTCAGGGTTCCAGGATTATCTTCTGTATCTGTGTTAAGTGGTTTCCCTTTTCTTTGTTGAAGAGGGTCTGTGCAGACTTTCTGTCTATTCTGCCATCTTGGAATTGATCAACATATGTTTTTTGAGGACACAGTTCAGTCCATAACAGATATGATGGGAGGTCACACTGCACCAGACACTCTAGTTGTTGTCCTTCCTTTGATTGTGTGTGTGTCTGTGTGTGTGGTCAGCTATTACTTAAATTGTATGTGGAGTAAACTAATTCATGAAGAAACTTTTTAAAACAACTATAAATTATTAGTGAGTTTCTCTTTAAAAGTTCCTAAAAAACCTTTATGTGAAATCTTTCAAGGGATTTAAGAGGATTAAAACCTTGCTGTATATAAAGAACCTCGATCTGCAGCTGATCATGAAAATGGTGCAAGATCAGGCAGCCTTTTGTTCCATTGTGCATGTGGTCACCATAAGTCAGGAGCTGACTTGACATAGCATAATAATACATAACATTGAACATACAATTGAAGCTATACATCACCACATGAAGAAGATTAAAAACCAAGATATCCAGCCCTGAGAAGATGAGGTTTGGAGTGGAAACTTGTTAACTGTCCTCACATTTGTCCTCATATTTTTGGACAACCGTTTTCTAAAGAGAAACTCAACTAGGAAGTTACAGGGAGGCTCAATTCACCTCACTTTTAGGAAGAACTTTCTGTCAAGTAGAGCTGTTCCACTATGGAATGATCTACCTCATAAACTCACCCACACCCTGTCCCTGCAAACATTCAGTCAGAGGGTGGACAGTATGCAGACAAGCCAGGGACAGATCCCAGTATGAGATAAAAGATATAGTAGCTAACTCTTCTTATGCTGAGATCTTTTTATTTTACATGGAGTAAATGCTGCTTAAGCTACCTAACAGACAATCATTTGTCTTAATAGATTTTAATGTATTTTAAAATGTATTATATATGTTGTTAGATGCCATTGAGTCAGCTTCGACTCATAGTGACCCTGCGTACAAGAGAATGAAACACTGCCCCAAATTGCACCATCCTCACAGTCGTGACCATGCTTGAGCCAGCATCACAGCCACTGTATCCATCCACCTTGTTGAGGGTCTTCTCCTTCTGTGATGACACACTACTGTCTCTAGCATGATCTCCTTCTCTAGGGACTTGTCCCTTCTGACAACATGACCAAGATATGTGAGACTAAGTCAGGCCATTCTTGATTCTAAGGAACATTCTGGCTGTACTTCCTCCAAGACAGATTTATTCATTCTTCTAGCAGTCCATGATACATTCAATATTCTTCACCAACACTGCAATTCAAATTGATCAATTCTTCTCCAGTGTTCTTTACTCATTGTCACCTCTTGAATATATATGAGGCTATCGAAAATATCATGGCTTGGATCAGGCCATCTTTGTCTTCAAAGTGACATCTTTCCTCTTAAACACTTGTAAGTGGTCTTTTGCAGCAGGTTTGCCTGATGTCATATGCTTTTGATTTCTTGACTGTTCTTTCCGTGGGCATTGAATGTGGATCCAAATAAAATGAAATCCCTCACGATTTCGATCTTATATGCATTTATCATGATATTGTTTATTGGTCCAGTTGTGAGGATTTTGGTTTTCTTTATGCTGAGGTGTAATCCATAGTGAAGGCTGTAGGCTTTAATCTTCATCAGTAAGTGCTTCGAGTCATCTTCAGTTTCAGTAAGCAAGGGTGTGTCATCAGCGTATCGCAGGTTTTTAATGTCTTCCTCCGATCCTGATGCTGCGTTCTTCTTCATACAGTCTAGTTTCCCATATTATTTGCTCAGTATACAAATTGAATAAGGAAGGTAAAAGGATACAACCCTGACACACACCTTTCCCGATTTAAAACCATGAACTATCCCCTTGTTCTGTTCGAATGACTGCCTCTTGGGACCTTTTAGTTAGCAGCCAAGTGCCTGACTGTTGTTCCACTGGGGCTCCTTTTCTTCCCTGTAACCACAGTCAAATAGACCTGTACCACGTTTAGGAAAATTTAGACACTTTCAGAATATTTTCCAATTTTCCAAAGTACTATAAACAGTTTTCAACTTACATATATATATATATATATATATATGTATGTATATATGTATATATGTATATATATGTGTGTGCGTGTATATATATATAATATATATATATATAATGCCCAAAAGTCATAAAATATTTTAAGTAAAGATGTTGTTGTTGTTCTTAAGTGCTGTCAAGTCGCACCTGACTCATAGTGACCCCTCCTTGGGTTTCCGAGGCAGTATGACTACAGAAGTAGATTGCTCCATCTTCCTTCCAAGGAGTGGCTGGTGGGTTTGAACTGTCAGACTTCTGGTTAGCAGTCAAGTGCCTTAGGCACTGTGCTACCAGAGCTCCTTTAAGTAAAGTAAAGATAAGAGTTATTTAATCTATTTGAAAAGGCTAAAGTTAAAAACTGCTTGTAGTCAATAGAATCTACAAACATGTGGTATTTTGGGGCAGATCTAATCACAATGATTAAAGGGAAGAAAAGAGAAAAGGAGGCTTGGTGGCACAGTGGCTCAGCCCTTGGCTGCAAACTGAAAGGTCAGCAGTTTGAACTGAGCAGAGATTCCAGGAGAAAAGACCTGGCGATCTACTCCTGTAAAGATCACAGCCTTAGAGCCTCTGTGGGTCAGGTCTGCTGTGTCATACAGAGTCACTGTCATTAGGAATCACCTCAACGACACACAACAACAAAGGGAAGAAACAAGAAAAACATATATATATATATATATATATATATATATACACACACACATACATAGACACACACACACATATATATATTTATTTATTTTTTTACTGAAGTGATAAATTGCCATAAAGTTGATAACACAAATGATATTCTCACACAAATGGTGAATTGCCATAATGTATACAACAGAGATAACAGTTGAGTGCAATCATAAAGCAAGCTGATGTTAATAATGAGAATATGAAAGACTGAGGCAAATAGAGTTGTCTACAAGCTTAAATTGGGCTGGTTCCTGGTATTTCCCTTGGATACTTGTATGGCATCTTGTGCACTGTTACTGTGGTTGGGTGCCATCAAGTCAGTATCAACTGAGAGTGACCCCTCCTTGGGTTTCCGAGGCAGTATGACTACAGAAGTAGATTGCTCCATCTTCCTTCCAAGGAGTGGCTGGTGGGTTTGAACTGTCAGACTTCTGGTTAGCAGTCAAGTAGACAGAGTAGAAGTTCCTCCTAGGATTTTCTAGGCTCTCGTCTTTATGGAAGCACATTGCCAGGTCTTTCTCTCACAGGCTGGGCATGATATAGTAATCTATTAGCACCTGAAGATGTATGTCCAGATACTTACAAATTTCAGTGTTAAAGTAACACATTGTGAAGAATTACGTTTGAGCCCTTTTCTGAGTGGCATGAGGAGAAAGCGTATTTCAGCAGGAGTCTTTTGAATACAGTGTACCACCTGGTCACTGTCATTCCCTTTTTTTTTTTTTTTCTTTGTTTTCATGGGGGAGCTGCTTTGTATCAAAGCAGTGTAAAGGAAAACAACATACAAAGCAGTGCAATGCTATAGTGAGGGTGCCCAAGGGGGAGCATGGTATTTTAAAGAACAAAATTAGTGTCTGTACTGTGGCTCAAGTCTGCATTGAAAGTGAGCTCAAATCTTACAATTCTTTAATTTAATATTATTTACCAATAACAGAAAGGGGAGATGATCATTGGAAAGTGGGTTTCTGTAGCATGGGAGAGAATTAGAGTTTGTTCAAAGGCAAGCTTTGGAGTACAGAAATAAGATGTGCCTAGCTTGCTAATTTTTCTGGTGGTGTAGTGTCTAAGGCATTTTGACTGCTAACCGGAAAGTTGGTGGTTCAAACCCACCTGCCACTTAATACAAGGAAGACAGGGCAATCTGCTTCCATAAAGATTTACCACCTCAGAAACCTAGTAGAGGTCACTATGTCTTGGAACTGACTCGGTGGCATTGAGTTTGGTTTTGGTTTTAATTTTAGTTTGGCTGGCTGATTTTTAGGATACCGAAAGCTAATATGGTAGTGTCTGAGTTTTAAACCATCTAGAACTTGTTCTGAAGAAGTGTAAACATCCACATTCATAAAATTCGTAAATAAGCACTTTGGAATTATGTGTTGTTAACTTCAGAGGCTAGGCATATTCCTAGACACCCCCCCACCCCGCCCCATTGAATCATTAGACTGCTCTGTAAAGCCTGGAGAATATCATTCCTTGAAAGTAGGGTTGAGCGGGGCCTGAAAACCCTACTTGAGATATTTTGACAGCAAACAATTGTGGCACAAACTTCCACAACAAGAGAAGAAAAACCTTCTCTCATGTACCATCATCCTTCTTTGATCATCATCTCTTTTGCAATATAGTCTCCAAATCAATCCTCAGGAGGTTTCGTACTTCTCCCCTCTAATTGCCATTAGGGAGGGCTGCGGAATCCTCCTGCCACAGAGTTCCTAACTATTCTCTTTGACCAGAGTTATTCAGTAAAAATGAAAGCAGCTAGGAAGATCAAAGGCTGTGTGTTTTTAGAATAAGGTTGTCATTTTTTGTGGGGTCCTGAATATTTTGGAACAGTGAAGGGCAGGGGATGGGGAACCGCAGTGTTTCCGCATCCATGGAGCAGATTTCTCACAACCACAATAGCTTGTAGCCTCCCTAAAGGCAACATCTTGAGATCTGACAAACACTGTAGAGCATGAGAAAACCCATACAGCCTTTGTAGTCTTCCAGCTTCCTCTTTACCACACTCTGATCGTCATGATAACTTATAGGAAACATTCAGATGTAATCTGTTTTGCTTGACTTCATTACCTCTTATTATAAGTATGCATACTCACACTTAATGGAAACTCTCAGTGGTTTCCCATCTCAGTGTTAGCCTTGAGGCCCTGGCACATTCTACCTATGAGACCAATGATGGTATAGGGCAATTAGTATGACCCAGGCCCTATACTGAGTACTTTAGGCTCCATACTGTGTACTTAAAGCCTACATGTGTGTTTTTATTTGTATCTCCATTTTACAGGTGAGAACACTAAGGCACAGAGAAGGTGTGTAGATAGTCCAAGGTCAGCGTCAGAATGGAAGTTGAACCCACACAGCTTGACTCTGTTTTCTTGCTGTTAACTACTATATCAATGTTGTATAAAGTAATAGTCTGAAAGAAATGTTAAGCATTGCTTCTCTAGTTCAACTCTTAACATAAGATAAATCATCAAAACACTGGGACCATGTGTTTATTGCTGTGGTCCCCTTAATTATGAAAGACATAGAGGAGAAAGGAGGGCTTGCCTGTACACCTAAGTAGACTGGTTTCAATCCAGACTCTAGATTTAGTAGCCATTTGACTTAGGTTTGTTACTCTTTTCTCTGCACCTCAGGTGCTTAATCTGTGAAATGGGGATTTGAAATAGTATCTACTTCCTGAGGGTTGTTGTGGACAGGGTCTTATGTAACTCCTTTGAAGTGCTTAGCACAATTCCTGACATGTACATACATGTTAGCTCTTCTTATTTTAAAGCTGCCCTTAATCCTTTGTGGAAATTGAATGGTGATAGAAAATGAACCAACTGTCTGTGGCGTTGGTTTAATAGAGAATCAGGCACATGAATTTTATAATAAAAGGCAATTCAGTCATCTGGCTTCCATCAGTAGATTGACTTTTCTGCAATATACGTCTATGACAAAGGACCAATGTGAGGGAAATGATAGTGTAATGCAGTGTGTCTGGTAGTTATCACACTCCAGGGAGGATCTATCTTGTCCCCAATTCTGAATCACAGGAGGATCCCCAGGTGTCATTTGCTCCCACCCCTCCAGGTCCTGCTCTGTGCTTCCGAGTGGAGAATACTCAGGACGCTGGGTTTTCCTATCTCTTTGAGTTAATTAGAAACAGAAATCCAGTATAATCACTAGGGAGAGACATAAAGAGGGAAGAAATAAGTAAGGTATCTATGCTCTAAAGATTTAAGTTTCTCCAGCATGGCAGCAAATAAGCTGCTCCCCCTGGGTCTGATGTAGAGGCAGGGGCTCGGACTCCCAACTCCCCCTCCTTCCCCTTTACCCCTCCCCCCAACATTCCTACTCTAAGTGAAATTATCCCATTTCTACTTCCAAATTGAAAAGTTCTCCATTATTCTATCTCACCGCAGGAGCCCTGGAAACTGTCCACTCTAACGCAGCAACTCTCTTAAAGCCATCTTCAGAAAAGATGGGGGAGGGGAGGAAACACTCATCTCCTTTAGCTCCATCTTTTATAGAAAACCTCTCGCAAGACACCTTAAGGGTTAAATCTCATTGCAGAAAAGAAGTATCAAGGTGGCTTTTCAAAAGGGGATAACCCCAAATTCAGAAAATGTCATTTGTCTTCTGAAGCCAAATAGATTTTAGATTACATTGCTTTCTATGAAAAGAATAACTCTGTGCACAGTGTGTGTGTGAATCTGTTTGCTTATCTCTCTGCCTGCCTATCTATCATCTATATAATGTATGTATCAGAGTGAGGAGCGTCAATCGTAGTTAGTAAAACCAAGAACATGACCGAGATCTTTTACTACAGGTCCTTTAGAGTATAACTCTCGATTTATTATGTCACATAAATCAAAAGGGAAGCGTTTGATCATTCTGAGACATCCTTTCTGCCTCTGTGTCCCAGCCCCTCCCCTGTGCTGTTTCCAGCTCATCAAAGATGGTTTGTGCAAGAAAGTGCAAGTTCCCCATTCTGGCTTTATTTATGGTCCCTTTTGCGCTCCTCCTGACTCCCCCTAAACCAAGCTAGCAAAGCAAATGGCCAGGGTTCTTCCACAAAGCCGGACCTGCCTGCGCTGGCAGGAGAGCGGGAGAGGGAGCGCGCATTCCAGAGCAGGCTGTGCTGGCTCCGACCACAGGCTGTTGTGTGCGGGCTGGCCCTCTCCTTTAAACCCGTGCATCCCCTCCCCGAAGCAGCAGGCAGTGTGCCTCCATTCAGCCACATTTGGTATGCATGAGCACGGCTGCAGGGAGAGGGGAGGTGGCTTTCTTAAGAAGGTTCAGTGCCTCAGGCAACGCCAGTTGACTAGCCTCCCAAGTTCCATGAAGCCTCTGCCCTAATGGAGTTTGCAGGTGTGGAGATGACCATGGGATGCCAGGGTTGTGGGGGACCGTTTATTTTCTAGGCGTTGCTCAGGTTTGCAGTTTCTTGTTTTCCTGGTGGAATTTGGAAGGGGTCATGCATCAGACTGACGCTCCTCGACCCCTAAACTGGACTATCCGGAAGCTATGCCACGCAGCCTTTCTCCCATCTGTCAGACTTCTTAAGGTACTGTATGTAACTTGCTGCTTTGAATAGCTCTGATGATACATTTAGTGTCTAAATACCCAACTTTGCACTTGTACTGGGACACACCTTTTGGGAAGCTCAAATGCATGTAGTACTGGCTCTGTTGCCCATGGCTGGGGAGGGCTGCACAAACTTACCCCCTCAAGGTGTCAGGGAAGACAGGGTGGTCTGAGCCACACTTGAGAATGAGACTGTGGTCTCAGAGAATGGGCTACCTGAGTGCTCCCCTCACCCACCGTAATCATGCTGAAAACAGAATTGGGTTAACTTCTTTGGGAGGTTAGGAACAGTAGTGGGAGTGAAATCTCTTACACCTTTGTGCTTGGTTCTGGGGTTTTCATTTTTCCTCCCTGGGGAAACCCTTCAACCCACTTTCCCTTTAAATGGATCCTGGGAGAACAAAGGATTCTCCTCATTATTTGAAAAGCCTTGTGCAGTTAGTTGGTCAGGTAAAGGCAAACAAAGAATGACTTTTTTTGGTGCCCTTGCTTTCTTTAAAAGCAAAAAAGAGGACAAAAGAAAAAAAAAGGTGTCATAGTTTTTGTCTCCCAGGCAAAGTCAGAGATAGTGCTGAAGTATTGTTAAATGTCTATTGAACATATGCCTTATGTTCTCTCCTTAACACTCACTGCCTCTGAGTCACACAAAAGAGAGGTAGGACACCTGCACTCCAATTGCCACCTTGTGTCTGCAGCACTTGTCTTTCTAGAAGCATATAAAGATACTAACAAAGTCCCCACATGTCCCTAATAATTCACCTTCATCATCTGAAGGGAATACAAACAAAATTTAAGGGGTGCAGAAAACAAGTATTTTTTCTCAGAAAAGAGAACATGTAACTCTTATTTGGGAAAAGAACAAGTCTCTGAATGGTCCATGTACATTTGAAGTTAAAAAGGCAAGGCAAAGTTCTTAATGCTCTTTTCCATATAAAATATGGTATTTGATTTAATTACCACTGGACATTGTGTCTAATTGACTATAGTAGAAAGTTAATGACTTAGCTAGGAATAAATTACACTTGCATCATTTTTTCTGAGGTTGTGTTCTGGAGGGTTAAGTTTGATGAAGACTATTAATTCCATATAGCTAACTGGCCCCTTGGAAGAGAGTATTACCCAACTGTCTGATTTTCCTTATCTTGTTCAACACAAACCAATATTAACTTTCACAAGGACTGCCCCTCAAATGCTGTTCAAATCCCCATCATATGGTTGTCATGGCAATTGCTTGCTTCCCTAAAGGAGTAATTAGGAGGAAAAGCAGGTTTGGGCAAGGGGAAGGGGAGAGAAGTATCCTTGGACATAAGAAGTTCTTTTATTGTATTGGAATGTGTGTGATAGAGCATAGACAAGAATGAGGCCAGGAAATTTACAAATGAATGTAAATTTTCCTCCAGAATCACTAGTGAATAAAGGGTCTGGGACAAGGAATATCCTGGCAAATCTAACTATGATGGTTAAAATTGACTCCAGCAATACCATGTGTATAAGAAGACATGTTTTTCAGTTAAAATTATTGACCATAAACTCTAATTTTGTTCCTTAACTTATATAATGGTCCTCTTAACAAGTGTATGAATGTCACCCTCAATGTATCATTCATTATCAGTCTAGTCTTTTTAATGGAAAATGTCATTCATTATTCACTTGTCACAAAATCATCAGAGAAGTTTCTATTTGACATAGATTAGTTCTGTTTAGAAGAACTCTTGTCACCTTTAACTGAAAGTATTGTTCATGCTATATACTAAGAAACATTGTCAGTACCATAGTAGTATTGTCATTGTCATACAGCTCAATCTTACCATCCTTTATTAATATGATGCTTTATAAAGATTTGTCTAATAAAGTGCATTAGTGACTATCCATCCAATTCTCTGAATATTTATTTGAGAGATGATATATTTTATAAGGGAACTTTCCAGATGACATCTGTATTCAGAAAGACTGTAGCTATCCTAGGATACCGGATATGGAGCCCATCTCAAACTCTTCAAAACCAAAGTGTTACCATATTCTTTTGGAAACAGAAAGAAATGAAAGCTGCTTTTATATACAGCCAGTGATTATTATCCATATTTTGGATTTAAATATTATGTCATTTTGTTCCCTGTGGACTCATGCTATCCTGTCTTTGCTGTGCCATTCCCTATGTATTCTCGGTCTGCCTCCCCGCCCCGCCTTTCCTTCAAGTAAAATAGAATTTCATCTTTTGGTCAGTGTTCTTCCTGGTTTAGGTTTATATTAAATATTTTATCAAGCAGTTCTTACCATTTCTTCCTTCCTTTCTGCGCTCTGCCCTCTCAGTCTTCTTCTACCCCTCCCCCAAACCCATCATATACTATTGATTGATTCTTTGGGTGCCCAGGAATCTATTGAAATCAGAAGCTGAGAACCCCCCAATTCTCCTATTCAACAGGCAATTTTTCTTTTTCCTTTTCCGAGCATTGATCTGATGTGATATGCCCTCTCTAGGTCCCTGCCTTGTCATTAAAGGCAATGCAGGGCATGATGGCATGATTAGATTTGGCTAAACTCTAAGCACTCATCATTTCTGAGGGAATGGGCTAGAGCCTCCCTGTCCTTATCCTTTCTTAGAAAATGTGTTTCTTTGCTAACTTACTTCATACTATGCTAATGTTTAGAAATGGCCTGGTAATCCTATTTCCTGTATTTCCCATTTCCTAATAGACACAGAATACTAAAGAATTAGAAGGAGAAGGCTGGCATCTGAAACATGAATTAAACCCTGTAACTATTGGAACATACTTATTATTCCTGCTGAAAAAATCCCATTTGTTGTTTTGTCCTTCTCAGTGCAAATTTTGAACATGCCAACAACAGCTCACATTTGCATTTGGAAATAACAATCAAAAATGAATTTCTGGATATGCACATGGCAACAATAGCCAAAAGACAGAGGCTGTTTTCAAATGGATAAATTTTAAATGGGACCCTTTCCAAATTGTATTTCTTTTGTTTTCAATGGCTTCATTCTTATGTGTTTCAAAATTTAATCTTACTATTAATCACAAAAAGTCAAGTTTATTTCCATGACAGAATGTTCTTAGCATATTTCATTTTCATTATCAGGTCTGTTTATGCCATTGTTTTATTTGTGAGATTTTATTTTGGGAACTTCTGTTGAATTTAAAGAATAATTTTAGAGCAGAGAGCTTTCTTTGCACTTCTGAGGACTGAAGTCTTGTGCTTACTAAAGAGAAGGCTTCTGAGAAAATGAATTACACTGGGAAGTGCTGTACTTGTAACACATTAGATAGACATGTTTAAGCCACTCTGTAAATAAAGACTAAATGATTAGTATATTTTCAAGGTTTTCAAAGTTTTACATTGAGAAGTAGTATGACTTTTTCTACTTTGAACAGTGCCAGAAATAAAAAAACTGTATTCTAGATAGGTAGGCATAAACACTGAGTTCTGATTCCAGTTATGTTCCTAACCAGGAACAAACTGGGGATAAAGTATATACCCTCTTTGTACCTTGATGTCCTTCCTCCTTTTTAAAATGAAAGACTTGGGTTTCAACCTGACTGTAACTCAGTACTGTAATGCCCTTTGGTAAACCACAAGCTTACTATGTTTCATGGGCATGGAAGAGCATAATCCATTGGGGGTAAAAGTGGTTAAACTGGATTGAATATTAAAATGGAGGAAGTAAATAGAACTGCAGTGATGAGCAAGGTGTAAATCATAGAGGTTCTTGTCTGCTAAGGTAAGGCAATTGACCCTTATCCTGAAAGCTCTGGGGCACCATTAAAGGGATTTTAGCAGGGAGGTGACAGCCAGATTCAGATTGCATTGGTGTAGTGTCTGAAGTGAATGGGAGATGATGTGACTGGAAGCTGAGAGACTAAGTATATCCAAAGCTGATGGACCTAAACTAAGGCAAAAGTAATGGAAGTGAAATAAACAAGCGTTTGTTAAATGATTGCTTGTGGTTGAGGGAAGACTCTAGAATGATATTCAAGTTTGTGTCTTTGCTGTCTGGTTGGTCAGTGGTGCCAAGGTCTGAGAATTAAGCGCTGGAGAAAGAAAGTCAGGGACTCTCATTCTATGGTTCCTCCTTGATGAGCTAGAAAGGGTATATCAGTTATCAATGCTGGTGAGACAAAGGCAAAAGTAAGGGAAATGTTTCCAACTCATCCCACTGAATGAATGCCTGATAACAGAATGCTTTGAAGTAAATAATATAAAATCAGTAGCATCATTTCTCATGTTCTCAGACTGTATTTTTGTTATTTGTGTACTTTTTATAAAATTGTGTACAATAAACTCCCATTTTTTCTGAAATCTAGTGGGGAAAAAAAAACCCTCATATTTTCCCCATTTTTCCTCCATGCTCTTTTTTATATGGAAGGATGAATGAAAGTAAATTGAGTAACGCAGTGGAGTTACTTGAAGGAGCAGAGAGCAAGTTAGCCTTCAGATCAGTCTAAATTCTGGCCATTTCTTATACTTCTGAAATGGTTCCATGTAATGGTAACCAATACCCATTGTGTTGTCCCTGAAGCACAGAAAGGGCCTAACAACTAAGTAGATTGGATCTATCTTCTACACTTGATACCAAGCATTCCAGAAACTGACTTCCCTTTGGTGTTCTCAAATTCTTAACAAACAAGTGAGAAGTCAGTCTTACTTGATTCATTTCAGTATTGTGTGTTTTACATTTATGACCCCCAAGGTCTTCCTTTCACATCTATAATTCTGAATCTGTATGTAGTAAGTAGAGTAATATTGGTAAACCAAAATTTTTACTTAGCAAGGACTAGGCACTCTTGAACTGCATGCTAGTGAGGACCAGTGACACTTTCACAAGAGAGGTAACACACACCTCTTATTACTAGATCTAGATATGTGGGTGAGTCGTGGGGAGTAAGGTCAGGGAGCTTGTTATGAACCAATTCCACTAAGGGTCTTGAAGATGAGAAACTTGAAGAATAAATTGCTTTTAGGAAAATAGAGTGTATTGTGAGGCAGAACTTTAATGGTTACAAATAAAGAAACTTCCCCCTTTCCATCTCATTGTGCCAGAGTCTGATTCCCTTAAAATAAAAAAAAAAAAGAGAGGGAGAGAGAGAGAGAGAGAAAAGAAAATGTGACCACACTGAAACCCAGGAGAGTAGAAAAGCTTCCTGGTGTGTTTCAAATGGTGGCTTTGACTCAGGCTGCTGAACAGTGAACCATGTGACTTGCCTTTTTGTGAAATGTTCCACAGGCAGCCTGAAGGAAATTCCTGAGGCAACAGGAAACCCTCCTGTCTCTCTGGAAAGCTCTGCCTTCTGATGCCTGCTATTGTGGAGGCAAGAATGAAAAACGGGTGGTGACTGAGGTGTGAGGAATGAAATGAGTGTGACATGCAAGTGAAGGACAAATTCAGTCTGGCATGACCTGTGGAGTCATGGTGTGATCCCTAGAGCAAGGTCTTTCTTAAGGGGAAACGGTGCTGATTTCTTTGTAGATGACTTCCCACAAGGAGAGAAGACGCTGGTCCCTAGCAGCAACTTCACATCTGCTCCCTCTCCTGGGGTGTCGGCATTCAACTCACCGGCTCCAAACTAATCTTCAAATGTTATTGTAGTTCATTGGCCTTGAGTTGGCTCCAACTCATGATGACCTTAACACAGTGAAAGGTTGCCTGCTCCTGTAGCATCTTCGTGATCTTTGGTATGATTGAGACCAATGTTGTCACTCCTGTGTCAATCCACTTCACTGATGGTTTCCCTCCTTTCCTTGGCCCTCTACTTTACAACTATGATGTCCTTTTCTAACTTTTAGTCATTCCTAATGATGTGTCCAAAATATGTGAGTTGAAGTTTTGACATTCCTGATTCTGATGAACATTTTTTTTTATTTCTTCTAAGACTGATATGTTTATTCTTTTGTTAGACCATGATTTATTTATTTAGTATTCTTCACCAACACCACAGTTGAAATGAATCAATTCTTCTGTCTTCCAAAACTTCAAGCAGCTAGATTATTTCCTTTCTCTCTTGGCATTGTCTAACTTGCAAAGACTTTTTAAAGACTGTGACTGTCAAAAAAAAAAAAAAAATCAACAAATATTTATTGAATGAACTAATGAATGAATGAATACATGAAGGGTATTTGAAATTGTAAAGATGTATGAGAATTACTTGGGGAACTTATACAATAAAGCAGATATTCAAGCCTGGTGACCTGAGATGCTGATTCAGTAGGTTGGTGGGAGGCTCAGGAATCTGCATTTTAACAAGTATTTCAAGAGATTTTGATGCAGGAGGCTCTTGGACCACACATTGAGAAATGCTGGCATAGATTGAGCTGAGCTGGAGGGAAACTCAGTTGAATGCCCTCTCGGGCTGGCATCTGGGCAGAACAGATTTTGTGTTAGTCAACAGTGGGAGCAAAAGGTTTTAAGTAAACAGTCTCATAGTTTTTTTGAAATTAGATCATGAAAGATCTTTTATGGATAGGGAAGTAAATTGAGTTCAGCTGTCCTATTTGGTTTGTAAATGACATAACATTATCATCTGAAGAAATATTTGCCCCATTGTTTTTATATTTGTTTATTTATATAATCATTTCTGTGTGTTTGTTTGTTTGTTTTGGCATGAACATATTTTCAGTTGTGTGATGTGAAATCTTAGGTCTTTCTATTCTTTAGAGTTTGTTGGGAGAAATGATTGTGAACCAGAATTTTTAAAAAAAGTTCATGGTCCAGACACTGCAGCATCCTGAATATGCCCTTACAACCTTCCTCTGTTATAGTCCTTGGAGTCCTTAGGTGGTGCAAGTGATTAAGCTCTCTGTTACTAGCTGAAAAATTGGCACTTCTAATCCACCTAGGTGCACATCAAAATATTGGCCTGGAGATCTGCTTACAAAAGGTCACAGCCTTGAAAACTCTAAGGAGCAGTTCTACTCTGCACATGTGGGGGTCACCATTGTTGTTGTTGTTGTTATATGCCATGGAGTCAGCCCCGACTCATAGCAACCCCTCCTTGGGTTTCCAAGGCAGTATCACTATGGAAGTAGATTGCCCCATCTTCCTTCCCAGGAGTGGCTAGTGGATTTGAACCATCAGCCTTCTGGTTAGCAGTCAAGTGCCTTAGGCACTATGCTACCAGAATTTGCCCCTAGTTTCTCCTTGAGGAACTTTATAGTTTAAAGTTTCACATTTAAGTCTTTGATCCATGTGGAGCTACTTTTTGTGTATTGTGTGACGTACAGAGTATATAGTAAGTAAGTGATAGTTCTTGAAGTTGAGGGTCATTTATTTCATTTTTCTGCAAATGGCTATCCAGTTGTGCCAGCACCATTCATTAAACAAACATTCTCTTTCCCGCTTAATGGATTAGGCCATTTGTCAAAGATCAGCTGACCGTAGATAGATGGGTCTATTTCTGGCTTCTCAATTCTATTACACTGGTCTGTGTGTCCAATATTGTACCAATACCAGGCAGTTTTGACTACTGTGGCTATATAGTAGGTTTTGAGATCTGGCTGTGTGAGACCTCCTACTTTGTTTTTCTTCTTCAATAGTGTCTTGCTTATCCAAGGTCTCGTTCTTTTCCATATAAAGTTAGTGATTGGTTTTTCCATATCCCTAAAGAATGTTGATGGGATCCGAATTGGGATTGCATTGAATGTATAGATTGCTTTGGGTAGAAATGACATTTTTACAATGTTCAATCTTCCTATCCACTAGCATGGGATGTTTATCCATTTATGTAGTTCTCTTATGGTTTCTTGAAGTAGTTTTTTATAGTTCTCTTTTTAGAGGAACTCAGGAAAAATTTTCTGGAACCCTCAAATCCATATTTCTTTGTTATCTAGTGTTGCTATAAGAGAAATACCACAAGTGGATGGCTTTAACAAACAGGCATTTATGCTCTCTTAATTGAGGAGACTAGAATGCCAAATTCAGAGCACATGCTCTAAAGTGACATCAGATAATATTATGGGGGTGATTGTATCGTTACATAACTGCCAAACCACTGAGAATTAAGGCAGAACCAAAGTGGCAAGTATTTTTGGGAGACACAATTCAATTCCTGGCATTCTACCCTTTGACCCTCCAAAATTCATGTCCTTCCTGCCTGCAAAACACTTGTGTGGTATTATATTATCCTAAAATTCTTAAGTCAACTCCAAGTCCAAATTCCATTTTCTCTCTCCTTTTCTCTTGTAAGATAAAAGGTGATGCAAGCCATACCCCAGAGAAACTTCCTTTACATCAGATCAGGGCTGTGACTTGAGTAAGGGTTTTGCATCCCACCCCTTTATAACCAACTGGCTAATCACATCAGATCACATCATGGGGGATGATTACACCATTATATACCTACCAAATCAGCTTATTATATAACTGCCAAACCAATGAGAATCACCACCAAGCCAAGCAGTCATCTATTTTAGATATCAATCCATGATACTATATTTACCAAAACTCACTGCCGTCCAGTTGGTTCCTACTCATAGCGACCCCTCCTTGGGTTTCTGAGGTGTTATCACTACAAAAGTAGATTGCCCAATCTTCCTTCTGAGAAGTGGCTGGTGGGTTTGATCTGCCAGCCTTCTGGTTAGCAGTCAAATGCCTTAGGCACTACGCCTCCAGGCATTGCCATAAAAGTCAGTTGATTTTTCTATCAATGATTTCATCATGATGTGATGGTTCTTGAAGTTGAGGGTCATATTTTATTCAATTTGGTGTTCATAGCATTTAGAAGAGAGTCTAGACTATTTTGGTGCTAGATGAATTACACTTGAATAGATAAATATTGGAAAGAATGAATAAGTATGTTCTTTAGTCAGGGTTCTAAATGGTATTATAGCATCTTGGTATTGTGTATGATTAAAGAGTACCTTCAGCCTGAGGTGACTTACATTATATGGTCCCCAAATCAAAAGACTAGGTAAGGAATTGAACTAATAATTAATATAGTCAGTAAGAGTGAGGCACAATAAAATATACACTCAGTGAAGAAACTGTAACTAGGTAGCACCCCATGTTTGCAAAAGGTTTACGGAAAAAGAAAGTGTGTGATTGAAATTGCCTCATCTACTGATTATGTTGGAGAAAAATCATTCCTTAGTGGAGTAATAGTAAGACTTTAAATAGCGTTTCCTTTAATGATGTTGTTGACTGGATTACGGATAAATAGAGAGAGTACTATTAGAAGAAATATTACACTAAACCTTGAAAGGACTGTCCTTTAAATATGCTTTTGGCAAATGTCTAGATAACTATGTAAATACAATCCAGTTGTAAGATCTTGGCATTTCCATTTAAGGTAAATACGACTTAGAATAAATTTGTCTATTAGCATTAGGTTATTTTACTATATCAGGCATTGTAGGTATAACTCAAAAAGAACCTTATTTTATGAGGCTCACATGGTGGAAAAATAGATCAAAGTCAAAATGAATCTGTTAGAAGAGATCAGAATCATTATAGAATTGTCTTACTGCTTACTGATTAAGATCAATAATATATGTGGCTGGAAATAAGGTAAATAATTATTTATTGGCATAATCTCAGTGGCTGTTTATCTCCTTGCTAAAATAAAATGTTACAGAGAATGAATTATACTACACTCTTCCATCAGGAATATTTGCTCCATTGGGTCATGGCGTGGGTTGAATTGTGTTCCCCCAAAATATGTCAACTTGGCTGGGCAGTTCTCAGTGGTTTTGCAGTTATGTAATCATCTCCCATGATGTGATCAGCCTTGATGCGCTGTAAGGCTGGTAGAATGGGATGTAATACCTTTACTCAGGTTACAGCCCTGATCTGATCTAAGGGGAGTTTCCTTGGGGTGTAGCCTGTCTGCATCACCTTTTGTCTTACAAGAGAGAAAAGTGAGCAGAGACTGAGGAACCTCCGTACCACCAAGAAAGAAGAGCCAGGAGTAGAGTGTGACCTCTAGATCCAGGGTCCCTGCTCTGTGAACCCCCTAGGCCCAGGGGAAGATTGATGGGAAGACATGGAAATCTTCAGGGAAAACAGGCCCAGAGATGCTGAGAGGAGACAAAGACCTTCCACCTAAACTGTGAGCTGATAGTGGGAAAAATCCTTCCCTTGCAGCTAGTGCCCTGAATTCAGACTTCTAGCCTCTTGAACAAGGACACAATGCATTTATGTTTGTTAAAGCCATCTATTTGTGGTTTTTCTGTTATAGCCGCACTGGATAACTGAGGCAGGTTAGTTCACCGAGAAATGACAGCTTGAACATTTAATACCTTGGGGTTTGATTTGCAGGGTTGCCAAATGCTTTGGGTTAGCCTAATGATACATCTTTAAAACAGGGTTTTTCAACCTCAGCACTAGTGACATTTGCGGCTGAATAAATGTGTGTTGTGGATGGCCATCTGTCCTGTTCAGTGCAGGACATTTAGCAGCATCTTTGGCCTCTATCCATGAGATGCCTCAGCAGCCCTCTATTCTCATCACCCCCATTATGACAACCAAAAACATCTCCAGATATTGCCGGATACCCTTTGAGTGGCAAAATCACCCCTCGCTGAGAACATTGTTTAAAACTTTATCCCTTAAAAATGGCCATGTATTTTAAGGGATGGGGTAGATAATTGATTTTGCTCAAAACTTGAGACTTCCTAGTGTTATGAAGGGGGATGGGATGGTTTAACTAGGCAGACTTTCCTTTCTGTTTTACAAAAGATGGAAATTTAGCTTACATTTGGAAATTGGGTGGTTGAGTTCTATTCACTAAACATAGCAAAACAAAGAAATTATTTTCTCATCTTACTGTCAATCATCTCTCGTGAAAAATAAATTGAATGTGGCCAATTAAGCCAAAAGTGTTGCAATGTTCTATATATCATTGCTTTGTGAATTTAAAGCAGATCCTGTTTTTTAGTTTGGATGATGATGTTAAGTGAAATATTTAATTTTAACCATTCTTTTGTTCTACAATAACTTCTACTTAGAATCATTTAAGAATAGTACATATAAAGTTCATTTCAATGAATAAATGAAAATACTTTAGTTCATCAAGATTGTTTTTTCATATGACTTTAACTCATGTGAACAATCAAAGATTTTGAGAGAGATCCAATAATTTATACAAGGAGGCTTTATAATGTAATTTAAAGTTGAGCATAAAGGAAGCTAATTTTCAGTCAATTATTTGAACATGAGTAAATGGACAGGAAAACTGGCTTTAGCCCTGATTCTGCCATGAATTTAATATCCTAGCTAAGTTACCTAGAATAAATAGTCTTATCTTACAATGTCCCAGTTTTCTAATCTGTAAAATGATAGGGTTGGCTTAGATAGAGTCGGCACAGCCTTTCTGAAAAGGCTAGATAGTAAATATTTTAGGCTTCATGAGCCATTCAGTCTCTATTGCAGCCCATTCAACTCTGTCATTGTATCACAAAAGCAACAAATGATGCAGCTCTATTTCAAGAAAACTTACTTATGAAAACTAAAATTTGAATTTCATATAATTTTCATGTCATGAAATATTATTCTTTTCATTGGATTTTCATCATTTTAAACTCTAAAGCCATTCTTAGCTCATCAGCTGTAAAATAAGAGTGGGGGTTGGGTAGTTGGCCTGCAGTCTGTACTTTGCCAACCATGAAATGATTATGAAGTTCCTTCTAGCTTTAATATCTTTGCATGTAAGTTGGAATGATAGAAAATCCATTGCTTGTCCCATTATCTTTAAACTCCTCCAGTATCTGAAGGAAGCCAAGAGTAGATCATTTGGTAATTTTAATGTCCTGCTGAGTGGGGAGCTGTGTGTGGGAATGGACTTGCCATCTCATACCAGTAGCTCACACTGGGCTCATGCTTGGGTAGAAGCATACTTGTTTTTCTTTCTCATTAAGAAATCAATGCAGTCTCAGTTCTTTAAAATGTGGCATTGTTCACAAACTAATTCAAATGCAGAAGGAGTGAAAGTGAAATGATAATATATTTGTAAGGTGCTTTCCAGTGTGTGGGGTACCTTGCTTTACATGGGGAGCTCTGATGGCCGAGTGCCTAAGGCATTTGACTTACTAACCAGAGGCTGGCAGTTCAAACCCACCAACCACTCCTCAGAAGGAAGGATGAACAATCTTCTTCCATAGTGATACTGCCTTGGAAACCCAAGAAGAGATTGCTATGAGTCAGATCCTACTCCACGGCAATGAGTTTTGTTTTGTTTTTTTTTTGGTTTGCTTTATATCAAATGAACAGAACTTCTTAACAGCCCTGTGAAACAAGTGGAATATTCAGTTGTTGTTGTTGTTGTTGTTATGTGTCTTTGAGTCGGACCTGACTCATAGCGACCCCTCCTTGGGTTTCCTGAATATTTAATTACTCTGCCTTTTTAATTGGGAAAAAAAAGAAATCATGACCCATAGAAATTAGATGCCAAATTCAGAAATCCATCCCTTACATTATTCTGCATTTTACATTTGTCCCAACCTCCCCACCTTTTACTCTTTCTTCATCTGAGTCCCAGTTACAGTACGGTGTTATCTCATGCATTTATAACAGGCATAGGTAGATCGCTTAAGTACTTTACAACAAAAACAATTAAAAGTATATTTTACATCATTCACATGACACAAAATTTCTCTGATTCTCAGTTTCCTTAGTTATAAATGGGAATAATAAAAATACAATTTGTCATTCAGAAATTAATACATGTTTGGTGCTGGCATAGACTATAATAGGTGTTCAGTAAATATGCCACTACTCACCTGTCAGTTTGTTGTGCTGTGATGGCTTGCATGTTGCTGTGAGGCTGGAGATTATGTCACAGGAATTTCAAATACCAGCAGGGTCACCCATGGCGGACAGGTTACAGCAATTTCCAGACTAAGACAGATTGGGAAGAAAGATGGGGCCACTCAGTTCTGAAGAAGCTGGTCACTGCAAACCTTATGAATAGCAGTGAAACTCTGTATGGCATATTACTGGAAAACTTTGTGAATAACAGTAAAACATTGTCAGATGGGACCAGACAGTGTTTTGTTCTGTTGTACATAGAGTAGCTATGAGTCTGAACTTAATCGATGACACCTAACAGCAGTAAATATGAGTCCTCTTCCTTTAAACCTAATAAGACAGAAATGACACAATCCAAATGAATAGAATTCAAGGTCATAATCTTTTGTAATAATTTGAATTGAGGGAATTCATGTTAATTATATACCACTGATTTTACTTTGTAGTTATTATTAGTCATTGTTATGGTTTTATTAAAATCACCATTTTAGCTATAGTTTGTTTTCAAAACAACAGAAACCAACTCATGTTAACAAACAAAAAATTCCCTTAAGGCTAATCTCTGCATACTCAAGGACTGGAAAGGAAGTATAATTAGAAAACGCAAGGCACCCAGGATTCTCTTTCGGGATCCTAAGGCCTATTATCTTGGCCTTCCCTTGGCAAGTCTACTGTATACTTTTGCTTTTCTTTGTAGACCTGCTTCCTCTATTACTCTATATTCCTCTAACTTTTTCCATAGTGTCCAGTTCTATGTAATCTTATAGTTCCATTCCTTAGAGTTCACCAGTTTGCCTGTCCCCTTCTTCTAAAAAAAAATTATTTGCAAAGGTTTGGTTAGATTCCACCCTTGTCTATAGAGCTGTGGCCAGGGAACTGGAATCACCTGAACGACCACCATTCTTCTGGAAGTTGGTGCATGGGGAGCAGATTCTGTTAGAAAAAGGTGTAGGTCCGCCATTTCTCTGATTCATTTAGCACAAATCCTCTAGCAACATCATAGCTTCCTGGTTCTGGAAGTTACCTAGACTTTGTTGTTGTTAGGTGCCATGGAGTTGTCTCTGACTCATAACGACCCTATGCACAGCAGAATTAAACACCGCCTGGTCCTGCACCAGCTCCATGATCCCTGCTGTACTTGACCCCATCGCTGCAGCCACTGTGTCAATCCATCTTATTGAGAGCCTTCCCCTCCTTCGTCTACCCTAGACTTAAAAGATACTAATGCAATCCAGAACTAAGATTTGACTTTGCTAGTGAAAATAACAAATTATTCATTATCTTTCTCTAATTTATTACAGCAGAAAATGTACTCCAACTGCAGCACTTGATGTTAGATGAACTATAAGGTTGATAAGGAGCATTTGACTGCTAACTAAAAGGTCAGTGGTTTGAGCCCATCAGCCGCTCCATGGGAGAAAGATGAGGCAGTCTGCTTTCGTAAAGATTTACAACTTTAGAAACCTTATGGGGCAGTTCTGTTTTGTCCTTTGGGGTTGCTGTGAGCTAGAATCAACTCAATGGCAGTGGGTTTGTTTTTGTTTTTGTTTTTTTTTTAAATAAGCTTGATATTTCTGATGATTAGGCTTAGAGAGAATGGAAGACAGTAGGCTCCCCGCCAGTGGAGGAACACAACTGAGATAATGAAGAAATGCCTTCAGAGCTTTATTACAAGATGGCATGATGGGGTCAATTGTCCCCTGAAATGCCTACTTGGGTTGTTCCCATTGTTCACGAATGCACCACTTCCAAAAGGTCCCATGGAGCTTTCAGTGGGTTTTGTCAACTCTTCTGGCTAACTGGAATTGCCCCCAAATTTATACCCCTGAGAAAAGCAAAACAGCAGTTGGTTC